>NW_020897791.1:156426-157588 GCF_003984885.1 Neopelma chrysocephalum
GGGAAGGTTTGGGAAGGTTTGGAAAGGTTTGGGAAGGGAAGGTTTGGGAAGGTTTGGGAAGGTTTGGGAAGGTTTGGAAAGGTTTGGGAAGGTTTGGAAAGGTTTGGGAAGGTTTGGGAAGGGAAGGTTTGAAAAGGGAAGGTTTGGGAAGGGAAGGGAAGGTTTGGGAAGGGAAGGGAAGGTTTGGGAAGGGAAGGGAAGGGAAGGTTTGGGAAGGTTTGGGAAGGGAAGGGAAGGGAAGGGAAGGGAAGGGAAGGGAAGGGAAGGGAAGGGAAGGGAAGGGAAGGGAATCTCAGGATGGGGAGAAGAGTGACCCACACCCCGCCCCTCCTTGTCTGCACCATCCCGAGTGCTCCTTTCCCACCCTTGGCTCTCCTAACCTGGTTATCCCATGCACCAACGTGCCTGGATCGCCCCGGGGCTCATCCCTGTCCCTCCCACCTCACCCCACCCCACAACGAGCCGCTCCAGCTCCCGTGGCCTTTCCTTTTGACTCTTCCTGTCTCTTTTCCATCTGGGAGCCGTCGCCAATTAAGAGCAAAGCATTTGATGGCAAGATAATCCCGCTGCCAGCAGGCAAGACCTGCTCCGAAAAGGAGAGAAGAGAGAGAGAGAGAGAGGGGAAGGGGGGGGGATAATAATAATAAAAATAATAATAACGCAGAGGAGGGGGAAAAGAAGAAAAAAGCCGAGCTCGCCTTCCATCTCTTCGCTCGCGAGGTAAAGAATCAAAAAGTCATTTGATGCATAATTGATCGCTTTGGAGTGAGTGGCAAATTGCGAGGGAGCCTGGATTCTCCCGGTAATAAGCGCGTGGAAAACACAGGGACGTTTTGACCGCGGGGTTGTGCGAGGGGCGGGGGGAGGAATCGGGAGGGAGGAGGGAAAAATAAATACAAAAAGAGCAGCTGAGCGAGCCCGAGCACCCGTGAATGTTTTAATGAGCCTCGGCCACGAGGGATTTTAAGAGGCACCGGCTCGGGACAAAACAAGGCATTAGCAAACAAAAAAAATACGGAAACGAAACAAAAAGGGGCTTTTTAGTATTTTTTTTGGTCTTTTTTTCCTGATAAGGAAAAGCAGGAAAGCGCTGAGCTGGCGGGGTTGGGGCTGCAGGTCTTTCTCCCCCTTCCCTGTTTCCCTGGAATGTGTGGGGTGGGAA
>NW_020897791.1:157598-168381 GCF_003984885.1 Neopelma chrysocephalum
GAAACAAAACTATAAATAATACTAAATTATATAATACTAAAAAGGGGCTTTTAATTTTTTTGTTATTGTCTTTTTTCCTGATAAGGAAGAGCAGGAAAGCGCTGAGCTGGCAGGGTTGGGGCTGCAGGTCATTCTTTCACTTCCCTGTTTCCCTGGAATGTGTGGGGTGGGAAGAGGGGGAGATGCTGCCTTGGAGCTTTGTGTGGTGTGTCCCCTCTCTCTGATTGTCCCATCCCGACAGCCCCTGGATCCCAAAACACACTGGGAGAACCTTTGGCTCATTGTGGTTGGAAAACGGAGGTGTGAGAGCACTTGGATTTGATAATCCTGGGGATTCCTGTCCAGCAAGGGAAGTGAAGGGAAAATCTATGCTCCCTCTGCTCTCCTGATTCAGGTGCTTTTCTGAAGGGGAGTTTTCCTGATCCAAAGTTCCTGGGCTCTGCCAGTGGTGGCTGAAATCCATGTCACACTCCCTCAGCATTCCCAGGCATGGAACGAGCCACGACATCCCACTTTGCTCCCTTAATGTCTCCATGTCCCCTGGCCCTGAGCAAGGTTGGAAGGTCTGTCCGGCACTGTGGCTGCCCCACCTTCGCCACACTCCAAAGGTGGGAAGTGCTGAGGCAGCTCCACACTCCAAATGGGATTAAAAAGCCTGGAAAAGGACTCTCCGGCCCCGAGAGCTTTGTGTGTGGGGATTTTGGGGAAGCTACTCCCCCCCTTCCAGCACCAGCCTCTCCCCATGGATGTTGTGGTTGCCTTTGCCTGGTTCTGATCTCACCTTTCTGCTCCAGAGCTTCCCAATTTTCTGCTGCCAGGAATGAATCCCTGAGGGTGTTGGTGGTGCGTAATTCGGGACCGGATGCTCTCATCCCAAAATATCCACAGGAGCACCCACCTGGGGGGGCCCTGATGGAGACTTTGGCATGATTAACTCACCCCAAAACCTGGAATCACCCCTCAGTTTACAACCTCCTTCCCCAGCTCCGTTTTCCCCCCCTGGAGCTCGGAATCCTTTAGGGGGAGAGCCTGTTTTCCGGCAGGTTGGTATCCCTGCAGGAACTGGTGGGGTGAATCCATCCCTACCGTGGAGATAAGTGCCTTTTCCTGCTTCCTTGCAGCCTCTCCCGTTGGCAGGCAGTTGCTGGGGGCCATTAGCCCAGCTGGAGCTTGGCTTTCAGCCTCTGTGCCGAGCTCTAAATGCACTGGAAGTGTTGGGAATGAGCAATCCCATGGATTTTGGGGCTGGCTTGGTGTCCGTGCCCACCACCCTCACCCTCAGGGGTGTCCATGACCTGTGGTGATGGGAGATGCTCCGGGAGCTTCCTGAGCAGCTCCGGGGGATTTTTGGGGTGGGAAACACGGCGGGGTGGTGGATGTTCATCCTGGATTTTTTTGCTTGAAATCCATGGGATGAGGTGAAGCAGATCCTTGGAGTCAGGCAGGGAATGTGAGCTGCTCCCAGTGAAGAGTTCAGCTGTGCTTGTGGAAGAGCCTGGATGAGCTCAAAGTGGTGGAAGAGAAGGAACAGCTTTGGGAGAGACTTATATGGGTTCATAGTGCAGGATACAGAGTCCCCTTGGATCACTTTTGGCTAATTTTATCGGCCATTATATCATATTAACGGAATAATTAATAAAGACGTGAAAATTTGGTCTTTTTTAACTACTCAGGCCTTTCCCACTTATGGGACCATGTCCTTCCCTTCCCAAACCTTCCCAAACCTTGTCTTGCCTTGCCTTGCCTTGCCTTCCCTTCCCACCACACACGGTCCCGGATGTGGGGGCAAGAGCAGACACAGAGATTGGCACTTCCAGGATAAAACTGGATATAAGAAGGTGACAAGTTCAAGGGGACACATTTAGATGGGATATTGGGAAGGAATTCTTCCCTGGGAGGGTGGGGAGGCCCTGGCACAGGTTGCCCAGAGAAGCTGTGGATGCCCCATCCCTGGAAGTGTCCAAGGCCAGGTTGGAGGGGGCTTGGAGCCACCTGGGATAGTGGGAGGTGTCCCTGCCCATCGCAGGGGGTTGGAATTAGGTGGTCTTTAAATCCCTTCCAACCCAACCATTGTGTGATTCCACGATCATTCCAGACCCACCTCTTGTCTCATTCCCCAATCCTTGGAATCACCCAGAGTGACAGGGGACCACACAACCACTCTGCTGCTGATTGTCCCAAAAAATCCCCCTCCTGGCTGCAGGGGATGAGGAAAGGGTGATGCTCCAGCACCTTGGGAATCTCTTCTCCCGGGGGACAACCCCCAAGGCCACCCTCAGAGTTGGGGACAGCTCTCACTGTAAGACCACGGAGCCTCCCCATGGATGGCTGAGACCCATTGGAAAAGTGGGGTGACACATCCGTGGTGGTTCCACATCCGTGGTGGTTCCACATCCGTGGTGGTCCCACACTCAAATCCACCCATCCTGGCCGGGATAACCTCCTTTTACCAACACCAGTTGCACACCATCCTCTCTGACCCTGGAAAAAACTCTCACCCAGGGCACCATTCCAGTCGGGAAACACCCCCCTCCACCCCACCCCAGCTCCACATTCCCTCCGTGCCGCCGCTGGATTCCGCGCCACGGGCGAAGCTCGTTAATATTCCGACAGCTCCGATCTCTCTCTCTCTCTTTCTCCCTCTAAACGAAGCTGCTCCTAACTAAGGCTGCTCTTAAGGAGGCCTTTAATTGGGCCCGGCTCCGCCGCGTGGGGCCTCGTCAAGTCGCGGCACAGCGGCAACCTCGGCGGCGCTCCTCGGAGAGGCAGGAAAATTGGGAAAAGCGACGGAGGGAGGGAGAGGGAAAGGTGGGAGGAAGGGACTCCGAGGCCCCGCTTTGAAAGGGAAGTGAAGAGAAGAGACCTGTCAGCGGGATCAAGCCGGCGGTGGCCGTGAAAAGCCTGAGCTGCGCCGGGAACGCACGGGGTCGATCCGTAGAGATGAAGGAGGGATGACAGCCCCCGAGGCTGCCAGGGTTTGAAAGGAGAACACACAGGAGCCAAAACCTGCAGAGAGACACTTGCAACCTCTCACTTATTCCCTTTGACAAGACAATGGAGTTTTCTTTCTTTCTCTTCCCCCCCCCCCCTTCCCTTTGTTCCCCCCTCCCTCCGTGTTTTTTAAAGCGGGTCCCACGGGGAGAAGCAGAGAGTTCTCAAAGGATGAAACAACGGGAGTGATGGGGAGGGGAGGAGGGAAAGGGAGGGAAAGGAGAGAGGAGCAGAGCTCGTTTTCACCCAGGACTCTGCTTTTCCCAGGAGGAGGAGGAGGAAGGATTGAGCCCAGAGGGGCATCGCCCTCCCCTTGGCTCCCAGTCCCAAGAGGGGGGCACAGACCGGGTGGAGGGGACACCAAGGATGAAGATTCCATGGCAAGGGGGAGTTTTCCTGCTCCCTCTCCAGGGAGTGGTGGGTGGAAGCAGGAGAGTGGAGGCACCGAGTCCTTCCCAGCTGGTTCTGTGCCCGTCGGTGCCAGGGAAGGGAGCTTGGACTTCTGTGCTTGACAGAATTCCCAAGGGAACATGGGAGTCAGGTTGCTCAGCAAAGTCACCTGTTCCATCCCAGTCTTCCTTCTGTGAAATTGGGAAGACTGGGAAAACGCCAGGAAGGACTGATGGAATGTCGTCCTCCCCCCTCCTCCCAAGCCCCGTGGGGAGATGAGGGATGGGCTCATTCCCAGGGGGAATCATGGCTCCAAGTCTGCTCCAGGATTTAATTCTGCTCTGGAGAAACCCTCTGTCCCTCTGTTTGTCTTCCTCATATGTTTTTTCCGGGTGATATTCCACCCAGGAAGAGCTTCAGTGGGATTAAGTGGAACTAATACACAAACTGACTTTTAGGGAAAGATTTTTTTTTCCTGAGAGTTTCTCCTTTAACCTCATTTCTGTCTGTCAGAGATGGTGAAGAAGAAGGATGGGACAGGTCCATGGCCAAACTGGGATCAGGACACTGAAGTCTTGGATGATGCCAGGGAAAAAAACTGGATTTTGGAAGCTTTTCACTGTCCCACATGCAAAAAAAAATCTTGGCTTTCCCAGAAGGGAAACAGGAGGGACCCAGAGGTTGGTAAAAAATCCTGGGAAGGACAAGGAGCAGTTTCCCAAGAAATTAATTTGGCCAGAGGATGAGAGAAGGGGATCCCTCTGGAGACAACATGGTCTCTCCAGAGTTGTCGTTCCCATGGAAGCAAGGACATGGATGGGGATGTGTGATGGGGACACATCCCCATGGAACTGGTCAACATGAAGGAAAGATGATGGGATCAGTTGTAGGAATATCCCTTTGAGTGTGGAATGTTGCAGGTGGGAAGGGATGGGCTGTAGGAACCAGCAGTGATCCCAATAATAAGGGAAAGTGTGGAAGTGTGAGAAGGCACAGAGATGTGGGATCCAGGAGAGGATCTCCCAGATCTCCCAGTCCAACTGCTCACCCCAAACTGGTCATCACCTAGTCCAGTTGTGCTCAAGTTGTCTCCAAGGGGAAGAGACCCTACAGCCTGTTTGGAATCCTGATTTAGGGCTTGAACACCCCCTTGGGGGAAAAAAATTCCTCTTACCAGTCATGATTTCTCATGTTCCAGCTTGTCCCTGTTTCCTCTTGTCCTCCCCCCGTGAGCCTTCGAGGTGAGTTTGCCTCTCTCTTCCCTGCACTTTCCCAGCAAGAAGATGGGGATGGATCCATGATCCCCCGTTCCACTGTTGTTCTCCTGGTGAGCAAACCCAGCTCTTGGCCCCTCACCTCATGTCCTGTGCTCCATCCTGGGCCACCAGTGGCCTGTGGTGGACACCTCATCTTCCCTCTCTCCTCCATGGTGATCCGGTCCTGAAAACAGGATTGTGGAATGTCCCTTTCCCGATTTCCAGCCCCCCCCCCCATTCCATAAGGAGATATTTTCAAGGTGAAATTTGTATTTGAATGTCTCGGAGAAGAAGAGTTTGTCTGCTGGGGTGGGGTTGTGTCGGGTGGAAGGTCCCACAATGGGATGGGGATGTTGGGATGGGGAACGAACTCTCTGAGCAGCACAGGGAATATCAGCTGATCACAACTCCTGTTTTCTGGAATCTCCATGTGGAGAAGCTGGAGAGGTTGGCAAGGATAAGGGTTGTGACCACCATGGACCAGGGTGGTTGGTAGACTGGGGGGGCTTTTTTTTTTGCTTCTTGCAGGACCTTCTCAGAAAGGCAGAACTGCTGTTGGATGTGGGTTTGGAGGGATTAAACGACCCATAATCCCTGTTTTAGAGGGACAGGAAATTAAGGCATGGAGAAATGAGGCATTGGAAGAAGGAGGAACCAGGGTGGGACGTTACTCACTGCCCTTCAAGGACCTGCAAGGGATGCCCACCACCCCTTTGTGGTCCGTGGGGATAAACCCAGGGGGGTTTATATGGAATGGTTTGGGTTGGAAGAGACCTTAAAGATCATCCAGTTCCAACTTCCTGTCCCATGGGCAGGGACATCTCCCACTATCCCAGTTTGCTCCAAGCCCTGTCCAACCTGGCCTTGGACACTTCCAGGGATGGGGCAGCCACAGTTTCTCTGGGAATTCCATCCCAGTCCCTCACCACCCTCTCAAGGAAGGATTTCTTTCATATATCTGACCTAAATTTCTCCTTTTTCATTTTGAAGTCAATCCCCCTTGTCCTGTCCCTCCAGGCCCTTTGGAAACAGTCTCTCCCCGTCTTTCTTAGCTCCCTTCAGATCCTGGAAGGCCACAATTAGTTCCCCCCAAAACCTTCTCTCCTCCAGGCTGAAAAATCCCAACTCTCCCAGATTTTTATACCAGCAGAGCTACTCCATCCCTCTGCTCATCTTGGTGCCTCCTCTGGACTGGTTCCAGCAGCTCCATGTCCTTCCTGTGCTGGAGACCCCGGAGCTGAAGGCAGTTCTGCAGGGGAGGTGATGTTTGTAGAATCAAGGGCTTCCTCAGTCATTCCTACTCCAGAGGGACATCCAGGAAAGGGACTGACCAAGGGGAGGAGTGAGAAGGAACGTTCTTGCCTTTTCTGCTTTGTCCTGTGGGGACAAATAAGGGATCCACCTCAGCATTCCTTTGCTGGGTCATCCTCCAGCTGTGACACGGAACCTCTCGTTTATTTTGGTCCCTCCAGGCCCTCCCAAAAAAGTTGCTCTCTGGGTCCTTCATGGATCCTTTGCTTGTGGCACCTGAATGTCACCTGCCCAAGGACCTGCCGTGTCCCAGATCCCGTGAGCAGGAGCTACTGAGGGCCAAAAAAAAGCTCCACGAGAGGTTTTGTGGCTGCACGAGAGGTGGGACAGTCTGTGGCAGGTGGGGGAGACTTGTCTGAACAGGGTCCACTTCAGGATGAGCTGATTTATCAGGGTAAGCTGATTTATCAGGGTGAGCTGATTTATCAGGGTGAGATGATTTATCAGGGTGAGCTGATTTATCAGGATGAGATGATTCATACTCTGAAATTCCCTTTTTTTGGGTAGTTACGATCCTTGGGGTCCCTGGCTCAGGTGAAGATGCTACAGAAGCAACACCCACGTGGTGGGTGTGAGACGAATCCCGTGGGAAAAAAAAAATGGGATCTTGGGTGCTTGCACTTCTTTGGTGGCCCCAGAAAGGATGTGTCCTCTGCCCTGAGGTGTCCCCAAGTGCTGCTTGGGCCTCACCCTGAGATCTGACCTCTTTTATGCTTCTTTTTTATCCCTTTTAGGGAAACTAAAAGAGCCGAACCCCGATGAAGGTGCTGACCCTACCACTGGGAGCTGCAAACCCTTCCCTCTGCCAATGGAGAGCAGGATATTCCCCTTGGATAAGTGACATCCCAGCCACTGGCACAGCCTCTCCTGCAGCTGGAAGGCTGCCCTTGAGCCTTGTAGAGCATCTCAGCCACCCCAGATCCCATGTTTTTGTCCACAGGATTCACCTCACACCCACCACATGGGTGTTGCTTCTGTAGCATCTTCACCTGAGCCAGGGACCCCAGGGTTTGTAACTACCCAAACCAAGGGAAGTTTGGGGTATAAATCATCTCATCCTGATCAATCAGCTCATTCTGATAAATCAGGGTGTCAGATTCATCATCCTGATAAATCATCTCACCTTGATAAATCATCTCACCCTGTTGTGCACCACGTCCTTGTGTCGCATCCCGCCGGCCCGTGAGACATGTGGGAAAAGGGATCAAAATCCCCCAGGACAAGCCACCCCTGAGGAGACTGGCAGCACAGCCAGGCTGGCTGGAGGGTGCTGCTCCCCCAGGAACGACTCCTACTAGGAATTCCACCTCCCTCCCTGGGAGACACCTCCTTGGGCGAGCCCAGGACCAGCCTGAGGACCATCCTCCATCCTTTATCTTCATGTTATGTCTCTGCTTTCCCGTTCCTTCCCTCTCTTTGTCTTTGCTTTCTCTCCACCCTCCCCACCCCTCCTTGCTTTCCCACACCTATTTCCCCCTCTTTTTTTTCCCCCCCTTCTCCCTTTTTTTTTGTCCTGCCCCTCTCCCCCAGCCGGGCTGGAATGCCCATGGATACACACACCCCCACCCCCAACACACACATTCCAGAGCTCCGGGGCGCTTTTTAACGTCTTTAGGCTCAACATTCCCCCCAGGCAGAGGGTTAATGGGAGTCGAGAGGAGAACTCGGTGCGTTATTTCCCCCCGATGCGTCTCCGCGAGCGCCTGGCCCGCCGCGGCACCGGGAAGATTGGAATTGCTCCTTGCCACGGACCTTTCCACGGCACATTTTAGGATCCCCGCTGCGTTTTCTTTCCAATGAGAAGAAAGGCCTGTCAGCATTAAGCAAATCAGCCTCACGTCTCACCTCCCTGAGCTGTGTCACACATGAATATCTGAGGGCTTTTTTTCCATCCCCCCCCTCTTCCCACCCTCCACCTTCTCTTTCCCTTCTCCCCTCTCCTTTCCCGTTCCCGTCCTCTCGGTTTTTAACGAAGGAAAAGTTTAATGCGCTTCACAAAAAAGGAAGGAGAGGGAGAAATATCCATAAAACTCCAATTTAAGCCCCTGTAACCCGTTCCTCTGCTTTCCCTTTCAACCTGATAACAACCCCTTTTTTCTTCCTAATAGGAAGAGGGTTTGAATTTCTCGAGCAGCTGGAGGGGGAGACAGAGGAGGAGGAGGAGGAGAAGGAGGAGGAGGAGGAGTGTGGATGGGAAGGAAGAGTTTCTGCATGTTCATGGAGGGTTTAAAGGAATGGAAAAGCGAGGCTGGAGCAGGAATAGAGACAGGAGCTGCCACGAGAAGGGCAGGATTTTGCCTTTCATTGTCTTGCCTTGCCTGGCAGGTGACAAACGAACCGTGCAGGTGCCCCCAAACGAGGGAGATGTGGAGCCAAACGAGAGAAATAAAACACCACGTTATTAAACATCAGGGAGGTTTTTCACCCCCCCCCCCCGGATCTTGGGAATAGATATAGGGCCAAATTCGGGACCTTCCATAGGAAAGGATGGTCAGAAACTGCTTCAGCTCAGGAGTGGGTGACACCAGACACCCAGAGGACAAGGACACCTTGAGGAAAATGATGCAGTTGAGTTATGGGGTTCCATGAGCTGTAAAATTTGTCCCCCAAAGGCTTCAGGGGATGCTGTTCCCATCCTTCCCTGAGCTTGGGGGCTCAGGCACGGAGCACTGATGATTCCATGATGTGGGAAAAGGCAGCTCAGCACAGAGATCTGTGCTGGAAGTGGAGTTCCCAATGGGATTTCATTTCCTTTATTCCCTTCCCCACCCAGTCTTCCAAGGGAAGGGCAAATCCAAATGTGCAACAGACTCATTCTAGCCAGGAAAGGACTGGTAAAATCCAAATATCCACGTGAAAATACACACACACACATACACACACTCCCTTGTCTGGGCTTTCATTGGGAAGAGCCGGTGTGGATGTACATCCCCAAAACCTCATCTTTTAGGGTAGGAAAAGCAGGAACGGGTTCAACTTCTTTCTACTTCCCAAAGCTTTTCCCCAAGCCAAAATTTGCTGGGAATGAGTTGGAGAGGAGAGAAGGAATCGAGGGTGTCTCCTTGTGCAATTTGAGTGAAACATCCAAAAGGGTCTAAGGGATGTTTTGGCCTCATCCCGTGGCCTGAAAAATGGGAGAATCCACATGAACAAACACCAGGGAATTTTCCCTTCCAGACCCCAGGATTGCCCCTGTGAGTCGTTTATCTTCCCTGCCCATTAATGCTTAATTGATCCATGGCTCTAATTGATGGCAGTGGAGACACATTTTGCAGGAAGAGCTGGAGACAAAGGCAGGATCCAAGGAAATTTGGCCGTTTCCTGGATGAGGGGAGCTCTGTTGGGGATGTGGGATTCTGGGGATTGGGGATTTCCATCCGCTGCTGCAACAAGAGCTCTCATGTTTTCATCTCCAGACCTGTCCCTCACACTCCACCAGCTCGACTTCCCCATTCCCTCTGCAGCTCTGGGGTTTCCTCCAACACCACAAATCCCGAATTGCAGCTCGACCTCCCTCGCTTTCCTGGGACAGTTCCTTGCTGGGAGTCTTGGGGACTTCCTAAAACAGCGTCCAGGTGGCCAAGGAGGACAATGACATCCTGGCTTGGATCCAAACCAGTGTGGCAGCAGGAGCAGGGCAGGGATTGTCCCGCTGTGCTGGGCACTGCTGAGGCCACATCCCAAATCCTGGGATCAGTTTTAGGCCCCTCGGGACAAGAAAGACGTTGAGGGGCTGGAGCATGTCCAGGGAAGGGAATGGGGATGGGAAGGGGCTGGAGCAGCAGGAGCAGCTGAGGGAGCTGGGAGGGCTCAGAAAAAGAGGAACAGAGGGGACCTTCTGGCTCTGCAACTCCCTGACAGGAGGGGAGAGCTGGGTGGGATCCGGCTCTTCCAGGGAACAAGGGACAGGATGAGAGGGAACGGCCTCAAGTTGCACCAGATGAGGTTTAATTTGGATATTGGGAAATTTTCTTCCCTGAAAGGGTTGTCCAGCCCTGGCACAGGTTTCCCAGGGCACTGGTGGACTCACTGCCCCCGGAGGGATTTAAAATCCACATGGATGTGGCACTTGAGGACGTGGTTTAGTGGTGGCCTTGGCAATTCCGGGGGAACAGTTGGATCTTCAGGGTCTTTTCTAATGTAAATAATTCCACAATTTGGTGACTATTGGGAATGGCCTCTTGACCCGTGATGGACACAGAATTATCCTTATGACCATTGGGAAGCAGCTAATTGAGCTTCCAATTCTCCATGAGAGCCCAGGGACTGCACTGACGATTTAACAGGGATTGAATTCCAGGTCCTGAGCCCATTCCCTCCTGGCTGCCTGATTCCTCAACACAGCCACAACCCCGGTGGCTCAGGAGCTTTGGAGAAATTATTTTCTAATGGGAAGAGGCTGAAACATCCCAAGGCCTTGCAGGAAGTCGAGGGAATGAGTTTCACAGCCAGTCCCAAACCCCCGACCGGCTGGAGCTGCCTCACTCAATCCCAGTTTCCCACTGTGCCCTTCCCGGCTCCCGGGGACTCGCAGCCTCTTGGTTCCGGTTCATCCCCGCTCCGGCTCCTGCTGGATGCCTCCAACTCTCAGCACACCCATCTGCCTGCTGACTTCATCCCCCCCTGGCGCCTGGGACACGCGCCAGGGCACGGGAATATCGCATCCCGCCTTCCCCGGGGCGCCCTTTTTCCGGAGGCAACAGAATCGCTGAGCCGAGCGGCACCACGTCAAGCTCCCGACCTTTTGCCTCGCCACCTCCCGAACTTGGGGAAGGGAAACTCTGGGAGGGCTGTGCTGGCCACTGGGTTGGGGCAGAGCTCGTTCTGCCTCCCTG
>NW_020897791.1:168391-169476 GCF_003984885.1 Neopelma chrysocephalum
AATAGCAGTGCACACTTCGCTCCTCATTTCCCAGAGCAGCAGCAAAGCTCTGCAGGGCTTGGAGTGGGAAAGGGCTCCCTGGATCCCTTGAGGAAGGAGCAGGGGGCTCGGGATAGAGTCAGGATGGGCCAACTGGCAGGAAGCCTTAAATGTCATCCCAGGCATGGGAATGTTGGGCTGTGTGGTCCATGTTCCATCCAAGGGGATGCTGTGTGGGTGCCACGCCCCTGGAAGTGCTCGAGGCCGGGTTGGATGGAGCTTGGAGGCACCGGGAATTGTGGAAGGTGTCCCTGCCCATGGAAGTGCAGCTGGGCACCCTGGAATTTCCCAGTTTGGTTGGGGCTGGAGTCCCTTCTATGGAAGCACCACAGATCCCTAAGAGCCCAAAAAGAGTGGAAATACATCCCCAGCCCCCCCAAAACAGGGAAGGGTTGAGTGGGGAATGAGCCAAACCCCCCTGGGCTGCTCCAGAGCATCCCAAAGGCATCCCAAGAACTTCTCAGTCCTGGGAGTGGAGAGGAAACATGGGAGCAGGGAGGGGTAGGACATTCCCAGTTCCTGCTCCCGAGGCCAATGTTCAAGACATTGATAGTTTTTCACTATCCAACCCTCTTTCCATGGAAAACAGGACAACTGCACCCACAGTGCAGCTGGGCACCCTGGAATTTCCCAGTTTCGATAGAGCTGGAGTCCCTTCTATGGAAGCACCACAGATCCCTAAGAGCCCAAAAAGAGTAGAATTACACCCCCAACACCCCCAAAACAGGGAGAGGTTGAGTGGGGAATGAGCCAAACCCCCCTGGGCTGCTCCAAACATCCCAAGGGCATCCCAAGAGCTTGTCAGTCCTCGGAATGGAGAGGAAAGTGGGAGCAGGGAGGGGTAGGACATTCCCAGTTCCTGCTCCCAAGGCCAATGTTCAAGACATTGATAATTTTTCAGTATCCAACCCTTTTTCCCTGGAAAATAGGACAATTGAACACAAGGTGCAGCTGGGTACCCTGGAATTTCCCAGTTTGGATGGGGCTGGAGTGTCTTTTGTGGAAGCACCACAGATCCCTAAGAGCCCAAAAAGAGTGGAAATACA
>NW_020897791.1:169486-193778 GCF_003984885.1 Neopelma chrysocephalum
GAATTTCCCAGTTTGGATAGAACTGGAGTGTCTTTTATGGAAGCACCACAGATCCCTAAGAGCCCAGAAAGAGTGGAAATACATCCCCCAGCACCCCCAAAACAGGGAAGGGTTGAGTGCGGAATGACCCAAACCCCCGTGGCTGCTCCAGAGCATCCCAAGGGCATCCGAAGAACTTCTCAGTCCTGGGAGTGGAGAGGAAACGTGGGAGCAGGGAGGGGTAGGACATTCCCAGGACATTCCTACTCCCGAGGCCAATGTTCAAGACATTGGTATTTTTTCACTATCCAACCCTTTTTCCCTGGAAAACAGGACAACTGCACACAAGGTGCAGCTGGGCACCCTGCAATTTCCCAGTTTGGATGGGGCTGGAGTGTCTTTTGTGGAAGCACTACAGATCCCTAGGAGCCCAAAAAGAGTGGAAATACATCCCCCAGCACCCCCAAAACAGGGAAGGGTTGAGTGGGGAATGAGCCAAACCACCTTGGCTGCACCAGAGCATCCCAAGAGCTTGTCAGTCCTGGGAGTGGAGAGGATAGCTGGGAGCAGGGAGGGGCAGGACATTCCCAGGATATTCCTGTTCCCGAGGCCAATATTCAAGACATTGATTTTTTTCACTGTCCAACCCTTTTTCCCTGGAAAACAGGACAACTGCACCCAGAGTGCAGCTGGGCACCCTGGAATTTCCCAGTTTGGATAGAGCTGGAGTGTCTTTTATGGAAGCACCACAGATCCCTAAGAGCCCAAAAAGAGTGGAAATACATCTCCCAGCAATCCCAAAACAGGGAAGGGTTGAGTGAGGAATGAGCCAAACCCCCCTGGGCTGCTCCAGAGCATCCCAAGAGCTGCTGAATCCATGGAAAGGCGGGAGCAAGGGAGGGGTGGGAGGGTGGATGACCGAGGTGAGCGCTGCGCTTCCGAGCACTTCCCACAAAAGGCCTTTAATGCATTGGAAAGTGGAAGGCTTCACATCTGATTCTTGTCACGGGGGGACAGCGGGGCTTTAATCGGCCCCGTGCCATTTCCAGAGGGAAGGAAAGACCCCGGGAATGGCTGAGCCGCTTTGCTCAGAGGGGGCTGCTGCCCTTAAGAGGCTTTTTATTGCCTCAGCAGAGGGGTCCTGTCATTCCAGTGACACTAAAAGTATCCGAGGATTAGCGGTGACAGACGGACTGGCCTGTCCCTGTCAAGCTCGGAGAGGCCGAGGGGGAGGAAGGAGGGGGAAAAGAGGAGGGAGAAACAGCCTTTCCCTGGAAATGGATGATTCCAATGAAAACCAGCCACTAACTGGGCTTAGATCCTTCCCGATTATCACCTCGGATCAGTCCTTATATCCCAAAAAGGAGGTTTGTGATCCACCCTCTGTGGGAACACAGGAATTTGGAGTTTTCCCTGCCTCCAGCAGGGCTGGATGAGGAATGAGCTTCCAGCTTTGAAGATGTGGCCAATCCACCTCTTTGCCAGGGTTTTTTCAAGGAGAATTGAGGAAAGCCATGGGCTGGCAGTGACATGAATGTCTCTGAGTCCCAGGAGGGGAGAATCCCCCTCCTGATCTCTTATCCCTACCCAGAGGGCTTGGAACTGGAGGATCTTTAAGGTCCCTCCCAACCCAAGCCATTCCATGATTTTTCATCTCTCCAGCTAGGATTTTAAGGAGCTGCTGCTCTTGTTTATCCCTGGAGAGAGCCAAAATTGTGTCCTTCAGTGAGAGGCAGAGTTATCCTAGAGGAGAAAACTCAGTTTGGATAAAATCCTGTTTCTCCCCTCCCCAATGTTTCACAGAACCTTTTCCCTTGAGCTTGGAATAAGCCCATCCCTCATCCCAGGTAGAGGTTGTGACCCTCTCCATGGGAAGAGCCCAGATGCCCACACAGCGTGGAAAACCGGCTTTTTACTATTTCTTGGAATTGTGGTTAAATTTCTCCCGTATTTCCACACTCCCTGCCTGGAAATCCCACCAGATCCTCCCCCTCGGACTCTGGATTTTGACCTTGGCTGGGGCTTGACCTGCTACCAGTGGTTCTCCTGGAGTGCTATCACATCCCACATCCCTGCTCCCTGTGGTTCCTTCTCATTCCTGCTCCTTCACAAGGGAGCATTTCCCAGCCACGGCTCCGTTCTCCCGCTGCCCAGGCTGAATTTTTTTCCTTTTCAATTCTCCTTCTCGTGGAAAAATAGATCGAATTTCTTTTCCCTTCCCCCCTCCCCTCCTCCTCCTCCTCCTGCTAAACCCCTGCTTGCAAAAAGAGGTTTGGAGACACAATTTCAAGGTGGATTCAGCACCGGGAGATTGGGGGATTGAACATCAAGAAGTTGTTTGAGGCTGCCGAGTGGTCTGTGCTCCCTCCCGAGCCAGAGGAGTCCAGAGGGGCCCTTGGAAGTGCCACTCCAGCTAATCGAGCCCGTGGAGAGGTAGGAGGACTCCTGGGGGTGGTTTTCTTGTGCAGGTTTCTTCAAACACAGCTCCGCAGGGAAGGCAGGGAGGGATGATCCCCCTTCGGGAGATGAGGGAATGGGATGTGGGATGGAACGACCTCGTGCTGGGGCTGATACGGGAATTCCTGGTCCAGTCACTTCCCACCTTTGCCTCCCAGTTTTCCCACCTGTTCAGTGGGAAGGTCCTGTGCAGAGACCAGTGGGAACCTGCTAGGAATGAACTGGACAAAGAACATTTTATCCTTAAGGATTGGCTGGAAAAGAAAATGGCAAAGCTGGTGAATGTCAATGGGACAGAAAAATCCCCATCTTCGGAGGCTACCCCATCCCTGGAAGTGTTCAAGGCCAGGTTGGATCGGATTTGGAGCAATCTGGTCTAGTTCCACCCTCATTCCATAGGCAGGGACACCTCCCACTATCCCAGGTTGCTCCAAGCTCCATCCTACCTGGCCTTGGACACTTCCAGGGATGGAGCATCCACAGCTTCTCTGGGCGACCTGTGCTGGTGTTTTTCCACCCTCGCAGTAAAAAACTTCTTCCTGATATCTAATGTAGGGATCAAATCTATATATTTAGTAAACAGGGGAGCTCTTCTCTGGACCTGCTCCAGTCCCTCCATGTCCTTCCTGAACTGAGGGTCCAGAGTTGGACACAGCACTCAAGGTGAGGCCTTGCCAGCATTGAGTCCAGGGGCAGAATCCCTTCCCTGCTCCTGCTGCCACACTGTTCCTGATCCAGGCCAGGATCTTGGCCACCTGGGCACACTCTGGCTCATGTTCAGCTTCCTGTCCATCCAAACTCCCAGGTCCCTTCCTGCCTGGCTGCTCTCCAGCCACTCTGTCCCAGCCTGTGGAGCTGTCGGGGGTTGTTGTGGCCAAAGTGCAGGACTACGCGCTTGGCCTGATTGAACCTCATCCCGTTGGAATCAGCCCATGGATCCAGCCTGTCCTGATCCCTCTGCAGAGCCCTCCTACCCTCCAGCAGATCAACACTCTCCCCAGCTTGGTGTCCTCTGCAAATTTGCTGATGGTTCACTCAATCCCCTCATCCAGATCATCAATAAAGACATTAAACAGGACTGGGCCCAGCACTGATCCCTGGGGACAGCACTGGTGACCGGATCCCAACTGGATGCAGCTCCATTCCCACCACTCTGGGCCCAGCACTGATCCCTGGGGACAGCACTGGTGACCAGATCCCAGTGGGATGCAGCTCCATTCCCACCACTTTCCAGGCCTGGCCCTCCAGCCAGTTCCTAACCCAGCACAGAGTGCCCCTGTCCAAGCCTTTCCCAGGATTATCCTGTGGGAGACGGTTTCCAAGGCTTTGCCGAAGTCCAGACAGACACATCCACACCTTCCCTCATCCCCCAGGTGGGTCATCTGGTCACGGAAGGAGCTCAGGTTGGTCAGACAGGCCCTGCCCTTGTCTCATTGTTGCTGAAGAACTTGCTCCAAACAGCGAAACCTGAGCAGTGCCATCAAAACCAACCTCTTTATTTCCGGGGATTTGAAGAGAAACAGCTCCATTCAAACCTCTTCTGATGTCCAACCCTTCACTGATGGGCTGCATCCCTTTTTTTTGCATTCCTGGGATTGGGATTTCTGCTCTGTGCCCGGCAAGGATGTTTTGGTGTGGTCACCCATCTGGTACAAATGTTGTCACGTGGGTTTTGCAGTGGTGGGTGGTCCTTTCTTGGGGAGAAAAATCCCACAGTCCCAACCTAATTCCCTAGAAAACCTCAAGCCAGTGGGTTCAGGGACTTTTGTGGATCATGGACTTCTGTGGGATCCACACATGTCTGAGTTAGGAAGTCCTGGAGGGTGGAAATATCCAGTTGAGTTTTTCTGCCCTGTGACCCTTTTATTCCACCTTTTCCTGGATTATTCCATACACCCGGATAGCAGAACAAACAGCTGGGCACAGCAGGGTGAATCCATGCTCTCCCATCCTCCTCCTGCTCAGAGGATGAATGGGAAGGGAGGGAAGGATGGAGGGGAAGAGGAATTAGAACCCTCAGAAAAAAAAACCCTACCATTTCAAAAATAGCATTTAAGGAAGATGAAAACTCCCATCCCCCAAATTTGGGGAAACTGTGGGATCTGCAAGTGTGGGAAGAGCAAAACACCCCCAGGAAACAGGCAGGTTTTTCCCACCTTGAAGCTAAACTGTGGCTCCTGTTTGTGTCAGGACAACAAACAAACCAAGCCCGGACTTCCCAGTTTACCCACAAAACTTGGGAGACTTTTCCTTTCGCTCCTCTCCGTGTTCCCCGGGAGCATTCAGAGCTTGCCCAAACAGCACTTTTTGTTTATCTTTTTTTTTTTTTCTGATGCTCCACAAAAAAATATTTGCTCAGCTCTTCTGGAAAGCCCGAGGAAAAGTCGGAAGGAGAGGGATTCACCTTGCCCTGGGCTGCTGGAAACCGCTTTGCTCCACAGCACGTGGTGGAGAGGAGGGAGATCGGCATGGTGGGGAGGGAGAAAGGGGCACAGAGGGATTTGGGATGTGTTTAATTCAGGGTAGGAGTCCCACATTCCCTGTGTCCTGTCCCTCCATCCCTTGTCCAGGCAGGAGTCCCACGTTTCCTGTGTGCTGTCCCTCCATCCCTTGTCCCAAGTCCCTCTCCAGCTCTCCTGGAGCCCCTTTAGGCCCTGGAAGGGACTCTCAGGTCTCCCTGGATCCTTCCCTTCTCCAGGTGAACACCCCTATCTCTCCCAGGTGTCTTTCTGTGCTGGAGAGATTTAGGGGATGGGGAGGAGGAAAGGAAGGAGGATGGAAGGAGCTCTTGGAATGGTCCCACATAGTGCCAGAGGTGGTGGGCAGAGATCAGGGTGTGCTGCTAAATCCTCCTGTCATGGAGTCATGGAATGGTTTGGGTTGAAAGGGAGCTGAAAAATCATGGAATTCCAACCCCGTGCCATGGGCAGGGACACCTCCCACTATCCCAGCTTGCTCCAACCTGGCCTTGGACACTTCCAGGGATTCCAGGGGCAGCCACAGCTTCTCTGGGAAATCCATCCCAGCCCCTCACCACCCTCCCAGCCGAGAATTCCTTCCCAATATTCCACCTGAAGCTCCCATATTTCAGTTTGAAGCCATTCCCTGTTCCTGTCCCTCTGTCCCACGGATCGCTGGAGCTGCAGATCCTTTTGATCACTCAGTTTTCAGGGACAAATTTTTCCTGTAATACTGAAAAGTGGGAATTTTGACTATTAGGAATTTGATTGTTATTCTTTTCAGAGAATGTTCTGCAAAATTGAGATAATCGTGGAATTGTTTGGATTGGAAGGGAGCTTAAAGATCATGGAATTCCAACCCCCTGCCATGGGCAGGGACACCTTCCACTAGCCCAGGTTGCTCCAAGCCCCGACCAACCTGACCTTGGACACTACCAGGAATCCAGGGGCAGCCACAGTTTCTCTGGGAAATCCATTCCAGCCCCTCACCACCCTCCCAGCTGAGAATTCCTTCTCAAGATCCCACCTGAAGCTCCCATGTTTCAGTTTGAAGGCATTCCCCTGTGTCCTGTCCCTCTATCCCTTGACCCCAGTCCCTCTCCAGCTCTCCTGGAGCACCTTTAGGCCATGGAAGGAGCTCCAAGGTCTCCCTGGAACCTTCCCTTCTCCAGGCTGGACATTCCCAGCTCTCCCAGCCTGGCTCCAGAGCAGAAGGGCTCCATCCCCTGGAGCATCTCCGTGGCCTCCTCTGGACTCAATCCAACAGTTCCACATATTCCTTGTGTTGGGGTCTCCAGAGCTGCTTCCTTCTCCCATAAATATTTCCTGTAAGTGTTGCTGGATCTTTCCAGGAAGTCCTTTCCTGCAACAAGGCATTGGACAAGAGGGAATTGCTTCAAACTGAAGGAGAGTAGGTTTAGATGGGATATTGGGAAAAGAAATTCTTGGCTGGGAGGATGGTGAGGGGCTGGAATGGATTTCCCAGAGAAGCTGTGGCTGCCCCATCCCTGGAAGTGTTCAAGGCCAGGTTGGAGCAACCTGGGCTAGTGGAAGGTGTCCCTGCCCATGGCAGGGGATGGAACTGGATGAGCTTTAAGGTCCCTTCCAACCCAAACCGTTCCAAGATTCCATCCCACTGCAGAGTGTCTCCAAACAGCTGAACAGCAGTTCAGGAATTCTCAGGGTTTGTGGGAAAAGAAAAGAGGAATCCAGGCAAATCCAGCCAGCAAACAGGAGGAAGGGACAAGGGATTTTTCTTGGGCCTTTCTCCATAGCCACCAGGATCTGCTGATTTTTAGGATGCTCCTCAGCCCTCTTGGTCCTTCTGGGATGTGATGGACGAGCTCCCACCTCTGTCCACCTCCCTGGAACAGCTTTGGAATCGGGAGCAGTGGCCGGGAGGGCTTCCAGGAGGTCAGTGAGGATGAGGAGGGAGGAGGAAAGTGGGGTGCAAATTGTATGTGGAGGCTGTGCTGGGTGTCATTAACGGAGCCGGGTGATTCAGCCTCCGCCCTGGAATCACCGAGGGATCCAGGGATGTTTTACACTCCGGCGCTGCTGGCAGGAACAGCCCGGAGCGCTGCAGCGCGTAAGTAACTACAATGGGCGATCGCTGAATAATTCAGGATATGCAGCGCTTGGATCGCCTCCCGGAGCCGGAGAGGATCGGGCAGAGCCGGGCACGGCGCGAGGAAAACTTCCCGGCTTCCAGGAAAGCTTCCCGGGCCGAGGGTCCCTGCAGTCCCCGCTCCTGCCGGGGGACCGGGCTGGGATCGATTCCTCCGCTCTTGCAGCCGCAGGAAGCGGCGGGACCGGCTTTGGGATCGCGCCAGGGATTAACTAAGCGACCTTGGCGCGTTGTTTCCCTCCTTGCCGTGCCTTGTTTTCCCTCCTCCCGGAGCTGGGATGCTGTCTGGAGGTACCGGAGTGTCCCATGGGAGGGGTGAAAGCCGGCTGGGCACTCCCGGGGGAAGGTGGGGCTGTTTAGGGGGTGATCCCGAAGCCAGTGTTTTTTCCTTTGCCTATTCCATAGTGTCATGGAATGGTTTGAGTTGGAAGGGAGCTTAAAGATCATGGAATTCCAACCCCCTGCCATGGGCAGGGACACCTTCCACTAGCCCAGGTTGCTCCAAGCCCCATCCAACCTGACCTTGGACACTTCCAGGAATCCAGGGGCAGCCACAGCTTCTCTGGGAAATCCATTCCAGCCCCTCACCACCCTCCCAGCCAAGAATTCCTTCCGAATATCCCATCTATCCCTGCCCTCTGGCATTGGGAAGCCATTCCCTGTGTGCTGTCCCTCCATCCCTTGTCCCAAGTCCTTCTCCAGCTCTCCTGGAGCCCCTTTAGGCCCTGGAAGGGGCTCTCAGGTCTCCCTGGAGCCTTCTCTTCTTTGGGCCGGACATTCCCAGCTCTCCCAGCCTGGCTCCAGAGCAGAGGGGCTTCAGACCTTAAAGATCATCTCATTCCAGCCCCCTACCATGGGCACGGACATCTTCCACTAGACCAAGTTGCTCCAAGCCCCATCCTGCCCTTGGAAGCATTCTGCTGTTCCTGCATTCCCAGCTTGTCCTTAAACCACCGAGAACTTGATCCAGCACAGGAAAAAAACCAGTATTAAACCAGCATTCCCGCCCTGGAAAAGAGCAGCTGGTGGCAGCCCAGGCTGGGCAGCTGGAGCTGGATATCACTCCGTGCTCCCCGCGGCGAGGACACGACACCCCGGGCCGGTGAGGAGACATTCCCTGACATTCCCTGACAGCTCCGCTCCGTTCCCAGCCCTGATTCCACGCGACACATGAGCAGATTTATTAACTCCGCTCTCCCGCTTTTCCAGAGCCTGGTGGATAAGCGGCAGAGCCCGGGGGGCCAGCGCTGGAACTCAGAGAACATTAAAGTGAAGGATCTGCCGGCGCTTCGCTGGGGGCGAAGGGGCTGCGGTTTTTCCGCTTTTCTCCACTGTCAGACTGTTGTCTTCGGAGCGGGGAGGGGCTTTTTGCCTCTTCCCGGGATGGATGTCACAGGCAGGGAGGGCAGGATGGGGCTGCTGACTCAGCACGTGTCGCTCCACTCGCCGGCAAGACACCGGGAAGCCTTGGAGGCGTCGCGTTTGCCGTGCCCGTGGGGCGTGGGGAAGGTGGGGGAGGGCCTGTGGTGAGCACCCCTTTTTCCCCTTCCCAGGCACCGATCCCGCTCCAGGATCCCGGTCCTGATCCTGACATGAATCGATGTCAGCCCAGAGGGCACGAACTGCGTGTCAGGACCTTGCTTTGATCGTGCTGATGGTGCATAAATCATGATAATCGAGCCGGCGCTCGGGGCCGGCTCCAAGGCCGGGTGGGACGGGGCTTGGAGTAACCCGGGATAGTGGAGGGTGTCCCTGCCCTGGAAGAGGGGTTGGAAGGAGATGATCTTTAAGTTCCCCTCTCACCTAAACCATTCTGTGGTTTCGTGATATCACAGTCACGTCCAGTTGATCTTTAAAGACCCTTCGGAGATTTGAGATCACAGTTGTGTCAAATCAGTGCCAGAGGGAAAAGAGACCACCTGAACCCCCTCATCCCTATATTTACGTTTCCATTTCCCTCTGTGCGAGGAGTCTGAGCTGCATTTTAACTTTCCAGGGGGAAAATACTGATTTTTTTTCCCCTGCTCCAAGGATGGAGGGAGAGATCAGGAAAGCTGAGGTGCAGCTTAAATCAGGATCAGCCGGTCTTCACCCAGCATTCCAGTTCCTAGGAATCCCCTTTGCCTGCCTCTGGAGCCCCCAAATTGTTTTATCCCTGCCTGGAGCTGCTTCCATTTTGCTCAGTTTTCCTGCTTTCCCATAAGGTTTTTCCTCTGGGATTAACCCCTTGGAGTCAGGGACTGCTCAGGAACCACAGCCTGGAGCTGATCACCTGAGAAGTGCTGTTGGATCCCTGCAAAGTTCAGACTGTGGGGAGTGAAAGGATACAGGGATGGGGCACTGGGTTTGCCAGCAGCTCTCCCAGGGCTGAGCAAAAGCCTTCCCCTTTTCCCGAATTTTATGCTTAAGCGAGGAGTCAAAGAATTCGAGTTCACATGGCCCTGGATTTGCCAGGAAAAGTGTCCTTCTGCTCCTGTTTCTGCCTGGGGGGATTTGAAAGCAAAGCTTTGCTTGGACACGGAAAAAAATTGGAGGGATCCCACCTTAAACATTCCTGTTCCATCCTGTAGCTCCAGGATGAGGATTTCCTGGGGGGTTTTGGGTGGACCAGCATGGACTGGAGGCAGGGAAATGACCCTGCCCTATGACAGGGATAGGGAGAGCCCAGGCAGGGATGGTGGGATCTTTTCAGGGATTTTTGATGTTGTTTTTTTTTTTAGGAAGAAATCCTTCCCTGTGAGGGAGTGGTGAGGCCATGGCACAGGTTTCCTAGAGAAACTGTGGCTTCCACATCCCTGGAAGTGTCCAAGGCCAGGTTGGAGAGGGCTTGGAACAACCTGGACTAGTGGAAGGTGTCCCTGCATGTGGAAAGGGATGGAATAAGATGATTTTTAAGGTCCCTTCCACACGATCTGTCCTCGATTCTATGAAATTTGGGAGATGCAGGTGAGTTCACCTTGGAAATGAACACCAAAGAGGCCGGGAAATCCCTCTTTTCCATGCCTCAGTTTCCCGGGCAGCAGGAGCAGATTCCCCTTTCCCAGAGCGGGAGAGGCGGGAGCCGCTCCTCCTTCTCTCCTTCTGCCGGGACCGGCTTTTTCTGAGCACTCAGCGCTTTTCCCAAACCAATCCTTGCCGCTGGAAAAGTGCTGCGGGAGCGAGGAGACACCCGAGCCGGGCGGGAGCGGGTCCTGCAGACGGATTTCTCCATGGATGGGCAGGCGCGGGGGGAGGGGGGATGATGGATCAATAAATACCGCGGATACGGAGCGAGCCGGCCCGGCCTGAATAAGCCGAGCTTTGTAAACCAAGCCTGAGCTCTCAGGGCTTCCCGGGAAGGGCTGTTATCTCCAGACACTCCGGCTGTCTGGGTCCTTTCACAGCGCAGAGCCCAGGATATGAGTCAGCTCCCAGGGATCTCTCCCTGATCCGAGCCCTTGGCGCTGTTGGCCGACACCGCCCGGAGCGGGGAGCAGGGGGTGACCTACAACTCCTCGGAGCCAAGGAGCAGCCAGGGAGTTATCCCTCATCCGTCCTTCCTGATTCCTCCTTCATCCCCAAAAGCAGCCATTGAACTCTCCAGAGCACTGTGCTCCTCCCGAGTTTATCCTAAAAACAACCGGGAAAAGGGCATGTGGAATTATTTCTTAATTCCTGGGCACTGGGGGGGGTGATTCAAACAGTTATTCCTGGTCCAGGGAACTTATGGCTTTACCCAGGAAACCCACAGAACACGGGAAGCAACTGGGAAGACCCTCCAGACCTGGTTTTTGCACCAATAAAATCCAGTTATAAATCCACTTATAAAAGCACTACAAGGAAGGCTGGAAAAGGGGTGTTTTTCCCCAGCTTTGCCTCATCCAGGTCTCCCAGGCCACATCCCAGTGGTTCCAGTTTGGATGCAAATCCTAGCCCTGTCTTACCAGTCCAAGTCTGGGGACTGGGAGAAGAAAAGACCAGTTTTCCTCTCTCCAGGGCTGGTCTTGCTCCATGTCCTGTCCCTGACAACATCCCAGAGCTGACACCAGGAGAAACGCAAGGCAGGCTGAGCAGGCAGAGAATTCCCAGAGTGTTTTCCCTGCTGCCAACAATCCGGGCCTCTTGAACCAGAGGTTTTCCACCTGTATTGTGGGAGGGGATGGATTTTTCCTCTGTGATATTCCCGTTGTCCGTACAAAATTCCCGCAGCAAAGAGTTCCCTGTGGTTGTGGAACTCCAGAGCTGAGGGGGGAGAGTGGCCCAGCAAGGCCTGAGAAAAATCACTTCAGCTGCGCGGAAGAGGAGGAAAATCCCACGAAATCCCAGCTGCCCATCCATAACAATCCTTTGGCAGCGATCCACACAAACCAGGAGCTCTTAAACCTTAACCCCGACGCTCAGGACCCTCTAACACGGATTTATTCCTTCACCAAAGGGGGAATATGGCACAGGAATAAAGGCATTTCCCCCCCTCCTCAGCCCCTGCTTGTCCTCTCTCCCCCCTTCCCAGCTCGTTTCCTCCCGAGCCAAAGGAATCTGGCTGCCTGATGGATGGCTCCTGACAGGCTGAGCAGCTAAAGATCCCCCGTCAATAGGGCCATAATTAGGAGAATTGAGCCCTGTCAGGGCCGGCCGGATATTTATCCCAAATCAATGGCCAATAGGGTGGAAGGAATGAAGATGTGGGAGTGTTTGCTTTGGAGCTGCCCCGGCGTTTTTTTTCCGCCCTGTCTGCCCAGGGATCCCGCCTGGCCGGACCTTTCCTGCTGCCTGAAAAGAGGGAGGATTAGGGAATTAGCCATGGAGATGTGCCCTGGCCTCCCGGCACCCGGCTGGGACAGCAATGGTTCCGAGAAAAAGTTGGGAAAAGGGAGATAGAGGATGAGATTCAGTGCTTTGCTCTTCCTCCCGGTGGGAAAGAGCAGGATAGTGAGACCAGATATCAGGGGCAGGATCTCGGATGTCCCCCGGGAATGCAGGACCTCAGACATGAGGGTCAGGATCTGGGATGTCCCAGGGAATGCAGGATTCCAGAGAATCAGGGCAGGATCTTGGATGTCCCCAGGGAATGCAAAATCCTGGACATCCTGGAGCAGAATGTTGGATGTCCCCAGAGAATGCAGGATTACAGACATGAGGGCCAGGATTTGGAATGTCTCCAGGGAATGCAGGATCCCAAACAGGTGGAGTTTTAAAGGCTGAGTTTAAAGGTTGAATTTACAGGTTGAGCTTTAAGGCTGAGCTTTTTAGGTTGAGTTTTAAGCTCCCATTCCCTGCTGAGACAGAGCTGGGAGACTCAGCAGAGTCCCATGTATTAAACCTGGATGAAATATATCTAGACTGCCACATGTTAAACCTGGATTAAATCTCCAAATGGGGCCCAGCCTTTCCTACCTGTCCCAGCTGTGCCAGGGATGGTGCTGGGAATTTTAGGTTGAGTTCTAAGGTTGAGTTTAAAGGTTGAGTTTTAAGGTTGAGTTTTTTAGGTTGAGTTTTAAGCACCATCATTTTAGGTTGAGTTTTAAGCTCCCATTCCCTGCTAAGACAGAGCTGGGAGACTCAGCAGAGTCTCACATATTAAACCTGGATTAAATCCCCAAGTGGGGCCCAGCCCTTCCTACCTGTCCCAGCTGTACCAGGGCTGGTGCTGGGAATTTTAGGTTGAGATTTAGGTGTTGTCTTCCTGTCTGGAGGGGGGCTGGGCCACTGCAGAGATATTTTTGCAGCCCTTCCCACACCTCTGGCACTTTTCCGAGAGCACAAGGACCTTCCTGAATCCCAAAGCTCCTCTGATACCCTCAGAATTGGGGAAGGATGGGGGGTTTCTCACCCCCAGGAAGCAGCAGGATCAGGTGATTCCCACTCCGTGGACTGAGCACATCCCACTTTCCCATCCCACAAAATCTGCTCCTGCTCGCCCAGAGCGTGACATCCAAGCTTTTCAAAATTGCCAGGGATTAGGACTTGGAATGAATGAAATCATATATTCCCTGGTCAGGGAATTAGGGATCAAAAAGGCTCTCCCAGCTTGCTTTTCCCATGGCAGCACCTCACGCTCCCTGCGTGGCCCGAATCCCAACTGTTCCTCCCCATTCCCAGCGTATCCAACCATTCCTACAGTTCTTCCCTGGATTCATTTCAGTCCTGAAAGCCCCACAGGCTTGTAGGGGAAAAAAAAAAAATCAAGGAAGGGGGGGAAAGATCCAGAGCCCTCCCCACCAGCAGTGGATGCTCCTAATTTATTGCTTCTGTAATTGGGGTTAATTACTGGTGACCAAATTTATCTTCTCGCCTCTCATTAATCCCAAACACAAAAGGAGCCTGTTTGCAATCAATTGCTGTTTAATTACAGCACAATAGCTGCCTCCTGAGATCGAAATCCCTGCTGGCTCCACGTCCTGACGAGGGTGGGAGCGGAGAGGTGGAGGAGGAGGACGAGAATTCCAGCTGGGATTGTGCTCCAAGGGCCTGGGAAGTCCAGGAGGAGCAGTGGGACATCTCGCCTTGGCTGAAGGATCAGCTGGGGAGGAACAATGGGGAATGTCCTTGGGTTTCACCAGGTTTAGGTAGGATTTTAGGAACAATTTTTTCATGGAAAGGGTTGTCAAGCACGGGAAAAGTTTGTCCCCGCGCTTGGGCCTTCCCTGGCCCCTTCCCCTAGGAAAGGCTGGGCCCCACTTAGGGATTTAATCCAGGTTTAATATGTGAGGCTCTGCTGAGTCTCCCAGCTCTGTCTCAGCAGGGAATGGGAGCTTAAAACTCAACCTAAAATGATGGTGCTTAAAACTCAACCTAAAAATTTCAACCTTAAACCCCAACCTTAAAACTCAACCTTTAAACTCAACCTCAGAACTCAACCTTAGAACTCAACCTTAAAACTCAACCTAAAAATTTCAACCTTAAACCCCAACCTTAGAACTCAACCTTAGAACTCAACCTTAAAACTCAACCTAAAAATTTCAACCTTAAACCCCAACCTTTAAACTCAGCCTAAAATTCCCAGCACCAGCCCTGACAGAGCTGGGATGGGTAGGAAGAGCTGGGCCCCACTTGGAGATTTAATCCAGGTTTAATATGTGAGGCTCTGCTGAGTCTCCCAGCTCTGTCTCAGCAGGGAATGGGAGCTTAAAACTCAACCTAAAATGATGGTGCTTAAAACTCAACCTTAAAACTCAACTTTTAAACTCAACCTTTAAACTCAACCTTAAAACTCAACCTTTAAACTCAACCTTTAAACTCAGCCTAAAATTCCCAGCACCAACCCTGACAGAGCTGGGATGGGTAGGAAGAGCTGGGCCCCATTTGGAGTTTTAATCCAGGTTTAACATGTGGCAGTCCAGATATATTTCAGTTTGTCCGGTGGTGGAGGCACCATCCCTGGAGGGATCGGAAAGGTCTGTGGATGTGGCACTTGGGGACATGGAATTGGCACTGCTGGGTTAACAGATGGATTTAGTGATCTTCAAGGTCTCCTCCAGCCTAAATCATTCCATGAGTCTGTGATCTGGACAGAAATCATGTTCCTCCCGGTGCAGAAACCTTTGAGGGAATGTTTGGTCCCCTCTCAACCCCAAGACAATGGGAATGAAAAGTGCTCCAGGCAGGAGAACAAGGAAGCAACATCCCAGCACTGCCAAGGGCTGTGTAGTTCAGACTGAAGGAGTCTGAGGTGACCCTGGGATGGCCCACAAGGGCAGGAGAATCGAGGGAGAAGGGGGAAAAATGGGAACTGTGGGAAAGCTCTTATTTCTGTGGGTAATCTTGAGTTGCCTGTCCCAGATCTGAGATCCTGTGATAGTTTCCCATCCCAGATCTGAGATCCTGTGATAGTTTCCCATCCTGGATCTGACCTCCTGTGATAGTTTCCTATCCCAGATTTGAGATCCTCTGATAGTTTCCCATCCCGGATCTGAGCTCCTGTGATAGTTTCCTATCCCGGATCTGAGCTCCTGTGATAGTTTCCTATCTCAGATTTGAGCTCCTGTGATAGTTTCCCATCCCAAATCTGAGATCCTGTGATAGTTTCCTGTCCCAGATCTGAGATCCTGTGATAGTTTCCTATCCCAGATCTGAGATCCTGTGATAGTTTCTTGTCCCAGATCTGAGATCCTGTGATAGTTTCCTGCCCCAGATCTGAGATTCTGTGATAGTTTCCCATCCCAGATCTGAGATCCTATCCCGGATCTGAGATCCTGTGATAGTTTCCCATCCTGGATCTGAGATCCTGTGATAGTTTCCCATCCTGGATCTGAGCTCCTGTGATAGTTTCCCGTCCTGGATCTGAGCCATTCCTGGGGGTGGGTTGACTCTCCTACCCCAGAACTCACCCAAAGGCCCCAGGAGAAACATTCTCTGGGCAAAAATTCCCTGATTTCCCCAGGGAAAGGTGTGTTCCGTTGCTGCTGTGAGTGTTAAACAAAGTCCCCTCCCAGCCTGGCCCCTCTCCCTCCCCTCTCCTCGCCTGCCATCCATCTGCAGGATTATCGAGCCCGGTTTTGGAGTTAGTGGTGTGTTGAAAATGCTCTGCTCTTCCCTTTATCACTCTCAGATCAGCTCATCGGGTGGGAATCCATCAGGGAAAGTAATGGGAGAGGCTGTGCTGATCTATGACTCCGTGTGCCTGGATCAATCCAGCTCTTCCAGCCCCTCCAGAGCGGGAGTTGCGCAGATCCGGGGCTGAGTTTGCTCAAATCCCTTCTCTTCAAACACCAGATTAATCAACTCTCCCATTCCTGCAAGGATTTTGTGCTGCAGATGCCCCTGGATGGGATAAAATCCACATCCAGCTGAGCCAGAAACAAGGTGGAGCCTGAATTCCTCTTGGGAACTCAACTCCTAACTGGAGCCACTTGCTGACGTTTATTACATTTAATATTTTAGTAGTTTTAGGGGTTAGGAGCAGCCAAAGCACGGATTTGGGCTTTAAAACCACCACATCCCAAAGTTTAGCTGCTACTGGGATGCAACCCAGCAGGTGCTGAGATGGTTCATCCACCCAGAGCCAGGACTCAGGACCAGGAGCTGTTTTTCCAGCTGTTTTCCCACCTGGACATCCCCAGTCACCCTATTCCCATGCCCTGTGCAGATCCAGAGGGAAGAGCACCACCTACTGAGTCTCCCTCACCTCTTCCTTCCCTCTTTTTTCTCTACTTTCAACCTGTTTTATTCCCATTTGTGTTCTGAGCCGGCCTTTGCTCCTCCCTGGGAAAAGGCAGGAGCAGCTGGAACTCCGAGCAACCCTCCAGATCTCTCCAGACATTCCCGCTTGATCCCTTTTTTCCTGCTAAGCTGCTCTGTGTTAATGGGACTCGCCTTCCTTGGTATCTTTCTGCTTCCTGTCTTTGGGAATTAACAACTTCTCCCAGGATCCAGGTTTTCTCTTGGAGCAGGTGTGGGAAATGGAATAAATTAGGTCAGTTTTGACTCAAAATTTAAGCTAAATGGTCAGAATTTGACTCCTTAAGTACAAAGAGATGCATAAGTTCATTCCTATAAATGTATTTATACATATGTGGGTGTCCATATGTTGTGGTTTTTTCCAAGGATTTAGGGAATTAAGTGAAGATTTTCAGTTCTCCCCCTGCCACAATCTTCCCTTTTAATATTGACCAAACATTTAAAAAAAAATCCTTGAAAGCAGGTTGGGAGAAACCTGGAGAAATCTCCTCGGGAATAGTTTTAATTGGGAGCTTATCCAACTTTTTAAGGATAAGGCTCAGCCCAGCTTCTCTAACGTTCTTCCCGAGCCCTTCATTTGCAACCAAGGCAAAATTAAACTAATTAAATGTTCTTTCATTATTTTTCCCTCTTTAGTTTGGTCCTTGGCACTGTGGAAGCGAGTTTGTGTTTCTCCCAAGGGGTATTTTGAGATCATTCACAAACCAGGTTCCTCAACCCGAGTCACTTCACCTTCCCCCAACCAAACCAACTCAACCCCGTGGAGATCGAGGAGGCTTGGTGGGATGTGGGAATGTGGGAATGAGGAGATCCGGCTCCTTGTTGTTCCACAACCTTCCCTGTTTTCTTCTTTGAGCTCCACGGGAAACTGAGGGGCACCAGATCTTTCCATGGAGGAAAATAAACCTCCCTGTGGATCAAATTTTGGGTCTGGGAGGAAGGGTTGAGAAGACATGGGAATGTTGAGCCCGGAGAATGGAGGGAGGTGGGATAACAGGCCATGATTATGTAAAAGGCTCCTGCAGGAAAGGGAGGGACACGTTTCCCTGTGGACAGGACAAGGAATAAGGAGCTTAAAAAGCAGCAAAGGGGATTTAGAGCTGTGGGGATCAAGAAGGGCCGGGATTAATCGCTGGGAGGAGGGGAAGGGTGGTGCCCCCAGGGCTGGAGGTTGGGAGGACAAATGTGTCAAGAAGGGCTTAAGGAGCGTGGATTCACCCACGGGACGGGAAGGGAGACAGGGAAGATAAACATTCACCTGGATGTCTTTTCCAATGTTTTGGCTGGCTCAGCAGGCAGGATGGGATGTCTACAGTGGGCTGGTGGGTTTGGTAGCCCCAGGGGTTTCTCCTTTGCGATGTTCCTGCTCGTTCCTCGGTGTGAGCTGTGTGGTGTCACATTCCAACCATTTCCCTGCTCATTCCCTTGCTCAGGTCCACAGATCCCAAGGTGACCTGGCAATGTGTGGTGTGGGTGTTCTTGGAATCACAGAATGGTTTGGGTTGGAAGGGACCTGTGAGGTCATCCTGTTCCAACCCCCCATTGCATGGGCAGGGACACCTCCCACTATCCCAGGTTGCTCCAACCTGGCCTTGGACACTTCCAGGGATGGGGCAGCCGCAGCTTCTCTGGGAAACAGAGTTGTGCTACATCTCAGCCTCTCTCCCCACCTTGTGCTTCCACCTTGATCTGCACCTTGGGAGCTGGAGAGTCTTCGGGGCAGGAAGCCCCAATGACGATCCCGTCGCCCTGAGGCAGCGAATACGCCAGGAGAGCAGAAGTGGGGAAAATAAACCAGAAAAACTTGAGAAAGCTCTCTTGCTTCCTTCCAGTAATTCCCAGGGAGAGGTGTCAGCCATGATTTCCAGAAGCCACACGCAGCAGAAAGCAGAGGATTGCTGGCAGCCCTGATGAAGTTACTGCCGGGTGGTGATTGGGTTACAGGATCCTCCGGGAGCGGCCGGCGAGGTGATGGACTGAAAGCAGAACGGCAACTAAATTGCATTTCATTTCAATTTGGCCATAAATTTGATGATTTCGTCAGATAAGGAGCAAAGGGGGAAGAGAGGAGGGGGGAGAGGAGGAGAGGGAGGGATCTCTGGGTAGGGAGGGAGGGAGGGAGCAGGGGACACGAGCGGCGACATCGTTCTGTCGTGGGTCGTTAATCAGGGGCATCAAAGGCCTTCTGGGTGGGATGCACATCACCTGCTCCCTACAGAGAGGTCACTGGACTGGGAAGGGCTGGGAATAGGGGTTGTTGAACTGCCCTGGGATTTATGGGGCGGGATGTGGTGGGTGAAGAGGGCAGACGGAGCACTGTTCCCACTTCCGTGGGATGCTCCACTTGGCAGTTGCGGTTTGTGTCCCCTGAGTCACCTGCTCCAAGTGGGGACAGTCACCTGCTCCAAGTGGGGACAGTCACCTGCTCCAAGTGGCAGCGGGGCTGGAGGTGCTGTCAGGCCCCAGCAAGGGCTGGAGGATGAGCCAGGGAGACTTCCCAGCTCTGGATGCCACCCAAAGGGAGCTGGACAAGCTCCGGAAGTGGGGCCGTGGGAATCTCGTGTGGTTTAATAAGACCAAGTGTTGGTGCTGCCCCTGGGTCTGGGAAATCCTTGGGATCAATCCAGGGGATGAGCAGATGGAGCCCTGGGGAGAAGGATTTGGGGGTGCTGGTGGGTGAGAGGCTGGACATGAACCAGCCCAGAAGCCCCCCCCATGTCCTGGGCTCATCCCAAAGTGTGGGCAACAGAAGAGGGGGGAATTCCAACCCTCTGCCCCCTCAGGTGAGACCTCCCTGCAAAGCTGCCTCCAGCCCTGGGGAACAGCACAGGAAGGACATGGAGCTGCTGGAGAGAGTCCAGAGGAGGCACCAGGATGATCAGAGGGATGGAGCAGCTCTGCTGGGAGGAAAGGCTGGGAGAGTTGGGAGAAGAGAAGTCTGGGGGGAACTAATTGTGACCTTCCAGGACCTGAAGTAGCTAAAAGGATGGAGAAAGAGTATTTCCAAGGGCCTGGAGAGACAGGACAAAGAGAATGTCTTCAAACTAACAGAGAGTAGGGTTAGATGGGATATTGGGAAGAAATTCTTGGCTGTGAGGGTGGGGAGGCCCTGGCACAGGTTGCCCAGAGAAGCTGTGGCTGCCCCATCCCTGGAAATGTCCAAGGCCAGGTTGGATGGGGCTTGGAGCAACCTGGGCTAGTGGAAGGTGTCCCTGTCCATGGCAAGGGATTGGAACGGGATGATCTTTACGGTCCCTTCCAACCCAAACCATTTCATGATTCCATGATTTTATAGTGTCGATCAATACGTGGATTGAAGGGAAATGCTGCACTATTTCCTTACCTTGCTGGTGCCTCCACTCCCTGACAGGCTGACATTTCCTTCTGGATACTGGGACATCAGGAGCTCTTGGTGCAACATGTCATTTTTAGGCCAGGTCGTGACATCTCTCACCATTGCTGCTTCCTTCCGACAACATTCCAGCCCATCCGGCTTCATTAGGGCTTCCATCCCAAACTGGGGACATCCTTGGATGTCTCAGCAAGGTTCCATCATCTCATTTTGCTGTGCCTTGCAAAGTGGGGAGGTTTTCATCCCAGCTGGATGAAGGACTCGTCCTCATGGACAAGACCACGAGGAGTCTTGGTGGGATATGTGGCTATCCCATAATTTGGGGTAAGATGATGGCACAATGCACCACTCTTAATTTCCATGACCAAGAGCTTGCCATTCCTTGAAAAATGATGGATGGGGCCTCAAAGGATGGGGCTGGATATGTCCAGTTGCAGTTAAACATTTCCACACAGGAGGCTGAACCAACTTCGGACTCTCCACGAGTCCTTCTCCTGGAAGTGAGTCTGAGACCCTTCTGATCCCAGGCTTGTCCCAGAACTTCAACCACAGAACTGCAGCTTCCCAACCTTCTGGAGCTTCACTGCGCAGCTCTGGAAGGATCCCTCATGGGAATTCTGCAGGAACATCTTCCTTTGTGAAGGCTGGATAGGGGAAACATCTGCAACACAACTCAGAGATGGGGTCAAGATGTTCCAGGAGGAGGTTTTAAGACCTCTGAGGAACCTTTGAGGGAACTGGGGGGGCTCATCCTGGAGAAAAGGAGGCTCAGGGGAGACCTTCTGGCTCTTCACAACTCCTGACAGGAGGGGGGAGCCAGGAGGGGTCGGGCTCTGTTCCCAGGGAACAAGGGACAGGAGGAGAGGAAATGACCTCAAGCTGTGCCAGGGGAGGGTCAGGTTGGACATCAGGAGGAATTTCTTCATGGAAAGGGTTGGAAGGGGCTGCCCAGGGAGGTTTGGAGTCCCCGTCCCTGGAGGTGTCCAAGGAAGGCCTGGACATGGCACTCAGTGCTCTGGGCTGGGTGACAAGCTCGTGTTTGGTCAAAGGTTGGACTCAATGACCTTGGAGGTCTTTTCCAACCTTAAATATTCCACGATTCTGCGATTTTATGATTCGTTGTTGACGCTCGAATTGTCTGGGACAGAACCAAGCCCCAGCTCTGCAGGAGGAAAGCTCCAGAGCTGCGCCCTGGCTGAGACATCTCAGATCTGTGGTGGCTCTCAATGATCTCATGGGACACACCAGCACATTCCCACATTATCCCTGCCCCGGCTGCCGTTGGGAAGGGCCGGGGAGGTTCTCCAGGCTGAGCTTTGCTGAGCCTGGGAGCTGCTTTGTGCTGGTACAGCAATGCAAAATGTGACAGGAGCTTGGCCTGCCCTGGAGGCCAAAGCTTTTAAACTCGAGCGAGAGAGAGGGGAAAGATGTTATCCATAAATCTGCTCCCCCGGACACGGAAAGCCGTGCTCCTGGCAGGAATGTGAAGGCACGAGAGGCTCTCGAACTCCTGCAGGGGTTTGGCAGCTTTGTGACCATAATTAACACACGTATTGCCAGGAATTCATGGAGAGATTTTGACCCGTATTTGGGATGTTCTTCCCAAATCCTTTTGAAAACTTCTCAAGTAAAGAGAGAAGGAATCCTTTCGTGTAACATGTTGGGAGTGAGAGATTTTGAGTGTTCCCCAAAATAATAACTGGGAGGTGCAAGAGAGGGAAAAAAAAAAAGTAAAAAAATTGCAGGAATCTCTTTCCCATGCTCAATAATTTACTTTTAGATGCGCAGTAAAGATTTTACGTTCACAATAATTTACTTTTACACGTGCAGTGATGTTTTAACACATGAAATCATTCATTTTTATGCGTAGAAAGGCGACCAATTAAAAACCAGGGTGCTGAACATGCCTCCAACCAATTCTGAAGGTGTTTGCTTGGGAGTAAAGCTTCGCTCATCCCCAACATCAACACCCTCCTGCAGGATTGTTGTTGGTTTTCCAGCTGGTTCTGTCTCATTCCATGCACTGTGCTGGATTCTTTTCCAGTTTATCCCTGAAGAAAGTATGAGCAGCTCCGTGGGCTGTTGGGAAGGGGATCCAAGGGTCACGTCACTTGGGATGACACCTGCTTTTGTCCAGGACACATCCCGGTCATCTGAGGGAGGAATATCAGCAGCAGGAAGAGTTGGGAAAGTATTTAGAGGATCATGGAATCGTGGAATGGTTTGGGTTGGAAGGGACTCAAAGATCATCTCATTCCAACCCCTGCTGTGGGCAGGGACATCTCCCACTATCCCAGGTCGCCCCAACCTGATCTTGGACATTTCCACGGATGGGGCAGCCACAGCTTCTCTGGGAATTCCATTCCAGTGCCTCACCACCCTCCCAAGGAAGAACTTCTTCCCAAATATCCAATCCAAACCTGCTCTTCCAGTTTGAAGCTGTACTGGTGGGATTTTCAGGCAGTGGAGCTGAGCAATTACAAAAACCATTTAAAGAGCCCAAAGAGTCCATCCAGCTCCGAGGAGAAATTCCAGCTGCTGAAGGATCAGTGGAGAAACTTTGTCCAGAGACCTCAGATCTGCTTCCATCTTCTTTTCCATGAGCTGGCCCAGACCGGTGGGGTTTGAGCTTCTGTTCCTCATGGGAATGTTCTGATCAGACAGCACAAGTTTTGGTGTCTGTGTTGCCTAATTTTTCCTGTCTATTTAATTCCATATTTAATTGGAACAGAACATCCAGGATGTTGAAGTGTTAAACTCCAGGATGTTGAAAAGAAAGGGAGGGAAATGTAAAGAAAGGGAAAGGTCTCCTTGTTGTCTCCCAGACTTCATCCCTGCAGAAAACTCTCTGCTGCTGGGAACTGGCAAATTCACCTGCCCTGGGTGATTCCAGGGGGATATGAAGGAAAGAAGGGACTGAAGAAATGAAGGAAAATGGCTTCCAATATCCTGGAATCTCCAGGATGAAAGGCACCAGCTCAGGGGGTCACCTCCAAGCAGAGCTGTCCCGGTCTTTGTCCCGTTAGTGGCGACTCAGTTCCTTTGAGTGAGAATCTCAAATTACTGCAAACCCGGCGGATCCGAGGGGAGAAGAGGTGGAAGGGACTGGAAATACAAATAACAGCCTCCAGTATAGGGGAAAAAAAAAAAAGAGAGGTTCAGAGAACCTTTTTCTTTGGACAATCTGGGGAAAGAAGAGGGTGGAGGGTCAAGTGTAATGAAACAATGGAAGTTGAAGCATTTTCCCTGCGAGCCTGAAGAATAAACTGGTTTTGAGTTCATGAATGTTTAGTGGGAGTCTGATGCAGCACTAAGGGGAAAAATTTCTTTTCATCCAAAGTCTCTGTTTTTACAAGAATAAAAAAAAATGTTTCCGTGGAAAGTTTTTTTTTGGAGGGTTCTGTTCCACCAGCTTTAACCACCGGCATGTCCAAGGTTCTGCCTAAGGTGCAGGGAAATGAGGGGAAATTGGGGAAAATGTCAAAACAGCACGACCTGTTTGCAAGCCTTGGGATGAAAAAACGATCTGGAATATTCATGGATCATTGTCCTGATAGAGAGGGAAGGAGCTGTGCTGGTTGGTGGTGGCTGGACCTTCACAACCCTTCCCAGCACAAAGGGGATGAGCAGCACCTTAAGGACTTGCCTGTATCTTAAAATCATGGAATTCCAACCCCCTGCCATTGGCAGGGACACTTTCCATTATCCCAGGTTTCTTCAAACCCCGTCCAACCTCGGCCTTGAACACTTCCAGGGATAGGGAAGCCACAACTTCTCTGGGAAATCTGTTCCAGGGCCTCCTCACCCTCACGGATAACTCAGAGCAGCTCATCCATTATTTTCCAAGGAAAAGTAAAACCTCCTAAAGGATGATTCAGCTGTTTAAAAAAAATAGGAAAGGGGATGGAAAAGTGTGTGGATGATGAAAGGGGATGGGTTAAAAAAAAACAACCAAAGTGCCCCCAAAGTGGTGATTTCTCCCTCATTGAGGGTGTGAGGGTGGTTTGAAAAACCAGCTTGGCTTGGAGGCAAAGGGAGAGCAGGGAGACACACATCAAATGTCCGGAAAAAAACAGGAGCAGAGGACATTGAATTTGCACTGGAATGGGAGAAAATCAGCGAGATGAGCAAAAAAGACGTGAGGCGTCGCTGGGCAGTCGAGCTGAGGCCAGCAAAGAGTTTAAACACTTTGGGAACAGAAGGAGCTGTAATAACCACGGTATTGATTCCTCCTTGGAAGGGAAATGTGCAAAGCAGGCATTTTCGGGAGATATTTGTTTTGTGTTTGGGGGGGAGAAAAGCAGATTTGTTTCTGATTAAAGCGAAGGGATGGTTTGCAGGCTGGCATTAAGTGTAGGACAGACTAAATAGCCCCTCTTAAAAATCACTGAGCTGAAAGCAGGTCTTAACTATATCCAAGTTCTATCCGTGCTTGCAGTTATATCCAGGTTATATCTATATCCAAGTGTTTTCTCAGATGTGGCCAAGGAGGGGTGCTGGTTTTCTGGATGCCCTGAAGGGCTGGGAATTCCAAAGGACCAGGAGAAAACTGGTGGTAGAAAGGGGACGACTTGGTTAATTATTGCCTGCCATTGATTCCCGAGAAAATGAAGGAGCACCTCACCAGGACCGGATTAATAAAGAATTACAGGAACATGATGCTAATCAGCAGGGGGTTATGGGAAATCGGTCTTGTCAAATTAAGCAGCTTTTATAAACACAATTAGGGGAGGGAGGATAATTAAGCACCGGAGGAGCCTG
>NW_020897791.1:193788-214158 GCF_003984885.1 Neopelma chrysocephalum
TCTCCTCTCAATGGAGATGCTCCGTTTTATTTGGGCTGAGGAATCCACTTGAACCTTTTTAATTTGTCTTGTTTGGATATGGGGATAATTTTGATTGTGTTTTATGGGCGCCGGGTTCATTTTGCTTCCTGTAAATCGTCCCTTTAGTTACTGAGGCTTCTGGGAAGTTGTAAATTCTCCCTCCCTTCCTCTCCACGGAGTTTACGTTGTTTTACAGCTTCATTAATAGGTTCTCTCCCTGCTCGGTTGATGAAAGTTATTGACCTAATCATAACCTATTAATTATGGCAGTAAATCCCCGCTCCTGGAAATGTTTTACTGGGCAAATGTTACTCGGAAAATCCGCGGGTTAAACTGCAGGTCCAAGAACTTTAAATCCACCCTTCGCCGCCCCGGTCGTGGAGCTTCCTCGGGAGAGGCTCGGGATAGTTCTTATCCAGGGAGGATTCCTAAATATTGGCTCTACATGGTTGGGTCTAACAGGGCAATTGGGGTGTGTTCCGTGTTCTTCTGCCTGGTAGAATCATGGAATCACTTTGGTTGGAAAAGACCTCTGAGATCAGTGAATCCAACCATTCCCAGCACTGACCATGTCCCCAGGTGCCACATCCACATGGCTTTTAAATCCCTCCAGGAATGGTGGCTGCACTAATTCCCTGAGCAGTCTCTTCCCGTGCTTGGGAATCCTTTCAGCAGAGAAATTTTTCCTGGTATCCAACTTAAACCTCCCCTGGTGCAACTTGAGGCCATTTCCTGGTTTCCCGTTGTTTTTTGCTGGGGGGAAAGCACATTTAATAAGCAATATACTGACTTCTGTCCCAGGCTGCTGGACCAGCAGGGGTAGGGGAATATTCCCAGGATCTTCCCAGAGAGGTTGTGGACGCCCCTGGAAATGTCCAAGGCCAGACTGGAGCAACCTGGGATAGTGGGAGGTGTCCCTGCCCACGGCAGGGGGTTGGAAGCAGATGATCTCTAAGGTCCCTTCCAACTCAAACCATTCCATCATTCTACAAAAGGCTTGGGATGCAAAAATCCCTGGAGATTTCACCCACCACCTATTGCCAACCTGCAAAGTCACTTCCAACCCAAACCATTCCATGATTCCACAAAAGGCTTGGGATACAAAAATCCCTGGAGATTTCACCCATCACCTTCTGATGACCCTTGAGGTCACTTCCAACCCAAACCATTCCATGATTCCACGAAAGGCTTGAGATTCAAAAATCCCTGGAGATTTCACCCACCACTTACTGCCAACCTGCAAAGTCACTTCCAACCCAAACTATTCCATGATTCCACAAAAGGCTTGGGATGCAAAAATCCCTGGAGATTTCACCCATCACCTACCGATGACCTTCGAGGTCATTTCCAACTCAAACCATTCCACCATTTCTCCAGGAAAAAAAGATGACAAAATATCACACAACCTGATTTTGTGACGGATTTGTACGATGGAGGTTTTTTTGTATCCCTTAAAAGCCAGAGGAGAAAGGTTTCTCTTCCCCAAATCTCCTCCTTTTCCCGAAGCAGGTTCTACCCCATCGATCCTGCTGGAAGTGCCCCATCAGGAAAGGCTCCCTGTAGCTCAGCTGCTGAGCGAGCAGCTCCCTTCTGCATCCTCAAACCTCCCTTCTGCATCCCCAAACCTCCCGGGAAAACCGCTCTGCTTACGAGGCAGAGAGAGAAAGGTCTCCCAGGAATCCGAGTGCTTCCATCAGCCTTCCTGAGTAGCCATCCGTGGTAGGAACGGTGAGAGGTCCCAGCTGGGCTCCAGGGCCCGGCTCAAATGAGCCTTAGGAATTCGGATTTGTGCATGGAGGGACGCACATGGGTGTCTATTCGTGTGGATTCCTCCGGGGTCGCACCCCTGTGCACCTCACATTCCGAGTTCATGCCCTGAACGTGCCACGAAAATGCTAAAAGGGCTTTTTCTCATTGGGTATGTCCCAAAATTCATGCATGATCACCATCCCAGTGCCATGGAACAGATGGGGAACTGTGAGGAATGGTCTGGAAGGAGGCAGGAGACAGGAATAAGGACGGGTGTTGCCCCAAATCTCACGGCAAGCCCAGAGTGGCGCTGCAGGTTTGGATTAGAGTTCAGGAAGGAATTCTTCCCTGGGAGGGTGGGGAGGGCCTGGCACAGGTTTCCCAGAAAAAACTGTGGCTGCCCCATCCCTGGAATGTTCAAGGCCAGGTTGGACGGGGCTTGGAGCAACTTGGGATAGTGGGAGGTGTCCCTGCCCATGACAAGGGTTGGAAGGAGATGGATCTTGAAGGTCCCTTCCAAGCCAAACCATTCCATGATTTTATGATTCTATGAAGATCCAAAGGGCGGATACCTGACCACCAGCTTTCCACATGGATCATTTTCCCTTGAACCTTCACTGATCTGACTTTAGGGAAGTATCTGCTGCACCTTTGGGACAGTTTCCTTGGGCTCCCTCTGGAACCACGAGCTGGAGTCCAGGACACATCTCACCTCACCCCTTCCCGCGCTTTTCCAGCTGATTCAGCCCAGTTCTGGATACCTCAGGGGGTAGAAAACAGTGCAGGGTTGCAGAATTAAAGACAGATGCAAGTTCTCCGGCCTACTGGCTTGGAATTCTGGATATGGGAGTTGAAATGGGAAAGAGCAGCTTTCCTGTCCTGCTTGGATAACCCCCCCAAGGCTCCCCTGTTTCTCTGCTGTGGTGGGAGAGACGAGGGGTTTTATTCCTCACAGAGGATCCCAGTGCTGGAAGAGAGGATGAACCACTGGGCCCTGCAGGAGCAGCTCTCCAGGAAGGTCAGCTTTCCTTATCATCCCTTTTCCTGGTTCCAAACCAAGGAATGAGCCTTGCAGGAGAGTGTGGGCCCAGCTGTGGGGCTGCAGTGGGGAGAAGAGAAGCATCAGAGCTCTGGGCACCCTCCAATCTGGACAGAAATCCGATTTTTTTTGTGGAAATTACTCTTCCTTCTGGAATTAGAAATGACTCCCGGCCCCAACCTCCAGCTCTCTCCCAGGCACCCTTTCACTGGTGACAATTTACTGTTAAATTAAACAATAATAATAGTTCGTAGCCAAAAATAGATGAATTGCTGACGAGGTGTTTTAGCAGATGCTGAAAGTCTGTTCTGTGATTCCTCATCTTTTTTTTCCCCCCTCTGGATGCCAAGGGATGAAATCACATTTTTCTGGAATTGAATGCTCCTGGAATTCTCACAGTGCTGGCAAAGGGCAGGATTTGACCCTGGGGGCACCGCAAATGCCACCAAGTCTTTCAGAATTGTCATTTCTAGGGCTGGAGAGAGGAAAAGCAAAGCCACTGGGAAAGGATTTTGGTCTCTGGGAGCGGGATGTCAGTCTGTGGAGCCCATGGATGGGAAGGAAGGGATGGAAAAGGACAAGGTGGGAGCGAAAGGACAGATCCAGGCTGGTGGAACTGGGGAATAAGAGCAGAGTTGGTGTGGAAAACGCTGCTCTGGGCCCTGTTTGCTGCTCCTGGGCTGAGAACTGTGCAACTCTTGGCATGGAAATCACCAAAAGTGGCTGCAAAGCACTGGGATGAGGGAAATTCTTGGTGTATCCATAAGAAACCACGTCCTCAGTACCTATGACAGCTCAGGATCGTTCTCCTGACCCTGTGGGATGAATCCAACAAGCTCCATCTGTGCCAAGAGAGCCCGGTGGGTGACAAGGAGGGAGCAGGTCACCCCCTTCCCTGTTCTGGCACCCAGGATGGGCTGGGGATGCGGCTGGAGGTCACAGGTCATCTTGGAGCTGATTCCTTGGAGATGTGCCCCTCCTGCTGCTCCTCCCTCAGCCCACCCCTCCCGTCCCTGAGCCTCCATCCCTCCCTGAGAGACTCCTTCCCATCCGGAAGCGGGACCGGCCGGCGCAGCCGAGCGCCAGAGCTGTGGAGAGATGAAATCAGAGCTGCCCCAGCTTGGGTTGCAGGGCCGGCTTTCTGTTCCCATTAATAATTCAGGGATCCCCTGGGGGTGGGAAGATGACATCATATCCCACCCTGTTCCCATCCCACCCTGCCTTTCCCTTCCCTCTTTCTCCTCTTTCTCCAGCAGCAAAGGAGTTGGGGATACCTTGGCACTACGTTGTGTGACCCCTCCCTAGAAATAAAATTCCCAATCCCTGTTATCCAGGGGTTTGGTCTCCCCTTCGGCCAATCCCTGGAAGGAGAATAAACCCTGGGCATCATTCTCAGTCTCCAGTCTTTCCCTGGGGAGTTTGATCATCCTGTGCTGGTTTTATTGGGTCGGTGGGAGTAGTTTGGTGTTGCCCTTACATGGAAAGAACTGGAGGGCAAAACCAGGGATAAAGATCCTAGAAAACTTCCTGGGAGAAAGCAAGGCCTGAGTCTCAGAGCCAGAAGAGAGAAAGATGGTAAGGAAGGATCCTGCAGTGTGGAGCAGGGCAGGAAGTTTTTCCTGCTGGCTCACGGGTGGCAGTTTAGGACCTCCAGCTTCTGCCCGGTGTCACCTCCAGTCCTGGAGCGCAGCCACCCTCGGGACATGCAACCAAACCTCTTTTCTGGGAGTAGAGGAGTGTTTACCCAACCAGGCCATCCCCCCATGGCCTTTTTTCCCACAAGTTCAGTGCAATTCATGGCCTTTGGTGTCCAATTCCACGTTCTGGTGGTACCAGCAGTGGATGGGGAAACATCTTGGAAGGATCAGAGGGACCAACAGATTGTGGAATCATGGACTCATAGACTGGTTTGGGTTGGGGGGTACCTTAAAGACCATCCAGTTCCAATCCCTGCCATGGGCAGGGACACCTCCCACTATCCCAGGTTGCTCCAAGCCCCATCCAACCTGGCCTTGGACACCTTTTGACATCTCCAAGCACTTTCTAAATGCTTTGCCAGAGGAACACACCAAGGAAGGAACAGCTTTCATGGGAGAAGGCCAAAAAAAACTCTTTGTATGTGACTTGTTGAACCCTTCCTGCATTTTGGAGACGCTCAAATACCTCAATTTTATTCCCTATTTTCCCTTTTTTCCCCTTCCTCCCTGCAAGGTGCATTTTTCCCATGGTAACAGTTTCCATGGAGCTTTTGGGATCAACCTGGAGCAGTTCAGTACCACCATAAACCACCAGGCACCAACTCCAGAAGTGGCACCATTTAGATATTCCCAACAGCTGGATTTGCCCCCAGGAGATGGACCTGAAGGATGGGTTTGAGCCAACCTTATTGAAACCGTGACCATGCTCAGCCCCACGTGTCCAAATCCCACCCTTTGGAAGAGTGATGGGACTCCAGCTGCTCTGAAATCCGCACCTTGGTGCTTCCCCAAAACCTCTGGATTTGCAAAAGGCTTTGGAGCTGCTGGCAAACACACCCTCATCCCTTCCTGGCCCGAAGCCCTTTCTTTGAAATTTTATTCGGGAGAAAAGGACTTTTTTGGGCGCATGGTGTGATTTTTGGGATGCCCTTCGCAGGGCCAGGAGTTGGACTGGATGATCCTGATGAGTCCCTTCCAACTCAGCACCTTCTGGGATCTGGACCTGCTGCAAGGAGGTGCCTCTACCCCACTTTTCAGCACATCCCTGCAGCTTCCAAAACAGCCCAAATCCACCTTATCTTGTCTTATTCTTCATCCTGTAGCTGCACAATTCCTGAATCGGGCCCTGTATAGATAATTTTGCACCCTATTTAATTTCCCCATCCCTCCTTTCCCCCCTCCCCCGGTGAAGGATTCCAAGTGTTAACCCCAAGAAACTCCGCCTGAGGCGTCTGATTTATCCCTCTCCTAACCCTGGCTTTATTTCCTGGGCTCGGTTCTAACTGCTGATGTTACCACCCCAGTTTAACTGGCTGATTTATCCACCCTCACCTCCCCCCCTCCTCCCGTTACTTCATGGCTTGGGTTTTAAATGTTAATTTTAATAATAAAAGTTTTACACCCCCGGTGCTTTTCCGCCCGTGCCGCGCTTGACACGGGGCCATTATTTCATTGCACGGGGGTTTTAAAAGCTAATGTCATAATGCTGGTTTAATTGGGGGATTTATTCCTGCTCCTGGAAGTGGTGGCAGGGAGGAGGAAATCTGTGGTTGGTGACAACGTCTCGCCCGGTGTTTGGTGGGAAGAGCAGGTTCCTGAAGCCAAAGCTGAGAAGGAGAAGGGCTGGTTTTCTTAAGGAGGTGTCCAAGGCTTCCAAAAGGAACGTGGTGCACCGTGTTCCATCGTCCCTGATGGGGGTATATGGAATAATAGGATTATTTAGGTTGGAAAACTCCTCTAAGACCGAGTCCAACAGTTAACCCAGCACTGCCAATGCCACCACTAACCTATGTCTCCAAGTGCCACGTTTACGCGTTTTTTAAATCCCTCCAGGGGTGGGGACTCCACCACTTTACTGTTCCAGTGCTTGAAAACCCTTTTGGAGAAGAAATTGTCCCCAAAAGCCAACCTAAACCTCCCCTGGGGCAACTTAAGGCCGTTTCCTCTTGTCCTATTGCTTCTTCCTTGGGAGAAGAGCCTGACCCTCGCCGGGCTCCCCCCTCCTGTCAGGGAGATGCAGAGGGTGAGAAGGTCCCCCCTGAGCCTCCTTTTCTCCAGGCTGAGCCTCCCCAGCTCCCTCAGGTTCTCCAGACCCTTCTCAGCTCCGTTCCCTTCCTTGGACACGCTCCAACCCCTCAATATCTTTCTGGTCTCCATGGCAGGGTCTGCTCTCCCTGTACCATAGGTGGGACCAGTGGAACAAGTATTCCTGGGTGTTCTGCACGAGCTGAACATCAGGAAAGGGAATTTGAAGGCAGCAGGCCAAGGAGTAAGTGCACATCCAACGGCTGGGGGGTTGTAACATCGTTATCCATCTGTCTGGACTCCCAGACCTGCTGCAGCTTATCCCAGGTCAGCTGGCGAGGGATAAAGGTTGGGATCATGTTAGATGGGATCTCAGGGAAAGGTTCTTCCCCCACAGGGTGGTTGGGCACTGAACAGGTTCCCCAGGGCAGTGGGCACAGCACAAACCTGCCAGAGCTCCAGAAGCATTTGGACAACGCTCTCAAGGACAGGGTGGATTGTTGTGGTGTCTGTGCAGGGCCAGCAGTTGGACTGGATGATCCTTGTGGGTCCCTCCCAGCTCAGGACATTCTGAGTTTTTATGATTGTGTGAAATACAGGATTCAAGGCACAACTGGACTGGATGATCCTTGTGAATCCCTCCCAGCTCAGGACATTCTGAGCTTTTATGATTGTGTGAAATACAGGATTCAAGGCACAACTGGGCCAAAGTGTGGAGCTGCTGGGCTGGGGACAAGGAGCAGCACCGGAGGGGCTGGGTGGTGGCAACGGGGCTCTTTCACCTTTAGTGGCTCGACCCAAAGATCTCCTGAGTGGCTGCTGAGGGTGATTGGATTGCTGTGACAGGAACTGGGGAGTTGCTGATGCAGAGAACAAGGGTCCTAAAGCTGCACTGCCAGCAAAACGCCACCCCGATGTGTCAGAGAGACAGAGCCGGCGGCAAGGAGAACCTCTGCCTCCCCAGCATCACCCAGGCTCGAGATCAGGCTCAGGACGACCTTCCTCTGCCTCCAAACCGGCCAAAATCCAGTTTTAATTCCATCAGAGAGCACCCAGACTCTTTCCCATGAGTTGCTGTTAAGAGGTGCCTGTTTTTGGGAACCCAACTCCCCCCGGCACTGGGGATGGAGGAAGAAGGTTCATGTGAACCACCACAACCCCTCCAATGTGTGGTTTCCACCAGCCTTGAGCCACCTGGATGTGGCCTGGATGTGAAAAACGTCCCTGACCTGATTTATTTGCTGCTGGAGGTGCAGAAAGAGGCCACAGGGGCAGGACAGGAGGTGTCTGAGCACCTGCAGACGCAACAGAACAGCTTTGAGACACCAGAAAAAAGGGGTTGCACCCATTTCTGCGGTGGCACAGCTGGACCCTGTGCCTGAAGCACCCACCTGGGCACCAACAGAGTCGTGGAAACAAGGCTGAGCTCTTTGCCTTCCGGCGACCTCTGTGTTATTTGCTGTCAACATCAGAAATAAAGCTCCGCTTCAGATCCCGTTCCTCTTTTTTCTTTGTTTTCCCTCGGATTAAGAAATTCTCCCATTATCAAAGACACTTAAAGTGGAGGAGAAAGCGAGTGAAAATTGAATAAACACCTTGAGCACTTCTTTCTCACTATCAGCCAGAGGCAAAAAAGAAAAAAAAAACAAAAAAAAAGAGGAAGAGCCAAACCAGCAGAAAAAGTAAACGTTCCACAGGATGAATGGAATAAATACCAATAACGCTCATTTCCATCCTTCTTTTCGGGGCTCATCCAGCTTATCGTGCCGAGATAGCGAAAATCCAATTGAATTTTAATAACGGCGGGGCCCCCATTACCAAAAATACAACTGAAAGGGGAGAAAGAGCCCCTGACTTCAAATCGATGCCGGCAAAGACGGGCGACATCATCAAAGTTATATTAGCCTTAATAGTCGATCCATTAATGAAATCTCCAGGTTATTTAAAAAAAAAATAAAATAAAATGAAAAAAAGGCCTTGGGAGGGTTGGTTTTTTTTTTGTGTGTGTGTGTGTGTGTTTTTGTGTGTGTGTTTTTTTGTTGTTTTTTTTCCTTTTGCCTGCTGAAGTTTTCCAGCAGGCTCTGGATTTTTTTTTGTGTGTGTGTGGGTTTTTTTTTGTTTTTGTTTTTTTTTTCCTTTTGCCTGCTGAAGTTTTCCAGCAGCTCTGGATTTTTTTTTTTGTCCCACCCGCGGCTCTCCCCCACCTTCCCCGGCCCCCATTAGGGGCCGTTTATCGAAGTGACAGTCGCCTTTATGTCCGAAGGGTGGGGGAGAAGGGAGAGGTGCCGAGGCCACGGGAGATGAAATGTTGCCGAGATATGAATTTTGATAGGAAGTCGATACCCTCTGTCCCTTTCAATTAAAAAGGAGCAGCGAACACCGAGGGCAGATGGGCAACATTTCAGAGCCCATAAAATCAAACGGGGCGGGCGGGGAGGGGAGAAAGGGAATGTCCGGCTGGGCTTCAATCTGCCTCTCTTCCTTCTGGAATGTGGTTTCTCTTAACGCTTTCCCTGCTGGGCCGTCCCTTTCCTCTGTCTGGGATGGTCTTGGATGCTGAGAACCAGTTCCACGAAGGGTTTGCAGGTGGATGTCCCACCCACCTCTGAGCTCTCTGAGAGAGACACGTCCATGTGGGGACAATCGTGTGGTCACCTTGGTTGGGAACTTCTGCTTGTCACCTCTTGGCCAGGTGCTGCTTTAGAAGCATAAAATTCCTAAGGTTGGAAAAGCCCTCTGTGATTTTTGAGTCCAACCGTTCCTCCGGCACTGCCGAGGCCGCCAGCAAATTGTGTCCCCAAGTGTCACATCTACGCGGCTTTTAAATATCTCTGGGGATGGGGACTCCACCACCTCCCTGGGCAGTCTGTTCCAGTGCTTCACAACCCTTTCCAGGCAGAAATTTTTCCTGTTATCCAAATTAAACCTCTCCTGGTGCAGCTTGAAACCATTTTGTCTCCTCCTGTCCCTTGTTCCCTGGGAGCAGAGCCCATGGATCCCCCCTCCTGTCAGGGAGTTGCAGAGCCAGAAGGTCCCCCCTGAGCCTCCTTTTCTCCAGGTTGAGCCCCCCCAGCTCCCTCAGCCCCTCCTGGTGCTCCAGATCCTTCCCCAGCTCCGTTCCCTTCCCTGGACACGCTCCAGCTCCTCCATGACTTTGTTGTCCTGAGGGGCCTAAAACTGATCCCGGGATTTGAGGTGTGGCCTCACCAGTGCTGAGGACGGAGGGACAAACCCTGCCCTGGTCCTTCTGGATGCACCATGGCTGGTACAGGCCAGGATCCATTGGCCTTCTTGGTCACCTGGGCACACCTGGGTTCATGTTCATCCACTGTCAACCAGCACCCCCAGGTCCTTTTCCCATTTTCCAGCCACTCTTCCCCAGTCCTGGAGCATTCCATGGGGTCATTGTGACCCAAGGGTAGGACTTGGTCCTTGGCTTTGTTGAACCTCACCCCATTGGCCTTGACCCATGGATCCAGCCTGTCCAGATCCCTCTGCAGAGCCTTCCAGTAGGTCACTCCCACCCAACCTGGTGTCACCTGTGACCCTCCTGAGGGTGCACCAAGGGTTTGCCCTTGGATCTCCTTCTCTCCACCAGTTTTGGATCATTTCACCCACACTGGGAAGCGCCTCCTCTTTGCCCCTGCCTGAACTTCCCATCCAAGGGCTGGCTTAAACCAAGGTGGAGACTTCATCCTTCCCTGATTATTCCCAGCCAGTTATTTAACCCTTGGTTATCCCACTTTTCCAGCTCTTGGGGAAACGCTACCGGAAGTAAACGACCAGAGTGGTGCGACCGTGACCGATGCCACCTTCTGCCTCCCAGCCCTCTGTTCCCACCCTCTCCTTGGGCTGCTCCTCACGCCCTCCTCCCCCAGGAGAAACCCAATCTCCCCTCCTCAGTGTCACCTGAAAGTGGGATCTGCTTTCAGTCCCATCCCGCTCTGTTCCCGCCGGCGGCGCGGACTAAGTGGCTCTGTCGCCCTGTCGGAAAGCTCAGCAGAATTCCTGGCTCCAAGGGAGCTGGGAGATGCACCTGGATAGGCCGTGGAGAAAGGTTAACTCTTTGGGGTCCTTCCTGCTGGGTCCTGCTCCCAGAATGAGGGACAGGAGGATGTGATGAATCAGTTGGAAATACCCTCGGGATCAGAATCCTCCAGACTCAGAAGTACAAAGGAGAGGGGAGGACGCCCCAAATTTTGGAGGCCAGAGAGGGTTTCATGGAGTGAGAACATCAAGAAAACTCCATTTAATTCTGGCATAAGACACTCAGGGCAAGGGATTGTGTCTCCTCTGGCTAGAGAGGACAATGACTTTATCTCCAGCTGTTTGAAGAAAGACCTGGGAAGGTGTGAAATGTCTCATTCACGGACTCCTGGGGACTTCTTCTTTCTTGAGACTGGAAGAAGAACTGCATGACTTCATCCAAGGGCTCCAGTTAACCCAGTGCTGCGAGTGGTGGTCAACTTGGGAATCCCAAAGCAGGATTTGAACCCACCTTGTTGCAGGGGAGGCAGAGCCTTCGTCTGAATCCACTTCCAAAGGGGGTGCAAATGGAACAAAGGAGTCTTTGGGAAGTGCCAGACCAGCTCACCTGGACATCTGCAAGGGACTTCACTTTGGGTAGAGTGTCTGCACCACCCTCTCCGTGCCATGCACGGGGTCACCCACACCCAGGCCCACCAGCCTTTCTCATCCAAATTCCTCATCCCAAGGTGCAAACCAAGAGGTCCCTGTGCAGGTCTGGGCTGTCTCTACCCAGAATATCATGAAAGAGAATCCCAGAATCACTGAGGTTGGAAAAGAGCTCCAAGATCATTGCGCATCAACCTGTGGCCGATTCCCACCTTGTCCCCCAGCCCAGAGCACTGAGTGCCACGTCCAGTCCTTCCTTGGACACCTCCAGGGATGGGGACTCCAAACCTCCCCGGGCAGCCCCTTCCAATGCCTGACAACCCTTTCCATGAAGAAATTCCTCTTGATGTCCAACCTGACCCTCCTCTGGCACAGCTTGAGGCTGTTTCCTCTCCTCCTGTCCCTTGTTCCTGTCAGGGAGTTGTAGAGAGCAAAAGGTGCCCCCTGAGCCTCCTTTTCTCCAGGCTGAGCCCCCCCAGCTCCCTCAGCTGCTCCTGCTGCTCCAGCCCCTTCGCATCTCCATTCCCTTCCCTGGACATGCTCCAGCCCCTCGATGTCCTTGTTTTCCTGAGGGTCCCCAAAGTCCCCCCAGGATTCGAGGTGTGTGTTCAAATTAACACCTAATTAATGCCCCTTGCTCATTAAAACCATCCAAATGTGGAATATGAGGATGGGAATCCCTGAGAGGGCAGGTTTGGTGGAAGAGCTCCTGGGTTTGGGTGGGAATTTTTGTTGTGGTTTGGAGTTGTAAGAGTTCAAGGCTGAGGGAGGAAAGGAAGTGGTGACTCCCCAGAGGAGATACGAATGGGAGCTTAGAAGTGTCCAGAAACATCCCAAAAAGTCACATCCAGGTTTTTCTGCTAAACTGGCCCTCCTGAGGGATGTGCAGGCTTCCCAATAAAATAAATTTCCAGCTGGATAACAGGGTGAATTCAGGATGCAGAGCAGAGATGGGAAAACATGTAGGATTCATCCTAAAATGAGATGGGACAAGGCAGTGGGTTCATGACCAGGCTTGAGAGCTTCAAGAATTCCCATATCCCAGAGATTAGGGGTAACTGAGGATCCCAAATGGCATCTGGAAGGTGAAAAACAAGCCCAAAGCATCAGGAAAGTGTAGAAATTTGCTGTCCTGTTCAGCACAGAATGTGGATTTTTCCAAGGAAGAGCCGATGCCTCCTGTTTTGTTCATGGAATTACATCCCCTGAGGGATGTGCTGGCTTCCCAATAAATTGGATTTCCAGCTGGATAACAGGGTGAATTCAGGACGTAGAGCAGAGGTGGGAAAACGTTGTAGGATTCACCCTAAAATGAGATGGGACAAGGCAGTGGGTGTGTGATCAGGCTTGGGAGGTTCAGGAATTCCCACATTTCACCAATTAGGGATAACTGAGGATCCCAAATGGTATCTGGAAGGTGAAAAACAAGCCCAAAGCAGCAGGAAAGTGTAGAAATTTGCTGTCCTGTTCGGCACAGAATGTGGATTTTTCCAAGGAGGAGCCGGTGCCTCCTGTTTTGTTCATGGAATTACATTGCGAAGGGCTGTTGGGGATAATTCTGGATATTTCCAGGACTGTGATACAGGTGTGGGTTTAATAAACTAGAAGCTTATTGTGCAGCCTTTTCCAACCCAAATACTCCAAGGATTGGAGGGAAAACAATTCTGCAAAGCTCTACCTTGGCTTTGGGCCTGGAAATGAGGAAGAGCATTAACTCGGATGCGCTGGAGGCAGGGCCTGGCACGGGGAATTTTGTTAAGTACTTAATGGACACAGAATTTGGGCAGCCCTGTGGCACCAGCTCCTGCTAACTCAGGGGTTTCAGTGTTCCTGTGGGATTCAGGCTTGGATAGAAGCTCTCGGAGAGCAGACACCCTCTGGATGAGCACTGGGATGGCTGTGGGGGGGAAAAAACCTGGATGCTGGAGGGTTATTAACTCAGACACGGGGAATTCTGCCCTGCCCTTGGCATCATTAGCATTCCCTGCTCCGTGTTCTTCCCGCTCCTGCGGCATCCTTGGCTGGCATCCCTCTTTCCTCACTCTGGGAGAGCTAATGAGGTCAAACCCCTCGGTGGGAAGCTGATAACAAGGAATAATTCCTGGATTTCCGACTCAGCAGAGGTTGGTGCCACTGGGGGAGTGACATTGTTTATAAAAAAATAAACCCTTTGTTGCCAAATCTTTAAGGATTCCCCCGTCCTGCTTTGCTCTCCCTCCTTATCCCGTCGTTCCCTGACATTCCCAGCGTGGAGCAGCTGGGGAATAATAAGTGAACCTTCCTGCTTTGGTCTCCCAGGCTCTGCTGGAGGCTGAGGGAGGTTAATAACCCACCATGATGGGAAATATCGAGGAAGGAGACAGGGAAAAAAGAGCTCCATCCCTGATCTGACAGTGGAAAAGGATGGGAAATGGGAGACCTGATTCCTTCGCTCCGGTGCTCCCTGCAGGAGCAACTTCCAGATTGTTCATGAAGGGAAAACTGCAAAGATTATCACTGATATCCTGGAGATTAGTTGGATAAATCCAGGCTGCAGAGGGTCAGGTCTTGTGGCTGCCGTGGAACTCTCCGGGTCCGTTGAGGGAGTTGATCCAATTTGCATCCATAAAGCTGATCCATGGGGCTCGGATGGGTTTGGAAAACATGTGGAGTAGAGGCACTTCAAGCCCATCACTCCCTGTCCATCTGGACTCCCAGCCCTGCTGCAGAGTGTCCCAGGTGAGCTGGATAAAGCTTGGGATGATGCAAGGTTGGATATGCATCATGGATATGGATATGCTGGATAAAGCTTGGGATGATGCAAGGTTGGATATGCATCATGGATATGGATAAGATGGATAAAGGTTGGGATGATGCAAGGCTTCCATTTGGGGGTTGGGAGCATGGAAAATCTTCCTGGGGGAGCAGGAATGGGGAGTCATTTATTAAATGATTCCCAGGGAAGTCTGTGGGAGATTAAAAAGGATACAGATGAGTTTATGGGTCATGGAATCACAAAATATCCTGAGTGATCCACAAGGATCATTGAATCCAACTCCTGGCCCTGCACGGGACAACTACAACAATCCCAGGTGCCCCAGAGTGTTTTCCAAATGCTCCTTGAGCCCTGACAGTGCAATGACCACTTCCCTGGGAAGCCTGGAACATATTCCAGTGCCAAACCACCCTCTGGGGGAAGAACCTTTTCCTAACATCCAACCTAAACCTGCCCTGACATGACTTCAGGTCATTCCCATGACAAGTCATCCAGGATGGAGCCGGAGGTTGCTCCTGGAAACCCTCACCTGGATAACCTCGAGATGCTTGAAAAGTGTTGGGATGCTTCCAAAAACTCAGAGCAGGAGAGGGAGAGTTTTTCTCATGACAAGTTGCAAATAGAAATCCTTCCGATTTTTTTTTAACTAAAAATTGCATTTTTTCATGAGTTTAATACAAAAAACCTGTGCTCCAAGCTGCCCTTCCTTGAGGGAATGAAACAGAGATTTCCAGAGGTCCCATCCAGAATCATAGAATCATTGAATCACAGAATCACCTGGGTCAGAAAAACCCTCTGAGATCATCAAGTCCAACCCTTGATCCAACCCCGCCGTGGTTCCCAGACCTTGGCACTGGCCAAACCTTGATATTTTATCCCTTGGTCCATCCCAGAGGGATGTCCTTGGGAAGGAGGGACACTGTTATTGTCATTTGGCCTGCGTTGGAGCTGTTAAATGATGGAGATTGTTTTTATTTTCCTCAAATTATGGGCTCAATTTGGTTTTTATCAGCAAATAAAGGTCCTTTCTCACTGGCTTTTTGGTCTCTTGCTGCCTGACCCTCCCTGGTGGAGCAGCACTGAAATATTGGGATGCTGCTGGAATGGCTGGGAAACAGCAGAGATTTGGGGGTGACCCCAAATCCATGCGGTCACCGAGGCCAGGGATGTGACTCTGTTGTCTTTTAGCCCCTCTAGGTGATGGTTTGGGCTGATGAAGCACCTTAAAAAGCCAGGAAAAAACATGGAAAGTGGAATTTTCTGCCTGGCCCACCCTGTCTCCCAACCCATCTTCACCAGCACACACCAAAAATAACTGAACCCCAAAATAACTGTGACACTTTCCTTGATTTCCACCAAATCCAGCAAAAGGATGGGAATTGCAGGGAAGGGAGTGACTTTCCTGCAAAGTTTGCAGAAAAAATAAAGGGGTTTTGGGGGGCAGAAAAATGAGCCCTCGGTAGAGGCCAAGGATCTCTGAGGGCACTTGGAGACATCAGAGGAGAGGGAAAAAACCCACCAAAATTCACTTTTCCACAGCAGGAATTTCTACTGGGGGCAGGGAAGGTCTGGTGGCCTCCAGGGAACCGAAAGTGCTCCTGTAGAGGCACAAAACCCATAAAAATAAATAAAAAAAACTACCAAAATTCACCTTTCCACAGCAGGAATTTTTACTGGGGGCAGGGAGGGCTGGAGATAAAGGGGAAGTGTGAGAAAAAATAAAAAAAAAAGGAGGAAAACAAAATAAAAGAAGAAAAAAATTAAAAAAGAAAAAAATGGAAAAAATAAAAGAAGGAAAAACTAAAAGAAGGGGAAAAATAAAAGAAGGAAAAAATAAAAGAAGAAAAAATAAAAGAAGAAAAAAAATTTAAAAAAAGGAAAAAATAAAAGAAGAAAAAACATAACAGTAGAAAAAATAAAAGAAGGGAAAAAATAAAAAGGAAAAAAGTTAAAAAAAGGAAAAAATAAAAGAAACAAAAATAAAAAAGGAAAACATAAAAGAAGGGGAAAAATAAAAGAAGGAAAAAATAAAAGAAGAAAACATCAAAGAAGGAAAAAATAAAAGAAGGGAAAAATGAAAGAAGGAAAAAATAAAAGAAGAAAAAATGAAAGAAGGAAAAAATATTTAAAAAAGGAAAAATGAAAGAAGGGAAAAAAAAAAAGGAGGGAAAAAAAAAAAAACAAGGGGAAAAAGTAAAAGAAGGAAAAAAAAATAAAAGAAGGAAAAAAACCCCAGGAAGGTTCAGAGGAAATATGATAATTTTTAACCCTTGTATCTCCTCTTTTCCTCCCTGTGCTTTTCCCGTGCAAGAAACAGGGATGGCTGGAAAACAAAGGGCTGGATTTTCCATTTCTTTCTCTATTTCTTCCTTTCTTCCTTCCTTTTGCCACCTCTGCTTCGAGCTGGAGCTGGGATGCTCCGTGGAATGTGTGTGTGTGTGTGTGATGGAATTCAGGCCAAGCGTTTCGGAATTCCGCCGCCCTCAGCACTAAATAGCAGCAGGAGCAGCAGGATTGGAAAGGGGCTGGAGGAGATGAGAAAAGCAGGGATGTGCGGAATCACACATTCCAAATGCTGGGCCTGTCCTGCCGCAGCCCCTTCCTTGGATCCTGCCTCGGGAGACGGGGATTCCCTCCAAAAAATCTCCGTCATAAAATCCATCATAAAAATCAGGTTGTGGGATATTTCGTATTTTTTACGCCGTGGAAGTTGGGAAATTGTGGAATGGTTTGGGTTGGAAGTGACCTCCAAGGTTGTCGGTAGGAGATGGGTGGAATCTCCAGGGGTTTTTGTATCCCAAGCTTTTTGTAGGATCATGGAATAGTTTGAGTTGGAAGTGACCTCAAAGGTCATCGGTAGGTGATGGGTAAAATCTTCAGGGGTTTTTGTATCCCAAGCCTTTCACAGAATCATGGAATGGTTTGGGTTGGTATCCAAAAATACCTCCATCATAAAAATCCTTCAGAAAATCGGGTTGTGTGATATTTTATCATCTTTTTTCCTGGAGAAACCGTGGAATGCTTTGAGTTGGAAATGACCTCGAAGGTCATCAGAAGGTGATGGGTGAAATCCCCCTGGATTTTTGGGGATTTTTTGCATCCCAAATCTTTTGGAGTATCACGGAATGGTTTGGGTTGGAAGTGACCTCCAAGGTCATCGGTAGGAGATGGGTGAAATCCCCTCGGACTTTTGCATTCCAAGCCTTTTGTAGGATCATGGAATGCTTTGAGTTGGAAGTGACCTCAGAGGTCATTAGTAGGTGATGGATGAAATCTCCAGGGATTTTTGCCCCCCAAGCCTTTCATGGAATCAGGGGGTAGTTTGGGTTGGCATCCAAACAAAACTCCATCATAAAAATCCATCACAAAATCAGGTTGTTTGATATTTTATCATCTTTTTTCCTGGAAAAATTGTGGAATGGTTTGAGTTGGAAGTGACCTTGGAGATCATCCACTTCCAACCTCTGCCATGGGCAGGGACACCTCCCACTATCCCAGGTTGCTCCAACCTGGCCTGGAACACTTCCAGGGATGGAGCAGCCACAGCTTCCTGGGAAAACCATCCTAGTCCCTCACCACTCTCCCAGGGAAAAATTCTTCCCAATATCCCATCTAAATCTCCCTCCTTCAGCTTAAACCCTTCATCTCCAGCTTTTCAGCTTGAAATTCCAGCTTCTGGAATCTCAGGATTTTCCTTTTATTCCACTACCCTCCTGCCTCTGTTTGTTTTTCCTTCCCATCCAGCAGCAAAACTGCAAGACATGATGGCAAATATTGGGATATTGGGACTGGAGTCATTTCCCTCCTCAATTTTAGCTCTGGGAGCTGATTTTGTACTTCAAACACGTTTTTCTGACGTTTTTAACCCTCAATCCCTGACTCTCATCTCTCCACTGCCCTAAATTTGTCCCCCCTTGGAGCAAAAACTTGGGAAAACCTTCCTTAGAGATGCAGCTCGGACCCATCCCGGTGTTATTGGAAGCTGGGCCTTTGGGATAACGCCACAAAACGCTACTCCAATCTTTTTTTAGAGGCAATTTTCCACCAGAAAGACTCTCCTTGTCACCAAAAAAATATAACAAATATATACAAATATATATGAAATATAAATATATAAACATAATGAAGAAATCATCTTGGGATCAGGTTGATTGTGGCAATTTAGGGGATGGTTTTTTTGGTGTGAAAATAATTGAAATGAGTCATTTAAAGTGTTCTTGCTCTGCTTTTAAAGCAGTCAAACATTTTTTAATGCCAGGGGGAAAACATCCTTGTGTAGCTCTGCCTGGTTTCTTCCCAGTATTTGGGGTTAAACCCTGGGATTTAATAACAGATTGGATTATAAAGTTGAGATTTGGGCCGTGTCAGGAGTTGCAAGCAGAGTAAAATGGCATTTTCCAGCTCAGGCAGCTGCTCCCAAAATCAATCCAGGCTTCCTGGTGGCTTTTCCCTGCTCTTCTTGTAGCAATATATAATTTTTTTAAATATATATTTATTATTATTATTATTATTATTATTATTATTATTATTATTATTATTTTGAATTTAGATTTTATACTTCTTTTTTTTTTTTTTTCACATGTGCACTCGTGGATAGGAGAAGGATCCCAGGTAAAGGTGATTAATGACCATCAAATGGGTTAATTGGGGAGAAATGTGTCCCTCAGACCCCAAAATTCATGGATGAAGGAAAAAGGACTTCCCATTCCAGGTGGTTTGAAGCCCTGCTGCCTTGCAAGAAGAAATCAAGCTTTTATTATTCCTTCCGCAGGGTCATCAGTGCTTTTTTTTGCCTAAAAATATCGATATTCCAGCAGTTTTCCGGCTGTGTGCTCGCCTTAAATAAAAATATGGGAATCACGGGCAGAAAACAGCCCAGAACTCCGATGGAAAATAACATTCCCTGGGGATTTTGCTCCTAAACGAGGTGGAGCTGAAAGGAGGGAACACCAGGAGAGGCCACAGGGCATGTCCCTGTTTATCCCCATGACCTCGGAAGCCAAACCCGCTGAGGGAATAGAAAAGAATTCCTCAATTCCCAATAATCAATTTGCACTGTCATCCTTCACCTCCTTTGGGCAGAACAAACCCCAAGACCCTTTCCCAGGAGGGAAATGTATCCCAAATTTTAGTGGGAGGCTCTGGGTTCGCTGGAATGAGCCCCAAAATCAAAGGTTTTCTTTGAGTGTCAGCAGAAACCGGACAGAAAATCCTCGGTAAAAACCTGCGGAGAAATATCAGAGCCCAAAACTACTTTTGGGGGGGGAAAAAGTGTGAATTTATTCCCGTGGCAGCTCAGCCACATCATTATTATTTCTGAGCAGGGTGTGGACAGGGGGTTTTTCTGTCTCCTTTCCTTAAGGACAAGGAGGAGGCAGAGATTTGGGAACAGGTTTTCCTCCACCTGCCACGCGCGGGATTCACGTGCCTGTTCATTCCAGAGTGTGTAAAAAGCAAACCAGGTTTTTTTTCCACCAGAATTGTGTGTTCTTATCGTAGGTTTATTATATCTCCTGATGTTCTCCTCCTGTGACAGCGGAGAGTTTGAAGGGAAAACTGTTTTTCCGGCAGCGAAGTCCCCGTTTCTTCTGCGGCTCTGATGGAATTCCTACCAATTCACAGCCACTTCTCACTCATTTCACCCCCCACCCCCCCCAATCCCAATAAATTCCCCGATTTGGAAAGGCGAAGGCAGAGGTTGGAGCCAGGAATATTTGCATCAGACACACACACACGCCTGTTTATCCCTCCCGGCCCGGTGAGAGACGCCGGCGTAAAATCGGGAGCGAATCCGTGCATGTCAGCACTTTCCCATCCCTATAAAGGCGATCCCTATAAAGGCGATCCAGACTCAGCTCCAGCCCAGCCCCCTCTCTCTCCCGCTCCACCGGGATGCGCTCCTGGAAAAGGAGACGAGGGAGTCGGAATTTTAAATCCCAGACATCGCAATTACCCCACGTCGAGCCTGTTTATTGAGCCCCGGCTCGCCTAAACCCGGCACTATCCCTTTAAGGCTCAAACTCCCTCCTAAGTTTTATTTAAAGACGGAGCCCCCCGTGAGCAGCTGGAGCGCTTTTCCCGAGGTATCCGCAGCCTCTGCTCCTCTTCCCGAGCCCCGCGTCCCTGCTGATGGGCTGATCGATGGCTCATCAAATCTTAATGCGAGTTTTAACTCAACTGTGGCATCTTAATCAGAGCCTTGACTGCCAAGTGTCGGCCCCATCGACTTGGGGGGGAGTGGGACAAATGATCCCATCGACTGCCGCCCGGGAAGAGCGTTTCCACGAGCCGCAGCTGCCGTCTAGTGGCTGCGGGAGAAGAAGACGGGGGTTTTTTTGGGGTGGAAAAGGCTCTTGGAGAGGTTGGGGGAACGGCGGGATGTGGAGTGGGATCCTCAGCCCTTTAGGAGGAGATTTAGGGTGTGAGGAGCTTTCCCGCGAGCTCGGCTT
>NW_020897791.1:214168-214727 GCF_003984885.1 Neopelma chrysocephalum
TAGGAGGAGATTTAGGGTGTGAGGAGCTTTCCCGCGAGCTCGGCTTCGCTGGGAGCTTTGGATGAGCTGGAAGTATGTGGAACGGGGTGGAGGGACACCGAAGTCTGCCCGTGTGTAGTTGTCCAGGTTTTTGGGATGCCAGGAGAGAAGAAAGTCCAAGAGGGGCACTGTGTGGGACCCCAGGAGAGGAACAGGGTGGAGGGAGCGCTGGGGGTGTTTGTATTTCATAGGAAGCTCATCACAGAGGTGTAGGGATTGATTAGCAGATTATAGGGCGGGTTTTGGAGGATGTTTGGGTGCCCAGGGTGGAAAATGAGTTTATTTGGCCACATTTTGTGTGCCTGTGGGGTTGTGTGAGGGGAGGTTCCTGCCAGCACCCCCAGGACTCCCAAATCTGCCCGTGTGCAGCTGTCCAGGACTTTGGGATGCCAGAAGAAGAGAAAACCCAGGAGAGGCACTACCTGGGAACCTGGGAGAGGAACAAGGTAGAGGGATCATGGAGGGGTTGTATCCCATGGGATTTACACACAGGTGAAGGGCTGGAGTAGCAGATCACAGG
>NW_020897791.1:214737-216266 GCF_003984885.1 Neopelma chrysocephalum
GTGGGTGCTGGAGGATGTTTCCCAGGTTTTTGGGATCCCAGGAGAAGAGAAAACCCAGGAGAGGCACTGCCTGGGAACCTGGGAGAGGCATAATGTAGAGGGAGTGTTGGAGGAGGTTGTATCCCACGGCATTTACACACAGGTGAAGGGCTGGAGTAGCAGATCACAGGGTGGGCTTTGGAGGATTTTTGGGTGGCCAGGGTGGAAAATGAGTTTATTTGGTCACATTTTGGAGGTTTCTGTGTGCCTGTGGGGGTGTGTGAGGGGAGGATCCTGCCAGAACCATCAGGGCTCCAAAATCTGCCTGTGTGCAGCTGTCCAGGTTTTTGGGATCCCAGGAGAAGAGAAAACCCAGGAGAGGCATTGCCTGGGTCTGAGGACACAGGACAGGGCTGGATATCCCGGACAGGGAATTCTCCAGGAGTGCAAATCATCCCTGTGCCAGAGCCAGCAGAGCCTAGTCCCCACATGCCTCGCAAGCCTTTTCTGGGCTTTTTTTAGACTTCTTCTTTTTTTTTCTCCCCCCCTCAATAGCATCAATTCCAAAAGCTGCTTAAAGGAAACAACAAAGAAAAAGCTGACACAGACCTGAGCCGGTGAGAGGGAGCAGGTCGGGATTGCTGGAATCCTCTGGCTGCCAGGAATGTTTCTATCCAAGCCTGTCTCGTGTTCTAACGAGCCCTGTGCCCTCCAGGCACTTTTCCTACAAACCTGGAGACCTGAGGCAATTTTTTGGGGAGGGAGAAGGACTATCAGGCAGCAGGTCCAGCTCTCCCAAAGGAGCTGAGAGCGGGATGTGCCATTTCCCTGCCCGACCCTCCCCATTGGATACAGAATCATCCGAGGGCAGAAATATTTGGAAGTCAGGTCCTTCAGGGAAGTGCTGCCAAGCAGGAGGGATGTGTCTGGGATTTTGGGGGGTGTAATACCTGGAAGAAGGATTAATTTGTTTTCTTTAAGGCTGAGATGATCCCCACAGGATGTTCCAGAGAGATCCCAGCTGCCACTTCAGTCCAGAGGGGTTTATGGGATTGGGCTGTGTCCTGTCTGGAGCCAGGAGGGGCCCTGCAGGAGGCTTGGTTTTGTTTGGATGGGCACAAACATTCCCCAAATCACCCCTTTTCCTTCCCTGACAGCTGGGGGGAGACTCAAGGCCTGAGGTTGTCCATAGCAATGTTCCTTTTCCACTAATTCCTTTTCCAGCCATTCCATTTCTGCCCATTCCATTCCTTTTCTGCCTCCTCCACGGTCACCGAACATCCCAAAGTAGGTGAAGCCATTTGTCAGTCACAGGTTTAAACCATCCCATGGGATCTTCCCTTGTAGGACTGAGGCCTGCAAGGTTGTGGGATGGTGATGTGGAGGGGAGAAAAGAGGGAAAGCACCAGTTTAAACCATGCCATGGGATCTTCCCTTGTAGGACTGAGGCCTGCAAGGTTGTGGGATGGTGATGTGGAGGGGAGAAAAGAGGGAAAGCACCAGTTTAAACCATGCCATGGGATCTTTCCTTGTAGGACTGAGGCCTGCAA
>NW_020897791.1:216276-229088 GCF_003984885.1 Neopelma chrysocephalum
TGGGAGGGGAGAAAAGAGGGAAAGCCCCAGGATCCACTGGTTTGAACCATCCCGTGGAATCTTTCTTTGTAGGACTGAGGCCTTCAAGGTTGTGGGATGGGGATATGGGAAGGGAGAAAAGAGGGAAAGCACACTGGGATCCACTGGTTTGAACCATCCCATGGGATCTTTCCTTGTAGGACTGAGGCCTGCAAGATTGTGGGATGGTGATGTGGGAGGGGAGAAAAGAGGGAAAGCCTAAGATCCATTTGTGAGGAGGGCAGGGAGCTGTAGCTGATCCCGGTTGTGTGAAGAGAACGATGTTAACTTGGGGCCCACCACCAGCACCGGGGTCTGAGCATTCCAGGTGGGACCAGGGCCTGCTGGTTTTCCCTGTGGAGCATCCAGGGGATTTCCTGAGTCTGTTGTCACTTGTCCATCCAATAACTTCCAGGAGATCTCTTTTCCAAGGATGTGCACAACCTCCCCTTGAAACCATTAACAGAATCCTCAACATCCCCCTTTCGTGAAACAATCCCAAAAACTCCATGAGTTGGTCTGGGAGGAGAATCTTCCTCTTGCACCAGGTCCTGTGTCACGTTTATTGAGAATTTTGAATCATAAATAAAATTAGAAATAAAATAAATAAAAAATTAAAAATAAAATAAATAAAAAATTAAAAATAAAATAAATAACATTTTAAATAATAAAATAAATTTTAAAAATTTCCTATTTTAAAAATTCCTGTTATTCTTATAAGGTCACATTCTAGGCATAATTTCCCAATCGACCTAATTGGGAAGAAACGCATTAAAATGTGGAACTTCAAGACTTAAAAACAGGGAATAAAGTAAAAATGAACCCGATATTTATTTTCTTTTGAAAATATCGTGGAGTTTGGGTAATGTTCATGACTTGGGGGACTCAGTCACTGATTTGGGGGCCATTGTGGGGTTTTCAGGACTGCAGAAGGTGATGCTTTCACTTCATCCCAAACTACCAGGACTTATAGACACATCCAACTGCCCAAAAACATGATAAAAATTCAGGATTTAAGTGAGAAGGTGAGACAGAGACATCAGTCAACGTGGTGGCATCTCAAGGAAATGGAAAGAAAACCCCTTAAAACTCTCAGATTTGTAAATTGAGCAGGACCTGCCACGTTGTCAGTGAGGTTTTCCCACCTCTTGAGGTGATGTTTATCCAAAGAAGTGGCCCAGGATCTCAGATGGAGAGGGAGAGAGGTTGGAGAAGACCGCTCGAAGAAAAGGCAGGTTATACCAGCAATTCCAAGGGTAAAAACATCCTCCTTCTCCTGGTTTTGTGGGTGGAAAACCTCTCAGGGAATGGCCAGAACATCCCTTGGGATCTCGATGCTAAAAGTTGCAGGAAGGGATATTCCAATTCCATGTAAAAAGGAAAAAGAAGGACAAACAAGAAAAGAGAGATTTAGACAAAGAAAAAAGGACCCAGAGAGGGAACTGTCTCCACTGCCATGGATTTCCTTTCAGCTTCCCATGGACTTTGTCTGGAACTGGATGATCTTTGAGGTCTCTCTCAACCCAAATCTTTCCAGGAGTCCTTTGGATTCTTATCAGAACGTGTGGATTCAGAAGGAAAGTGTCCAAGTTTCTTCCAGAGGTGTCATCGGGTACAAAGAAACTCCGAGGCCCTTCGTGGCTCCACGTCTGAAGGTTGAGGCGTCGAGGAGAAGGTCGGAAAAGAATGTTCAGAGGGAAAATGTTCATCTAACCTGTGGAAGGACTTCAGTCCTTGGTGGGATGATATGGAGATGAACAGATGGGATGGGGTGAGATGCAACTGGAAAAGCAGGATAAAACCAGGGAGGTGGCAGAAGGGTCTTTTCCTTGGAAGAGCAACCCAAGCAGAGCGATTTCTCTGCCAGAGAGACTTTCCCTGCTCCAAATGGGGAAGGGAAAACACGAACCCAAGAGCAAGGGAAGACAAATGACATGCTGGTGACCTGTCCCCTGGCAGCACTTTGTCTCTCCAAGCCCCCCTGATAAATGGGCCCCTCGGACTCGGCTTGACCGGAGATGTTCCGGCAGATGGATGTCTCCTAAGCCCGGCCAAAGAGCTCATTTCCTCCTGCTATAGATCTGAGGGCTCCTGGCAGCAGCCAGGGATAAGTGCACTCAAGCAGGGTCCCAGCCTGGCTGGTGGGGAGGGGAGGCACTCAGGATGCTCCCGTGGGAAAGCTGGGATGGATCGGGAAAGGCTCCAAGCGGTCAACGTGAGAAGCCTTTCCCCGTGGGGCCGGAGCGGAGCTCTTCCACCACCCTCGTCCAGGAAGGTCTCCTTGATTACAACCTATGGAACTGAGGAAGCAGTCAAGGCAAAATGGTGGAATGCTGACTGTCTTCAGAAGGGCCTGTGTGTCTGAGCCATCCTTACCTCAATAAATCATGGAACCGTTGAGGTTGGAAAAGACCTCCAAGGCCATCGAGTCAAACCTGTGACCCATCCCCACCTTGTCCCCCAGCCCAGACCACTGAGTACCATGTCCAGACCTTCCTTGGACAACTCCAGGGATGGGAACTCCAAACCTCCCTGGGGCATCCCATTCCAATGCCTGGCAACCTTTTCCATGAAGAAATTCCCCCTGATGTCCAACCCAAACCTCTGCTGGTGCAGCTCGAGGACCTTTCCTCTTGTTCAGTCGCTGGTTCCCTGGGAGCAGAACCCGACCCCCCCCCCGGCTCCACCCTCATTTTAGGGAGTTGTAGAGAGTGAGAAGGTCCCCCCTGAGCCTCCTTTTCTCCAGGCTGAGCCTCCCCAGCTCCCTCAGCTGCTCCTCATGGGATTTATGCTCCAGACCCTTCACCGTAGAACGTTTTGGGTCGGAAAGGACCTTTAAAGACCATCCAGTCCAACCCCCTTCCTTGAACAGCGACACCTTCCACCAACCCAGGTTGCTCAGAGCCCCATCCAACCTGACCTTGAATATTCCCAGGACGCCAAGATCCCATGGGAGACCTTTTGTATCACGTAACCCCTGGTTTTCCTTTGCACCCCACCTGGTCAGGGCAAAACCTGAGTTTGGCTCAAACCTCTGTGCCGACCTGAGCTTAAGTAACAAGCCCAGGCTTTGTTTTTACCCAGAGATCCAGGAAAAACGTGGAATTAAACAGCTAAACACCTGCTTTGCACAGGTAGAAATAGTCGCATAAATAACAACAGGGAATCGGGACTCCGAGGGAATTGTGGAGCTCAACTGTCATTTCAAAATTCAAAACTGCTTTGTTCCTGTAAAAAAAACCCAACCCCACGTGGTTTCCACACTCTCGCTTTCGAGAGGAAAAATTCCCTTTTCTTCCCCCTGTTTTTTTGGAAAGAAAAACCGAAAAGTCCCTCGGATTGACGGAATGAGCCTGTTGTGTTTGGACAAAGGCGGAGCTGGAAGCTCTGGAGGGGCAGTAAATTATCGGATCTGCTGGTTAAGGCATCAGTGGCGTTAGTAAATCTTCAGGTTTTCTCTCCTGGAACTTTTTCCCTGGCATCCATCAATCCCTCTGGATTGATGGTGTCTCGGTTGGCTCCTCCTTTTTTGGTGACACCAATTTCTGCTCCTTCTCACCTTCCCTCCTCTTCCTCCCTTGTTTGGAGCTGGGTTGTTATCCTGAACGAGCCAGGGGGGAATTCTGGGCTCAGGAGATACCTGCTATTCCCAAATCCAATTCCTTGAGGGGAAACCGTCAATTTGAGCAGCAGAGACTTGAGGAACTGGCAGCAGCCCCCACTCAAACCTTCGAGCTGCTGCAATTAACAGGACAGCTTTTAATTGGCAATTACAATTCCATTAAGTTGGGCCTGGCAGATCATTTGCTCTGTCAGGAAAGCCCTGAGCCTTGGAAGATTAGTGGCTGGCAGGATCCAGGCTCCTGCTTCCAGAGGGAAAGACAGCAGGTAACAGCCGGGCTTCCCCAGCCAGGGAATGTGGCAGCGAGAGGAATGGCTGGGAAGGACTTGCTTGGAAAAATCTTCCTTGAAATCCATTTGTTTTCCTCACCCAGGGGGAGATGAATCCCAGGAAAGTCCTTGGGATGAAAGCTCAGCAGCACCAGGGGTGGGGGAGGCAGGGATCAGACTGGGATGCGGGAAGCAGAAGGAGCTCCTGGCTGGAAGAGGAAAACATGTGGGACTGGTTGTGACTCCAAGAGAATTCCATCCTGGAAGGTTTGTGAGGTCTGGGTGTAACATCCAGGCACTGCTGGATGTTGGGCACCTTCAGCACAGGGAGAATTCCTCAAAGGAACATTCCAAGTCCTGTTCCATGGGTGTGGTGTTTTTCCTCTCTGGGCGTCTCCGGAGGGAAATTCCATCCTCAGCTCTGCACAGCAGATCCCGGTGTGTCACAGCTCCCAAACCAGGGGTTTCCCTCCCATCCCTGGTTTGCAGGATCTTGATGCTGATCCTTCCACATTCCATAAATCCCTCTGATCCCTCTGCCACGTGGATCCAAACCCTCCTGGCTCTCCCTCACCCTCCTCCTGGGAACATCTCATGTGTGTCACCTGCCTCACCCAGTACGTGTCTCTGAGTAATTTGAAGGGTTGACTTGGAATATGGTTCAAAATCCTTTGGGATTTCTCTTTAATGGCAAATATTCCTATTCTTATATCTGTGCATTATCAATATTTCCTCGGTTAAAGAGTTTTTTCCTACAAAATTCCTGCAAAACCCAACAACGAGCCAGATGAATATTGTCCATCCAACCAACAGCAGAGCTCGGGAGAGGCCAGAGGGAATCCCATTCCAGATACACCTTTCCCTGATTTAAAGGGAAGCTTGGGAAGCAGAACAATACTTAAAGCTGGAATTCAGGGCTTTCAGGGCCGGGTCCACCTTCATGTGGAGACTCAAGTGTGTCCTTGGCATAACCAGGAAGAGGGAGACAAGAACTGGTTGTTTAGGTGTGTTTATTTGCCTGTAAGCTCTGAATTTCCAGGTTTCCTCAGGTTTGACAGGAAAAGAGGGTTCTAAATAATTAATTTCCTGAAATATTTGTGAATACTCTCAGCAGGGTAAACGAGTCCGGAGTGGAAGGAAGGCTGCCCACAAAGAGATGGGGAGGAAGAGGCTGGAAAATAAAGGGACAGGGATATTTCAGACTCCCGGGAATGCCAGCAGGAGGAAAGAGAGCACAGCAAGCACTGTGGGACTGCCCATCAATAAATGACTCACTCCATCACGACATCTCAATCCTGGAGCCTCTGGACCCAGTTTTCTTCCTGCTTTGGCAGATTTGGGATGCATTTAGTGCGTCAGCTCCTCATTTTGCCTGTCTGAGCTCTCAGCAGTCTGTCTCCATCCCGCCCCTCGTCCCTCGCTCCCAGCCAGGAGACCAGTTCCCATCTCTGCTCAGCCCCAGGAGTTATTGCTAACGGAGCAAATTTCCATGCAGACGGATTGATGCTTCCCCTGACTTGGAAGAAACCTCCCATGAGCTTCTACAGAGTGACCTCTTCGTTTCCCTTTCAATCTCAGTGTAAAATTCCCCTTTTGCTCACGGAGACTCCCCTGACTGTTTGTGAGGCGCCTGCTCTTTGCATTCCATAATTTTAGGTCATCCCGTTGACTTGTCCCACACCTGTCCACAACCACTGGAATTTTTTTAGGGCCAGAACCTACAATCCTCCATGTCTTTTCTGTCCCCACGTGATGGGACAATCACATATTTACACACAAATAAACAACATTTTTCTCTGCTGCTGGATGGAAGCAGAGCTGTCGAGCAAGAATTCCCGGCGTGTCTCTCCTGCTCCCTCACCTCCCAGACACCAAAATGTGTGTTACCAAGCCCCTGACAACATATAAGAATATGCAGATATTATTGACTCCTGCTACGGTGGCTCCCAAGATTTATTGACCCGGGAAGGGAATATTGACCCGAGATGAAACCGAGGTCAATGCGTGGATCTCGGGGGAGCATAAATTCCAAGATTGACCCAGCAAACAGAAGTCAATAAATGAATGGTTAATCTAAACATTGTCTTCCCCAAATTAATTCTCGGTGACATGGGTTTCACTGGCGATTTCGATGGTGAAATACGGGAGGGGAGAGTGCTGGCGGCGCCTGAGGAATGGGATCACCCTGAGTGGGTGATTATGGAGAGTGATGGAACTGCTGGGAATGGGGGGAAAGGAATGGGATGTGATGATGGTTTAATCTCCAGTCAGTAAGGGGGCAGCCTCTGGTGAGCCGGGGGTGGGATGTGATGATCACTCTGGAATGTGCTGGGATAAGGTTGAAGCCTTGGGGAGGAACTTTAGAGAAGGTGGCAGCTCCTGGGTTGGGGATCTCCCCAGACCTCAATAAAGTTGTCGAGGAAACCTTGACTCCTTTCAATGAACTGGGACCAAGATCTTAATTTGCATTTTGGTGTTTATCATTTTTACAGTCGTCGGTCAAAGTGGGAATGGGGAAAAAAACCCATTTCAGGCCTCTTGATATAATTTGTGACACATGGAGTGGAGATGCCAGGACTTCACGGCCTCATAGCTGCTCTTATAAGTCCTTTTTCCTTTGCCACAAATCCCCTACACGCACAAACACATCTCGTGTTTTAATCCCCTTAATCTGTTTCCACATGGAATTTCCACGTAAGTGTTTCAAGTGTTTGTTTGCCATTCAAAAATGACTCGCAAATTTGGGATTCCTTTAAAATCATCTGTAATGGGAGAATTCCAGACTTCATTTCTTCATCTTCTTCTTCCACTTCACCATAACGAGGTCTCACCCTTTCGCCTGTGAGTTGGAAGATCTTCAGCTTGTGCCAGAGAGGCCAAAATGCCATTTCACTCTGAGAAATCATTACCTGTGCAACCACAATTTTTGAGTTTGGGTTGACAGGTAGATTTGATCACAAAGGACGACTTCCAGATGGGAAAATTTGGGCTACATTAGAGGTTTGTTTTTTTTTTGAGGTCTCCTTTCTTTGGGGTGATCATCTCATTGCCATTATTTATACCCTGATGTGTCTACAGCCAACGGGTTGATACCTCAGAGTGCTGGGGCTGGATCAGTCTCAGATCCAGAATAAGTGGGAATGAACAATAATGTGTCAAAACCAACAGAGATCAGATTCCAGGGCAATTTCCATAAGATTGGTGTTGGTGGGAGAGAAATCAGTGGTGATGCTGATCTGCTCTGGTGCTGGAGATGGATCCCACCTGATCACTCTTGATGCTGCAGTAGAGGTACCTCAGGTGTTTCCCTCTCAGATGTTTCCCTCAAAATTAATCTGATCCATTTCTCTTTATGGTTAACGGAGAGAAAACTGGAATTTTGATGGGGTGTCTTGTCCCACTTGAAGGGTTGGATGAGGAGCAGCTGGGGTTGTTCAGCCTGGAGGAAAGGAGGCTCAAGGGGGACCTTCTCACTCTCCATAACTGCCTGACAGGAGGGGGGATCCAGGTGGGAATTTGTCTCTTCTCACAGGTGAGAAGGGACAGGACAAGAGGAAATGGCCTCAAGTTTCTCCAAGGCAGGTTTAGGTTGGATATCAGGAAAAACTTCTTCATGGAAAGGGTTGTCTAGCCCTGGCACGGATGCCCAGGGAAGTGGTGGAGTCCCCATCCCCGAAGGGATTCAAAAGCCATGTGGGTGTGGCACTTGGGTACGTGGTTTAGTGGTGGCCTCAGCAGTGCTGGGTTAACACTTGAGCTCCAGTGGTCTTCTCTAACCTAAATTATTCTGTGGTCCTAACAAATTCTACCTGAGATGGGCCTGGTTCTGAAGCCATCCTGCTTTACAAACCCACAAGGTCATTTTTCCACAGCAGAGGAAGCTCAGGGTTGGTCAGAGGGAACACCAGGATCTGAATCTCACCGTGTGGATGGTTTGAGACCCTCAGAAATCCAATTTCCAAGTTCAAGCCCCCCTCCCACAATTTGCCCTGGTGTGAGAGGGTTTTCAGACAAAACACAACTACTCAGCATTGGGGGAAGGGGAAAATACTTACAAGGATTATTTACATACACACATATATAGGTAATAACTTAGCTATCTCTTTTATGATGAAATAATATATTTACATTAGATTAAATTTCTCCTTTTCTTCAACAAGAGTCCAAGAAGAAAAAAGAAAAATCCTTTTACCACTTTTCAGGTCATCCCAGATGTCTCCCCACAGACAGATTTTAGCTCAGCCAGCCACCCAAACCAGTCCTAACACCTCCCAGTCCCTCCTTCACCCACCAGTGTGGATTGTCCTGGCAGTATCTCTGCATCCCTCTCCGTGCTTGGCCGTCCACTTAATCCCTGTTTCATCTGGACATCCCTGGAGACTCCCGGTGCAAAGTGATGTCAGGTCCGAGGCCTTCCAGCCAAATGGAACCCATCCATCTCGCCTTTAAATCGCTGTCCACATTGAACTCCTTTCAAATGTTTAAGCCACTCCGAGGATTTGAATTGCAGGGCATATTTAAGAGGAACTTAAATTATTAAAGCCCTTAATGTTAAGGGTTTTTTTGTTGTTGTTGTTGTTGGGTTTTTTTAAGATGCATTTTGGAGCTGTCAAGCGAACAATCCTAAATGACAGATTGATGAATTCGTTGTCCATCACCATGTCTCTGGGAGGAGGGAGGAATATGGCTCTCAGGGAAGCAGGAGTTGTTTCCTTGTTTTCTTATTTCCCGGCTTTTTGGGGGTATTAATACTCTTTAATCCACACTAATATGTGGAATCAGTAGAGCAGGGTTTCCATCAGCCACGGGCTTTAATTCAACCTGATGATGGTGAGGATTGACCTTGGGGAGGGCTCATCTTCTGGTGAGAGCAACTCTGCTTCCAAAGGAATTCCTCTCTGGAATACTGACCACGGGGACAAGGGAGGAGAACGGATCTGAAAGGTCTTCAAGGATGATTTTCATCAAGAGCTCCAAGAAACCAGGAAAGGAAGGAAAGAAACCAGCATGGATGAGTTGAGAAGAAGAACAGGCAGTGGAAGCGGGGGCAGGGATGAGTGGGAAGCTGAGTGGTTTTGTAGGGATGGGGTCAGAAAGGCCAAGGGCTGAGTGGTTTTTTAGGGATTGGGTCAGGAATACCAAGGACTGAGTGGTTTTTTAGGGATTGGATCAGGAAGTCCCGAGGGAATGGGCTGATGGAGCTGCCAGGCCACTCTCCGGGATGTCTGAGGAATCACGACAATCAGTTGAAGTTCCTGGTGACTGGAAAAAGGGGAATTATCATTTAAAACATGTTTTAAAAGGGTGGAAAGGAGGACTCTGGGGACTATTGAGCTGTCAGCCTCTGTGCCTGGGGAAATCATGGAATGGTTGGATCTGGAAGCTGTGCTGAGGCATGTGGAGAACAGGGAGGCGGTTTGATACATCCAGGAGGACTTTACCAAGGACAAGTCCTGCCTGACCAACCCGGTGGCCTTCTAGGATGGAGTGACCACCTCAGTGGACAAGGGAAGGGCAACAGATGTCGTTTATCTGGGATTCTCCAAAGCCAAACAGCGTCTCCCACAAGAAAACCAAGTTCAGATCCACCCGTGGACCTCAGATCCTACAAATCATAGTAATGACCTACAGTAATTAGGCTTTTTCCAAATGCTTCCCAGGAACCAGGAATCATGCCCAGCCACCTGCCATTATCACCACAAAGCACATAGAATTATAGAATTATTTGGGAAGGCACCTTAAAGATGATGGAATTCCAACCCCCCTGCCCTGGACATCTGGTTTGAAAGGGAAGGGATTTTCCCGGTACAGCTGTGGGTTGTTCGGTGCTGGTTATCCCGGGATCAGGGGACATTCCAGGCGCATTTATTGTGTAAGACCAGACTTAAAGTCTGGGCAAAGCCCCTGTTTTGCACATCTCAGCTCCCAGTCATGGAGCCACTTCACCAGCAAGAGCCTCCTGGAAACAAGCAGCAGCAAAAAGACCGAAATTCCCGCAGGGCCGGCGAGGCTTCGACGTTGATGCAGCTGGAAAGCTGCGCCCGTTCCCGGCCTTCTCCTTCCCAGACAGATCCTGTCAAAACGGCAGGGAGTTCGTATAAGAACAACAGACAAGTGACTGAGGGCTGCAGGGATTGATTTACAAGGGCAAGAGCAAAAGAGCTGAATCAGGCCAGGAGTGAGGGAGACGTGATGTGACATCTCCCCGAGCATCCGAAGGGCGGCTCTGTGGGAAACGTCTCCTTCCTGCTCCACGGAGATGTCACCAACTGGCTGTTAAAGAAGCGCCACTTGAGCATTACCAGGGTATTTATGGAGGGTCTAATGGCTTTAATAAAGTGTGAATCACAAAGGGAGTCAAGCCAGGCCCTCCCAGGTGGAAAAAATGTAGCACCTTTTTTTTTCCTTTTTTTTTTTCCCTTTTCTTTTTTTCCCCTCCCAGATCTCTGCCCGGGGGTGAAATCAGATGCTTGCAAGCAGGTCTGGTGCAGAGAGACTTGAAGAGAAGTTGCTGGCACATGGTACGTCCTGCAGTGGGGTGTTTAATTCTTTTGATCACCCATAAATGGTAGCTTTTATTATTTCTACTCCAAATTCTTGGGAAAGCAAGGAGTTGCCTCTAGGAACTTGCTGGATCTCATCTGAGGCCACTTTCCCTTCTAGCTAAGGAGAGGAGTTAACCTTCCTTAATTTTAGGTGCCCAGCAATCTATTAACCTGTCCCTGGTCTGAGTTTTCCGTGGATATCGGGATACGAGTGGTCTCATCCCGGAGCAGGTGCCTCCTTGGGTCAGAGGAGCCCTGACCACATTTCACTGACTGTCCTGGGGGTCCAAATAACTCAGCTGCACATGAGGCACTTCCATTCCTTAAAATTAGGGAAGGTTAATTCCACCCTCACCAACAGGACCACGTACAAGGAGAATCCAGCAAGAGAAATCCCTCTTTTATCTGGATCACGTGGCTCAAACCCCTCTTTGGTGCATCCTCACTGTTTCCCTGCAGGATGAGCTTAAGAACAGGGACAGGAGCTTATTCTGGATGCTGTGAGAAGGGTCAGAGCTGGGATTGTGCTTGCCATTCCCATGGATCGCGCTGGATCCTTTAACAGCACCCAGAGGGTGATCATTCACCGTGGAGATGAAGCTCCTCTCTCTGTTTTTTGTCCTCTATCCTTAGCTCGTCCCGGGGCTTTAAAGAGGAGCCACCTGGCCGTGCTCCTCTCCTGCACCTGCTTTTCCCTGGATTACATATCTGCTGGAGCCGAGACACAAGTAACTTAAGAACATTCCCTAATGGAGCCTGTGCTGCCCTTCCCTTATCTCCTCACCCGGAGCCTGGAGAGTGTGTGAAACGTAACCCCCCCGTTCGCCGCCGGCACCACCAGACCCCGCCCGGGCCCGGGCTGGTGTCAGGCAGCCAGGAGGAAAGTGCTGACAGACACAAGAGCCAAGGGCATCCCGATTTGGAGCTGTCTCCAGCTTTTAAAGGGACTGGGAAGCGACAGCAGCTCCCCCGGGCTCGGATCGCGAGGAGACGGAGGCTCCTGTTACTCCCGCCCTGAGCCGTGTTCCGACCCGGGAGCTCTCCTAGAGGACACCCAGCTCGTGGCTGAGCCAATCCATCGTTGTTCCAGGGACAGCTGCATGGGAACACAGGGAATTTGAAGGCTTGGGGTCTCTGTAGCAAAGTCGAGAGACTTTTTTTTCCCACTCTGGTGCATAAATCGTCCAATATGTCATCGCACTTCGGAGCAAAAATTCCTTAATTTAATTTTGAGCCTGTGAGAATTAATGTCTAAACAAGACCAGGGGTCCAGAGACTCAGGATTCCTGCTGTTGGAGTCATTACAGTCCTCTAAGGAAAGGCTCAGAGAACTGGGATTGTTCAGCCTGGGAAAGAGAAGGTTTGGGGGTGACCTGGTTGTGGTTTTCCAGCACCCAAAGGGAACTGGCAAGAAACACGGAGAGGGACTTTGGACAAGGCCATGGAGTGACAAGACAATGGGGAATGGCTTCAAACTGCCAGAGGGCACTGTTAGATGGGATATGGGGAAGGAATTCTTCCCTGTGAAGGTGGTGAGGGGCTGGAATAGAATTCCCAGAGAAGCTGTGGCTGCCCCTGGATCCCTGGAAATGTCCAAGGCCAGGTTGGATGGGCCTTGGAGAACCTGGTCTCCCTGCCCATGGCAGGAGGTCGGAATGAGATGATCCTTAAGGTCCCTTTCCAACCCAAACCCTTCCATGATTTTATGATTCCATGATGTGTCCTCAGGTGTATCCCATATCTTGTCTATCTATCTTGTTGGTGATGGGGGGAATTATCCCAAGAACACGAGATTACACTTATTCCCACAAGAATTGTGAGGATCAGTTCATTGTTCAGCCAGGATTTGCTTTCAAAAAAACCCCACGTAGCCCTGCTAAAAACTCATCTCAAAAAAACCCCATTAAAGTCATTTAATGTTTGATCAGGGCTCAGAATTGAGTGTTGGGAAAAGCAACTCGGTCTTCTCCAAGTCTATTATGAAAAATTATGGACTCATTTGGTGATTCCCTGCTCCCAGGCACTTGAGATCGCTTCTGTTGACATCCCTGGGATGAATCCCTGGGATTCTGGTCTCCACAGATGCAGAGAGAGGCTCTGGAAATCCATGGAGCTGAGTGTCAGGTCTGTTTTCAGCCTAACAGTTCAGAGTCGACCTCACGCTCCTCATTCCCAGGAAAGAGAGGGTGAGGGGGGTAAGGAGGAGCAAAGGAAGAGTTTGGTGGGTTTTGGGATGAGGGAAAAATGGAAAAGCACTGGGAGAAGGTGGCAAAGGCCTCAACATGGGGAATAGAGGATGAGGGTGACAAGAAGGAAGAAAGGAGGGTTTTGGTGGGTTTTAGGATGAGGAACAGCACT
>NW_020897791.1:229098-242215 GCF_003984885.1 Neopelma chrysocephalum
GGGGGGGGGAGCAAAGCCAGGCCTGGGGTGGGAGGAGACAGCAGAGACCCCAGATTTCTTCTGTATTGCAAAGGGGGTTGGTGAGAAGCACCTGAACCTTTAAATACTTCCAGGGTGGGCACCGACCCTCCCTTTCTTTATGGTTTAGTCGGCAAGGGGGTGTTTGGTCAAAAATTATACTTGATGATCTTGGAGGTCTTTTCCCACCTTAATGATTCTGTGATCCCTCACCAAGAGTTTCCTCGGGCACTCTGAAAGAGGGAATAACTGGAAAACCTGTGTGGTTGCCACTGGATTCTGAGTTGGGGGGGTTGTTTTTGGAGGTTCAACTGAAAGCAGCTCCTCTGTTTATGAGAAAGGATGAGGCTTCTTGCTTCTCACAGAATGGTTTGGGTTGGAAGGGAACTTAAAGGTCATCTAGTTCCAAGTGTTTAAAGCTCCCTGGGATTCTGCCCATCCATCCTGCCTGTCTCCATCCATCTCTGCATCCATCCATCACTGTAGATCACCCAATGTTCCCTCTCTCCATTCCTTATTAACTCGGGAGCTTGTCTTTGCAGAAGCTGTTTTTAGGTTGTATCAGCTCTGGCCTCAGCCTTGGAAGGGTCTGTTGCTGTGACACAAACCCACAGATAAATCAGATTCTTCCTGGCTTCAACCTGACAGAGAGTAGGTTCAGGTTAAATATTAGGAAGAAATTCCTCCCTGTGAGGGTGGTGAGGCACTGGAATGGAATTCCCGGAAAAGCTGTGGCTGCCCCATCCCTGGAAGTGTTCAAGGCCAACTTGGATGGGTGTTTGGAGCAGCCTGGTGTCATGCTGGGGCCTGTGCCACCTTGTCCCAGTGCTGTTCCTCATCCTAAAACCCACCAAACCCCTCCTTTCCTCCTCCTTGTCACCCTCATCCTCTATTCCCATACTGGGGCCTTTGCTACCTTCTCCCAGCTCTGTTCCATTTCCCCCTCATCTTAAAGCCCCTCAAAGCCTTCCTTTCCCTCCTTTCCTTCTCCTTGCCACCCTCATCCTCTATTCCCATACTGGGGCCTTTGCCACCTTCTCCCAGTGCTTTTCCATTTCCCCCTCATCCTAAAATGCACCAAACCCCTCCTGTCTTCCTCCAGACCCCTCCTTTCTTCCTCTAAAACCCTCCTTTCCTCCTCCTTGTCACCCTCATCCTCTATTCCCATGCTGAGGCCTTTGCCACGGTGCTTTTCCATTTCCCCCGCATCCCAAAACCCACCAAACCCCTCCTTTCCCCCTCCTTACCCTCCTCATCCTCTCTTTCCTGGGAATGAGGAGCATGAGGGACGCTACCCAAGAGCAGAAGGCAGAAATGCCCAACTTCTGCCCGCGCCAAAACTCCTTGGAATGTCGTTTCCCACCTCCACTCCCGATTCCTCCCCTGAATTTCGCCTCCAGCGGGGGTTGTGAGGGGAAGTTGCACCGCCGGAACACCGGGAATGTGATTTAATGGTCACTGCGATCAGAGAGGCACAAGTTCCTCCCCTTCCCCTTTTCCCCTTTCACGGAACATTATCCGAACAAACGCTCTCCGCAAAAAAAGTGCTGAAGCGCCGGCAAACAACGGCGCGGGAGCGGGAGCCGGGGGCATTAAAAATTCATGCCGGGGAATATTAAAACTTTTTTGACTTCATCCTGTCAAAGGCAGCAGGCGAAGGCAAACAAACGAGAGGCACCGAGCGCTGCCCGAGACAGAGACGAGCCGCTCGCAGTGGGGACGGCCCCGTCTGTCTCCGCGGAGATGGCAGCGCTCCCGGGGGGGACGGGGCACCCACGGAGGGGGTTAATTACTCCCCGTGTCTAAACGAGCTCTGTTTCCTGACAATTCCAAGCCGCGGAGTTGGGAATGAGGCGGCTGGGAAGCGCTGGGCTGTCAAGGATGCTGAAGTGGGGGAGCAGCTGGCAGCGGGGACTCCGAGCCTGCCGTTTGTTTGGGGTTGTTGGCACTAATTAAAGCTGCTCGCTGCGCTGCTGACAGCAGCCTTGGGATGATCCCCGGCACACTCCAATCACGCTCCCCTGACGCCCCGGAGGAGAGGATTCCGTGGCCTGGCGTTTTCAGGAACAGTTTGAATCCCCTCCCGGAGGAACGTTCTCCGGGAAGGTGAGCACAACCAAATCCTCTCCTAAAACTGGCCACGAGGTTCTGAGCTCTCTGCCTTGTTCAACACCCCCCTGCTCTGTTATTATGGCCCAACTCACTTCTGCAGAGCCAAAAATCATCAAGGAATCTTAGAATCATAGAATCAACCAGGTTGGAAGGGACCTCCAAGATCATCAAGTCCAACCCTGGATCCAACCCTGCTGTGGTTCCCAGACCATGGCACTGATGCCACATCCAGTCTTATCTTAAAAACCTCCAGGGATGGAGAATCCACCCCTTCCCTGAGCAGCCCATTCCAATGCCTGATTACCCTCTCTGGAAAGAATTTCTTTCTAATATCCAACCTAAACCTCCCCTGGCACAGCTTAAGACCGAGCCCTCTTGTCTTGCTGAGAGTTGCCTGGGAAAAGAGACCAACCTCCACCTGGCTACAACCTCCTTTCAGGGAGTTGCAGAGAGTGAGGAGGTCTCCCCTGAACCTCCTCTTCTCCAGGCTGAACAGCCCCAGCTCCCTCAGCCTCTCCTCACAGGACTTGTGCTTGAGTCCCTTCCCCAGCCTCATTGCTCTCCTCTGGACCTGCTCCAGGACCTCAATATCCTTCTTGAAACTGGTCACAAGGTTCTGAGCTCTCTGCCTTGTTCAACATCCCCCTGCTCTGCTATTTATGGCCCGACTCACTTCTGCAGAGCCAAAAATCATCAAGGAATCATGGAATGGTTCGGGTTGGAAGGGACCTTAAAGCTCATCTTGTTCCAACCCCTGCCATTGGCAGGGACACCTTCCCCTAGGCCGTGTTGCTCCAAGCCCCCTCCAAGCTTTTCTGGGGAAAACACAAATCAGGCTGAGCAAAGTTGGTGGAAAAGGCTCTGCAATTAATCAGTTCCAGCACCATCTATCACTAATTAAGGAATTTTCCTTGCACACAGTTTTAGTGCCCCCTATTTACTTATTGACTCCTGTGATCCCCTGAACAAAATTACTGGGAATAAGCAACTGAAGAAGAAGAAAAGGATTAGCCACAAAAGGATTAGCCCAGGAATCTCATGCTGGATGAGGCTTTTTTATTGGAAGTGCTCAGAGTGTCACATTTTGATTTTTAACAGATTACACTCCTCTGAGTAATTGATTAATCATAAACTCACAGACTGGAAGAGCCAGAGAGAATTTTATGGCACCTAAAAAAAAAAAATGAAAAAAGGATGTAGATGATGTAATAACCAGCAATCCCGAGGCAAATAAAGGAGGGGAATGCTTGATTAAACATTCAATATAATTTTATCGCTCGGGGTGTTCTGGAAGAGCCTTCCTTGGTTTACTGTGTGGGAAGAAACATCTTAATAACAGCCAGGGCAGGTTTTTATGGAGCCTTCTGGGAAGGGGGTGCAAGTCTGGCAGGATGGGCAAGTGGGAGGATTATGAGGATTATTTTAAATCACTGTGTCCCTGTAGCCCAGAGAAGCTGTGGAAAATGAAGACTAAGCAGGATGGGATGCTGTGTCACTCCACAGGTGACATTCCATTGGCAGCTGGAGTGTCCCAGCCGAGTTTTCCTGAATACTGGACAAATAAATATTGAATATTGGGCTGAGAGGATTAAATATTTGGGGTAAAGTGACCCTGCTTTGACAAAAAGCACCAAATTGTGGAATCGTGGGATGGGTTGGGTTGGAAGGAACCTTCAAAGCCATCTCATTCCAACCCCTTGCCAAGGGCAGAGACATCTCCTGCTATCCCAGGTTGCTCCAAGCTGTGTCCAACCCGGCCTTGGATGCTTCCAGGGATGGTGATAGACATGACAGCAAAGCTTGGACTTCTTAAGCCCAGATTAATTGAGGCTGAAGGACTCCTGGGCCCATCGATAATTATGTGAACTTTGTGGAGAACAATAATCCTGAAAATTGTGATGAATCCAAAATAATATCCCTTGCTTCTGCTGTTACTAAAGAGTAGATTTCCATGGGATATTGGGAAGGAATTCTTCCCTGGGAGGGTGGGGAGGCCCTGGCACAGTTTCTCCAGAGAAGCTGTGGCTGCTCCATCCCTGGAAGTGTCCAAGGCCAGGTTGGACAGGGCTTGGAGCAACCTGGGCTAGTGGAAGGTGTCCCTGCCCATGGCAGGGAGTGGAACAAGATGAGCTTTGAGGCCCCTTCCAATCAAAACCTTTCCATGATTCTATAAAGAATGAACTAAAAAATAGCAGAGAAAATTCCCCGGGAAAATTCTCACACCATTGAGGGTGAGTGGGATCGAGGTGATGGAATTCAGGGAAGAACTAGGAAAGCCCTCTGCTGCTTGTGGATCCAGGTGGGCATGAATCTGACTGGCACAGTGCAATATATGTAGTGTCACATGGAGTTCTGCTCTTTTTGTCCCAAAAACTTCCTCCAAAAACTTCCTTGGAGAGGGGTCTGTGTGTGGAGAGACGGTTTAGAGCCGAGCTTAAGGGTTGGACTTAAAACAGCTCCCGGGTCCTGTAATCTCCCCTGCTTAACCTTGCACCAGGGCTGATGTGTTTTTGGGTACCACCTGATTTTCCTCAGCCTTGGGAGCTTAATCCAGCCCTAAACAAAACCTGAGGGTGATAAAGAGTCTGGAAAAATCCACGAGAGCTCCAGGTAGGAAAAAACAGCCTGAGGCAGCCGGAGAAGAGTTAATGGTTGGGGTGCAGGGGGAGAGGAGAAGGGGCATGGATTGCAGCACAAATAAAAGATAAATCAAGCAGCAGGAGAGAGTTCCTCCGGTGCCAGTTTATTTATCATTGTTTTCTCCAGGCACTGACAGGCCGAGGAAAACGGGCCGGGCGAACGGAATCGTCCCAGTTGATGGATGAGGCGTGGAGAGTGAAGGAGCCTCTGCCAGGCCTGGGAGAGGAGGGAGGCAGGAGGCGGCAGGGATGCAGCGGGATGTGTGCTGGGCTTGGCATTGGGTCGTGCAGCTCAGTGGAGAAGGGAGCAGCTGGAGCAGCAGGGAGCAAACCCAGGGCAGGCAGCGGGAACTTGTCATTTTTGGAGGTTTCTTGCAGAGACGGGTCTGAGTTCGAAGCATCCTCAGAGCCAGGACCAGCATTATCAGAGCCAGGACCAGCATTTCCAGAGCCAGGACCAGCATTTCCAGAGCCAGGACCAGTGTCCTCAGAACCAGGACCAGCATCCTCAGAGTCAGGATCAGCATTTCCAGAGCCAGGACCAGCAATTCCAGAGAGGACCAGTGCCCTCAGAGCCAGGACCAGTGTCCTCAGAGCCAGGATCAGCATTTCCAGAGCCAGGACCAGCATCCTCAGAACCAGGACCAGCATCCTCAGAACCAGGACCAGTGTCCTCAGAGCCAGGACCAGTGTCCTCAGAGCCAGGACCAGCATTTCCAGAGCCAGGACCAGCATTTCCAGAACCAGGACCAGTGTCCTCAGAACCAGGACCAGCGTCCTCAGAACCAGGACCAGTGTCCTCAGAGCCAGGACCAGCATTTCCAGAGCCAGGACCAGCATCCTCGGAGCCCTGACCACGGTCTTTATAACAAGGACCAGCATTATGAGAGCCTGGACCAGGGTCCTTATAACAAGGACCAGCCTTATCAGAGCCAGGACCAGCATTTGCAGAGCCAGGACCAGTGTCCTCAGGACTAGGACCAGAATCCTCAGAGGCAGGAACAGCATCCTCAGAGCCAGGGCCAGCATTATCAGAGCTGGGATCAGCATCCTCAGAGCCAGGACCAGAATCCTCAGAGCCAGGACCAGTATTTTCAGAGCTAGGACTAGAATTATCAGAGGCAGGACCCGTGTCCTCAGAGCCAGGACCAGCATCCTCAGAGCCAGGACCAGTATTTTCAGAGCCAGGATATGCAAGTCTCCAAAACTCGACAACAGAGCCTGCTTTCCAGAGAGGGAGGAAAAAAAACCCAAACAGCCAAGCTATAGCAAAATATATATATTTCACATATAAAACAGATATATTCAGTGAGAATACTATATACCTGTAACCCCAGAAACCCCAAAGAGCTTCCTAAAAGGGAGAAGGGAAAAAGGACAAAAAAAAAATGGATGCAAAGAGACAGAAACAAAACAGGTGTGCACAATCTAAAAACCCGGTAAGCAGCAAAATAAAGGACTGGCAAAATCTCACCACTTCCCTCGAGACAAGCAGTTGATAAAGGCCTCACCTTCACATAAGCAAGATCAGGTAGGGATCTATCATTCTCTAACCTTGCTGGAAAGGAAGAGAGCAAGGTCTCTTATCTACGCCTTATTTACAGCCCAGGTTACGTAAGGGAATAGCATGGAATACTTCCTTGTTCACTACCCTAGTTCCTTCCTGATTGCAAGCTGGTCTCCAGGAAGGCCTAGGGTGAAAATTATCACACAGATAATCCTCAGAGCCAGGACCAATATTTTCAGAGCCAGGACTAGAATCCTCAGAGCCAGGACCAGAATCCTCGTAACAAGGACCAGCATTATCAGAGTCAGGACCAGAATCCTCAGAGCCAGGACCAGTGTCCTCAGAGCCAGGACCTGCATTCTCGGAGTCAGGACCAGAATTCTCAAATCCAGGATCAGAATCCTTAGAGCCAGGACCAGAGTCCTCATGACAAGGACCTGCATTCTCAGAGCCAGGACCAGTGTCCTCAGAGCCAGGACCAGTGTCCTCAGAGCCACGACCTGCATTCTCAAAGCCAGGACCAGAATCCTTAGAGCCAGGATCAGCATCCTCAGAGTCAGGACCAGAATCCTCAAAGCCAGAATCAGAATCCTCAGAGCCAGGACTGTCCTCAGAGCCAGGATCTGCATCCTCAAAGCCAGGACCAGCATCCTCAAAGCCAGGACCAGTGTCCTCACTCCTTGCTGCCAGAGTTGGGTTTTCTCACACCTTTGCAGGATCCCACAACCCTTGAGCCACTAAAATTCCTTTCTTCCTAATACAATTTTGTCATTCCCGTGAAAAAAAGTGCTGTATTCGATCTGCTGGGAAAACAGAAGAGCTCAGATCCTTGTAAGGCCTCAAGTCCCCTGTGGATATTTATGGATATTCCTCCTCTCCAGGCTTTTCCAGAGCTCAGCTGCCACTTGAACCCCAAATGCTTAAATTCCCACTCTCCCAACAATTGCTTCTGAGCTCCAAAAATCCTTGGAGTTCCAAAATTTACTCAATCTAGGGATGGAGCTCTGGTGAAGGGCAATGAGGAGCACTCACCCAGAAATCCAAACATGGAGCAGGGCCTGGAGGAAGGAAGGAGGGAGAGGAAAAGGCAGACGGAGGTGGCTGGAAGGGTCCTAAAACCTCCTAGTGGAAGTTGTCCCTGCTTATGGCAGGAGATTGGAACGAGACCCAAACCATTCTGTGATTTTGGGATGCACAAAGGTCTGTCTGCAAAATTCCCAAGGGATTTCACCCACCACCTCCAGGTGCCCTGAGTGTGGAGTTGCCACCCGTGAACCAAACCTTGGTGGCTGTTCTGTGAGCATGGCTCTGATTTGGGTCATGTTGCTCTTGGCTTTTCTCCTCTGGTTGTATTTTCTCCTCCCACCCTTCTCCTCAGTGCCGAAGCTCCGGCTGGTTTAGTTGGACACCTTCCAGGAGCTCCTTGTGAGGGATGAGCATCCGGAGCAGGACGTGGCAAACAAAGCAAGCAGTCGATGGCTCTCTGTTGGCCAAGCCCCAACCCCCATGGATCAGATGTCCAGAACTGGCAGCTGATCCTCAGGACTCTCAAACCAAGCCTGGGATGTCAGTTAAGGGGAATCTGGGTTTTACCTGTGTCTGTGATCATAAAATCACACAACAGTTTGGGTTGGAAGGGACCTGAAAGATCATGGAATTCCAACGCCCTGCCATGGGCAGGGACACCTTCCACTAGCCCAGGTTGCTGCAACCACCAACCAACCTGGCCTGGAACACTTCCAGGGATGTGCCCAAACATTCCTGGGAGAAATAGGTCCCAGATCTTATCCACGAACCGTTGAGTTCAAGATCTTGGGGTTTTCCAGATCATCTCCCAGAAGGTCTTGCAAGTCAGGCAGAGCAGCTTCGTCCTCTACTGACAAACTAATCCCATCTAAGGTTTCTCAAGGCACGAGAAGCAGATCCACCCTGGCCCACAGAGCCCAGGGAGAGACCCAGCTTGGTTTTGATCAGCAAAACACTCAGCTTTTCACACCCACTGTGCTTGGCTTTGATGGAGATGAGGAAGCGACTGGTTGTTTCCAAAGGGAGAAGAACATGTGCTGTGGCCCAAGGTCCTGCTGCACCCTCAGCTGGATCTTCTGGATGTTGCCTTTTCTGCTGCCTTGAGAAGGGCACAGAAGTCCAGTCATGTGTCCTGGGCTTGTAAGATCCCGCCTGGAGTGTTGGATCCAGCTGTGGGATCCAGGGGAGGCACCAAGATGAGCAGAGGGATGGAGCAGCTCTGCCGGGGGGAAAGGCTGGGAGAGTTGGGATTGTTCAGCCTGGAGGAGAGAAAGTTTAGGGGGGGAACTAATTGTGGCCTTCCAGGACCTGAAGGAGCTACAGGAAAGATGGAGAGGGAGTATTTCCAAGAGCCTGGAGGGACAGGACAAGGGGGAATGGCTTCATGCTGACAGAGAGAAAGTTTAGATGGGATATTAGGAACAAATTCTTCCCTGTGCAGGTGATGAGCTGCTGGAATGGACTTCCCAGAGAAGCTGTGGCTGCCCCATCCCTGGAAGTGTCCAAGGCCAGGTTGGATGGGGCTTGGAGCAACCTGGGATAGTGGGAGGTATCCCTGCCCATGGCAGGGAGGTGGAATTCCACGATCTTCAAGGTCCTTTCCCACCCAAACCATTCCATGATTCTGTGAAATACAGAGACAACAACTGGCTGTGGCCACAGATCCCAGTCCTTAATCCCCATTTCCAAGGGAAATGCTGCACTGGCTGGGACAGACAAGATCTCTGTGACCTTATAAACCACCCCAATTTTGGTTCAGATCCTGGAATTTTGTCCCTTCTCTCTGTCTCTATTCTCACATCCCACAAAACAAAAGCAACCCCTGTAAGGGACAGAAGGAAAGAGACGGGATCGGGATTGCAGGATTTTTTCAGAGAACCTTCCAGGCTCTTCCACAGATGGGAAAGGGGGGGAAATCTTATTTATTTACAGAAATTCCCTTCCCCCACAGAGCACTTTCCCAGCGCAGCCCCCTCTTATGGATCCTTGGCCGTGCTCTCCTTTGCCTGTCCTCGGGAACGAAGCAAATCAATGCAGGATTCAAAATAAAGAAGAACTTTCTTTTCACGTCCCATTAAAAACCAAAACACTGCCTGACTTATTTTTTTTTTTAATCTCTTCTTTTTTATTTTTTAATTTCTAATTTATTTTTTTTTTTAGCTTTTTAGCTTCGGAACGAAGCAGGATTTCAATAATTGCATTCCGATTCCACTGCCTGACTTACCCCTTTTTTTTCTTTTTAACTCCTTATTTTATACTTTTTTATTTTATAATTTTTTATTTTTTTTTAGCTTTTAGCTTCAGAACAAAGCAGGATTTCAATAATTGCATTCCAATTCCACTGCCTGACTTACCCCCTTTTTTTTCTTTTTAACCCCTTCTTTTATTATTATTTTTTTATTTTCTAATTTTTTTTAATTTCTTTTTTTAGCTTTTTATCTTCAGAACGAAGCGGGATTTCAATAATTGCATTCCGATTCCACTGCCTGACTTACCCCTTTTTTTTTCTTTTTAACCCCTTCTTTTATTACTTTTTTTTATTTTCTAATTTTTTTAAATTTTTTTTTTAGCTTTTTAGCTTTGGAACAAAGCGGGATTTCAGTAATTGCATCCTGATTCCTTCCCGGATACGGTGCCCTATCCCAAAGCCCGGCCCTGCCCTTCATCCTCATCTCCAAGGGAAGCATTTTTAACACGAAGCCACATTGATATTCAAATAGATTATCATGCAGGCAAATGGAGGCAGCATTTCCAGCCAGCAGCGTGTGAAAGAGCAACTAATGGATTAGTATTTATGGCCAGCTATAATCCACTTTTTTTTTTTTTAAGGATCCTGCAGCTGGGAGGGAGGTGTGATGAACTCCTTTTCTTGCAGCCCCCTCCTCCTCCTCCTCCTCCTCCTCCATCCCTCTCTCCCTCCTCCCCTCTGGATGGGATACAGCGGCCTCCTGGCACCGCTGAGCTTGGCAAAATTGATGACAGGACTTTAAGGATCCATTAGAAAAACAAATTCTTAAACAGTGTCTTCTAAAATCAATCACTTTTACCTTTAGTGGGATTTATGGCTGGCCCGACTCCCCCCTTATTGCAAAGATTCACGTCTGCCAAGGGAGGGGAAAAAAGAAAAAATGTGCCCATGGATAAACTCCAGGCTGGAGGCTCCGGACTCTCCTCTTCTCCCCCACGGGAGGGTGGAATGGGAATTCTGGGAATATAAGGGAGTAGATCTGGTTTGTGGGGGCTCAACCAGCTCAGACTTCCTAAGGAGGACACGGCACATCCCTTCAGCCCAGAGCTGGGGAGCAGGAATGCTCAGGAATAGGGAGAAAGGTGGTTCCAGGGGTATAAAAACAGAGAGGTGGGGGCAGGACAAGTGAATATTAAATGGGAGGATTAGGGGCAGTTCTTCCAATCTAATGGTTTTCCTGGATTAATCCCGGCTTGCACCAGAAAATTCCTTTTATATCCTGGTGCAAAATGTGTAAAGAGACGCACAAGTTGTGTAAGTTGTGGATTCCCCATCCCTGGAAGTGTCCCAGGCCAGGATGGAGCAACCTGGGCTAGTGGAAGGTGTCCCTGCCCATGGCAGGGCATTGGAATTCCATGATCTTTCAGGTCCCTTCCGACCCAAACCATTCCAGGATTTTATGACACAAGATGATAAATCCATGAGGGAGAAAAACAAGCAGTTAATCAGATTAAGAAGGGTTGTAGCAGCAAGAAGGAGCTTCGTGCCACTGGGAGTCATTTATAGGGGCAGGTACAAACAGTAGAAAACTTTCCAAACACAGGCACATTCAGGAGAGGGGAACAATCCAGGGATGGGTTGATGGACACCCAGCAGCCCAGGGAACAGCCCTGGCTGGATTTGGGGCTGTAACCGAAGAGCTGATCACTACCTGCACCCCATTTCTTTAGGGTTTGGCTCTTATTTCCCATTTATATGATTTGTGCTTCCAGGGCCACGGTTGGGGATCAGCTGGAAGAAAGGGAATTGTGGCCACTTAACCCCGAATCAGCAGGAAAAGCATCTTCTGGGGTCTCCCCTCAGCTAAATATTGCAGAAGGTTTGCTGGTTCACATCCCTGGGGAGGGAGAGAAGCTTGTTGTAGGTGCTCTTAGGGCTTTTCCCCCTGCAGTGGTTTGTTGAGTGGTCAGAGAAGAACAGAAAATGTCTCTCTCCAGGGACCTGTTTAATGGAATTTGGAAAACTGACCAAAAATACAACCTATTTCTGTGGATTTTAAGGGCCCAAGTTGGTTCCAGGCTTTCATTTTGCATTGGATTCACTGGTGAGAGAAAAGACAGGGAAAACTCTTTTCCCGGGTGGGTTGTGCCTCCAGGTATCCAGAAGTGTCTCCAGATATCTCATCCCGGCTGACACAGGAGAGAGGTGGATCCCACCTTTGGTTTTAAGCTCAGGATCACAGAATCATGGAATCATTGAATCATAGAATCACAGAATTATGGAATCACAGAATCATGGAACCATAGAATCATAGAATCATTGGATCATAGAATCATTGGATCACAGAATCATGGAATCATAGAATCATGGAATCATAGAATCGTGGAACCATGGAACCATAGAGTCATAGAATCATAGAATCATGGAACCATAGAATCATAGAATCATAGAAGCATAAAACCATATAGCCATAGAATCACAGAGTCAATGAATCACAGAATCAGAGAATCAGAGAATCAGCCCAGTTGGAAAAGACCTCTGAGATCACCAAGTCCAATCCTTGATCCAACCCTGCCGTGGTTCCCAGCCCATGGCATTGATGCCACATCCAGTCTCACCTTAAACACCTCCAGGGATGGAGAATCCACCCCCTCCCTGGGCAGCCCATTCCAAGGGCTGAACCCTCTCTCTGGAAAGAATTTTTTCCTAATATCCAACCTAAACCTCCCCTGGCACAGCTCAAGACCGAGCCCTCCTGTCCTGCTGCTGCTTCCTGGGAGAAGAGCCCAACCCCTCTGGCTCCTCCCTTCTGTCAGGGAGTTGCAGAGAGTGATGAGGTCTCCCCTGAGCCTCCTCCTCTCCAGGCTCAGCCCCCCCAGCTCCCTCAGCCTCTCCTCATGGGAATTGTGCTCCAGATCCTTCCCCAGCCTCGTTGCTCTTCTCTGCACCTGCTCCAGCCCCTCCATGTCCTTCCTGAACTGAGGGCCCAGAACTGGACACAGCACTCGAGGTGAGGTCTCACAGGGGCAGAATCCCTTCCCTGCTCCTGCTGCCACACTGATCCTGATCCAGGCCAGCATCCATCGACCTTCTTGGCCACCCCTGGGCTCATGAGCTTTTCTCCTCACTTCGAGCCGGTCCAGCCCAGCCCAGCCTGGATTTTTTGAGTTCCCTGAAACTCAAGGAGGTGGAAGAGGCACAAAACCAGGGAGGAAGACACAAGAAACGAGCCCAAATCTCCTCATCCCCGGCTCTGGGAGCATCCTCCCCTCCTCGGCTCCGCTCCGGGGGGGGGGGATGAGGCCAGAACATTAGCAAATCCGGGGAGAAACTCGTAATTCCTATCGATTCCAGAGGTGTATGAAACTGCTTGTTCTATCATTTAGAAAAATGGCAATGTTATGATAGAAGGGATTGATTTTCCTCTTTAGGAATATTCATAAACGCCGCTTCCAAGAATGGATAAATCTTCCCCCCCTCCCTTCCCTGAGCAGAGTAAATCATTCCCCCGGTGCTTCCCAGAGCTCTGGGGGGCAAAAGGCAGCTTTTGGTTTCGGATTCCTTCCCGAGGAGCTGGAAAAGGGGGCACATCCACATCCACATCCCTGTTTCCTATGATATAATAAC
>NW_020897791.1:242225-253000 GCF_003984885.1 Neopelma chrysocephalum
CGAAGTCCTGAAGTGGCACGTGGGGAACACCGCCCTATTATCCATGGTTTGGGATCAGGGTGGATCCCCTATTCCTGACCTTATCCCTGACCCCATTCCCATGGATTACCCCACTTTTCCCTTTTTTTCCCCCAGAATCAGGTCGTGATCAAGGTCTTGAAGCAGCATTTGGAGAACAACCCTATCCCTCCCTATTATCCATGTTTTGGGATCAGGGTGGATCCCCTATTCCTGACCTTTTCCTTGACCCAGTTCCCATGTATTATCCCACTTTTCGTGTGTTTTTTCCCCAGAATCAGGTCAGGATCGAGGTCTTGAAGTGACACTTGGGGAACACCCCTATCCCTCCCTACTATCCATATTTTGGGATCAGGGTGGATCCCCTATTCCTGACATTTTCCCTGACTCCATTCCCATGGATTTTCCCATTTTTCCCGTGTTTTTCCCCCAGAATGAGATTGAGATCGAGACTTTGAAGTGGCATTTGGGGAACACCCCTGTCCCTCCCTGTTATTCATGTTTTGGGATTGGTGTGGATCCCCTACACCTGACCTTTTCCCTCACCCTGTTCCCATGCATTATCCCACTTTTCCTGTGTTTTTTCCCCAGAATCAGGTTGGGATTGAGGCCTGAAGTGGGAGGTTTGGAGGCCAAGTCACCCCCAACCAGACCTTCTTTCTGGGGAGACTCCAAAATCCCATCTTTCCTGTTAATCCCTGCCTATGGAACAGGATGAAGCCCTCCCTCCTCAGTCCTGGGAGGTGAATTCGGTCCCACGAAATCAGCGGAATTTGGGGGTTTTTTTTGGCTGCAATTCCCGGTTTGCCCCCTCTGTGGGATGATACGGAAATCTGAACTCCAGCTGGGATGGAAATCCTCATTCCTGAAGGAGTTTTCCCAGGATAACACCATTCCATCGCGGTGTCTTTGGTCCTCCAGGCACGCAAAGTCATTCCCGGAGACGGGATCCCCCCTGTGTCCTCAGAAAGGGAAGAGAAGGATTATCCTGCCTGGCAGAGCTTCCCTGAGCTCATCCAAAGGACCTTGGGAAGAGAAGGATTCTCCTGCCTGGCAGAGCTTCCCTGAGCTCATCCAAAGGACCTTGGGTACAACTGGCTTCCAAATCCCACTCCCTGCTCCGGTTTGAGGTGGGATGCTCTTCCATCCCATGGATCTCCAGGTCCTCATCCAAGTCCCAGGGGTGGTTAAAAAAAGGTGGACACACATCCTTTCCTGGTTTTTTCCCACCTGAGCCCTCCCCTCTTAAGGGAATGTTGTTCAGGAGTTCATCAAGAAGTCTCCACATCCCTGGAATTGTTCCAGGCCAGGTTGGATGGGGGATTTGGAGCAACCTGGGATAGTGGAAGGTGACCCTGCCCATGTGGAACAAGATGATCTTTAAGATCCTTTCCAACCTAAACCCATTCTGGGAGTCTCTAAGTCCATAGGAAGGATTTATCCCAAGAAAAACTGGAAGTGGCTGATCCCAGCAGACAACATTTGATGGGTTAAGTTAAACTCCTCCAGCTTCACTAGTTTCCTGTGGTTCAGGGGGAGCTTTTCCATCCTCCTCCCAGATTTTTTGGGGCATGGACCAGGAAATGGAGCCTCTTCATGCTGGTGTTTTGGGGATTCTGGTGCCTCAAATCCCTTAAATTCCCACTTTTCTGGTCAAGCATCTGTGGTTCTGATCCAACAAGCACCATTCCTTTGAGATATCCCCAGAAATAACAACCCCCAGGACCCCTTTTTCATGGAAAGAAGGAAAAAAAAAAGAGGCAAATTAAAATTTTGTTGCCTTTTTCCTCCAGGTATTTGGAGAGAGAGGAGATTTTATAGGGTTATTCTGTAAGATGAATAAAACCAGGAATATTTTCAGGTTCAGGGGAGTCTCTCCCTGGAAATTCCATCTCGGTTTAAGCTTTAGCTCATCCCGGCTTTGCTCACATCACCACATCACCGGGGTGAATTGCTAGACCTGCAAAAAAAATAAAAGGAAATATAGATTCCCACTTGCCCAGGTCACTCCAAACATTTTGCCCAGAGGGTGATCTCGAAAACATGGATTTTTGGCAGTGGGAGGGATAATTTGGAGACCTGAACAGGAGTGTGTGTGGGGGAAACAATTAAAAAAAAATAATTAAAAAAATAATTAAAAAAGAGAAATACACGGTAAAAATTATTAGGGATTTTTATTACCTTTCCGATTTTTCCTCCTGCACTAATCCATTTTAACGAGGTCAGCCTGCCTGGCACCGCAGACCTGGGCTAAGTGGAGCAATTTTAATGTCAGGATCATGGAAAAAATAAAAAAAAAGGAGCACTGGGGGGGGTTTGGTTGGAGGGGGGGGGAGACACCGGGGGGTTTTATATCACCCAAAATTACGGCGCCCAAATTGACTGGCTTTGCACATTTTTAACTGTATTTGAGATCGACGAAAAAAGGGCAATTATAAAAAGGGGATATATCTGCTGGGAATTTGATGAAGCCACTTGGAAAAAATCCCGTTTTTTTTTCTCCCCAGGAAAAAATATGCTTATTAGGGCACGGCGAGGATTTATGGGGCGCTGTAATTATTTATTAGAACGCGAGTTGTGGAGAAGGGTCTATATTATCTATATATTTCCTGCGTTATTGCCCCAGAAAGTCAATATTAATAATCCTGCAGTTTAAGATTAGGTTTTAGAAAGCCACTTTTAACCTCTCTCGCCTCCTGTTCCTCGGGGAGGAGTTACACATCTTGCGGTGGAAAATGGGAATGTAAGGAAAGTCTTCCTGGAAAACTGTAAATTTACGCCAAAAAGGGTCTTTCCTGCTGGAGAAGGACTCAAGGCTGAGCCTAAACTGTTCTCTAGGAGAGGTTTAGGGTCCAGCTTTCTCCAACCTCTCATGTGCTCTTGGATGTGAAAAATGATTGATGGAATCAGGGAATGGTTTGGGTTGGAAGGGACATTAAAATCATGGAATTCCAACCCCCTGCCATGGGCAGGGACACCTTCCACTAGACCAGGTTGCTCCAAGCCCCGTCCAACCTTGGACACTTGCAGGGATGGAGAATCCGCAACTGGAACATGTCTGCAGTTCTTTCATGGTCAAGAGAAGAAGGACAAGTGCTCTGAGAGATTTCTCCTTCTCCTTCTCCTTCTCCTTCTCCTTCTCCTTCTCCTTCTCCTTCTCCTTCTCCTTCTCCTTCTCCTTCTCCTTCTCCTTCTCCTTCTCCTTCTCCTCCTCCTCCTCCTCCTCCTTCTCCTTCTCCTTCTCCTTCTCCTTCTCCTTCTCCTTTTCTCCTTCTCCTTCTCCTTCCCCTTCTCCTCCCTCCTCTTTTACACCCAGTTGTTGGTGTTACAACTGCTCTGGGCCTTGGGGTCCACCTGAGGCTTTCCAAACAGCCTCTGCCAGACCCCGAGGGACAGAACAAGGTGGTTTATTTTTATTATCATATGACTTTTGTTAATATATTTTACTGTCCCTTGCCATCACTTGCCTCAGGGAGAAGGGATGGAGACTGACAGACCCCAGATTTGATGGAGAAGTTGATAGACATCGATAGCAGAGCTGGAAAAACGACTGGAGGGAGGTTTGAGGGGAGATAAATCTCTCTGGGAGGTGGATTTGGATGGATCCCATCCGTCTCAGATCCAGATCAATACATCCATAGCTCCTTTACACCCATTGCTTTGCTCTCGGGGGCTCCCTGACTTGTTTCCTCTTCTCCTGGTTTGGAGAAGATGAAAGGATGAAAGGAACACCTTCCCTGCATCCACAGCCTGGCAGAGGGAAGCAGGAGCAGCAGATTCCCAAAAAAACAGATGCTCCAGAATCCCTGAAGTGTGCATTTACCTTCTCTCTGCTCGCTCCGCTCCCCATCACTCTGCTGCTGAAGTCCCACTGTCAGGGAGGCCCCCAAATCCTGGGACACTGAGTTTGGGAAGATGGGATCCATCCATGCAGCAGTTTTTATTCAGGACCTGGCAGCACCAAATCTTGTTTTTCCTGTAAAGTCCAAGTAATAAACCCCGGGGAATTGTGCAACAAACTGCTTAACTTGCTGTTTTCTCCCCGTCCCCGTTTTCCCTCCCTCCCCCTCCCTCCCCGTTTCTCCCACCCCTCCATTTGCGACCCCTCCCGCTGGATTTGGCTCTTTATAGCCGGGCGGAATCGATTGGAGAGCGAAACCCCGCGGGCTGGTTCCCTCCCCCCCTGCCCTCTGCCCCCACCCACACCCTCTCCCCTCGCTGCCATCACCTCCTCACCTCGGCCAACCCCCTCCCACCTCCCTCCCTCCCTCCCCGCTTCCCTCTTTCCCTCCCTCCCCACCTTCCCGGAGCTGCGGCGAGCGCCGGTCAATCCATCACCCTGTCAGCCCCGTGTGACAGCCCTTCATAAATGCACCACAATGAGCCCAAATCAGCAGCAGAGCAGCCCTCAGCCCAACCAATTTAGCAGAGCAGGCAACATCTGAGAAAGCTGAGTCCCAGCGTGCCGGAGATTGAAATTGGGAAATTGGTTCTACTCCTCTTCGCCGGCGCTTTTTGGACTTATTTCTTTATTTATTATTTATTTTCTTTTTTTTCTTCTCCTTCTTTTTTTTTTTTTCCCCTTAAGTATACCTATATATTCCCTCCCTGTATAGATATATATTTAAGGTAATTCTCTCCCACTTAAATCTCCAGTGCCTATTACAGATGGACAGTGTGGCCCAGTTGCTTTTTTTTTCTCTCTCTCTCTCTCTCTCTCTTCCCTCGACGGTGGTAGATTATGAGAGGGTTTTATTGGTAAACTTGCTTAGTCTGCAGGAACCTGCTGCCTTCAGCACATCGAGCCTGAGAGCAGGGCTGGGCTCTGGCTGCCACACTGAGCTCCCCCCGCAGCTATTTCGGGGGGCAGGTGGATGTTTTCTCCTCCAAAATCACTTCTCCAGCATCGTGAGGGAATGTCCGTGCGGGGTGGGAGCATTTATTCCCACCCGGAGGGTAAAGAAAGGAGTTAATGCGCCTCCTCCATGGAATTAGGGATGCCTGACCTCACTCTGGGAGCTCTCTGCAGTCAGAGGGCAGCGGAGATGGAGTCGTGCTGAAGAACAACATCTGCGCTGCCACATGAGTGATGACCCGTAATGGGTTCAAGGACGGCACGGATGGACATCCCCCCCTCTTTGGAGGCACTTAGGGGAGATGAATCCCACGTGTAGTTGGAAGTGGGAGTTTTTCAGAGCTGAGATTGGCCTTGTAGGACTGTTTTTAGTGCTCCTGGCTTCGCCACTGGGTCGCTCGCTGAGGTGGAGGGTTTGGGGTGATGTTCCTCACGGCACCGAGGGTCAACCAGGCCAAGTGCCGGGTCCTCCACTTTGGCCACAACAACCCCCTGCAACCACAGGCTGGGGACAGAGTGGCTGGAGAGCAGCCAGGAGGGAAGGGACCTGGGAGTTTGGATGGACAGGAAGCTGAACAGGAGCCAGAGTGTGCCCAGGTGGCCAAGAGGGCCAATGGATCCTGGCCTGGATCAGGAACAGTGTGGCAGCAGGAGCTGCCCCTGGACTCAGCACTGGTGAGGCCTCACCTCGAGTGCTGTGTCCAGCTCTGGGCCCTCAGTTCAGGAAGGCCATGGAGGGGCTGGAGCAGGTGCAGAGAAGAGCAATGAGGCTGGGGAAGGGACTGGGACACAATTCCCATGAGGAGAGGCTGAGGGAGCTGGGGGCGCTGAGCCTGGAGAGGAGGAGGCTCAGGGGAGACCTTCTCACTCTTTGCAACTCCCTGACAGGAGGGAGGAGCCGGGGGGGGTTGGTCTCTTCTCCCAGGAACCAACAGTAGGACATGAGGGTTCGGTCTTCAGCTGTGCCAGGGGAGGTTTAGGTTGGATATTAGAAAGATATTCTTTCCAGAGAGGGTAATCAGCCATTGGAATGGGCTGCCCAGGGAAGTGGTGGATTCTCCATCCCTGGGGGTGTTTAAGGTGAGACTGGATGTGGCATCAGTGCCATCACCCCACAGCAGGGTTGGATCAAGGGTTGGACTTGATGATCTCAGAGGTCTTTTCCAACCCAACTGATCCTATAATTCTGTGATTCTATGATGGGTTGGGGTGAAGAGCTTTGGGCCGAGCCAGCACAAAATTGGCAAAGGCAAATCCACGGCCAAAATTCAGTCTCCTCTCTTGAAGGCTCAAGATTAACCCCCCTCCCCTTGACACTTATCCCCAGGGTTAGAACTTCACTTCTGATGGAGGGACTGAGGGACATCACAGGAAACTGGGAGATAAAAGGGTGGAAATAAAACAGAAAAGTGGAGGGGGAGCTTCAGACCAGGCACAGGGTGGAATTCCAGGAGCTAGACTCAGTGATCCTGATGGGTCTTTTCCATCGCAGCCCATTTTAGGATTGAGGGCGTTTCGGGTGTTGCAGCTTCACGAGGGTTAAAAAAAAAAACAAAACAGGGAAAATAAAACCTGGATAGATTAAGCTGGGAAAAAATCTGTGAAGGGCTGTGAAATACGAGACTCCTCTGGCTCAGGAGCTGCAAACTGCACAGTTTTGGAAGCAAGGAGGGTATTTTTGAGGGAGTTTGCATTAAAACCTTCTGGTGTTTATGCTCTGTGAGGTCCTGCTGGGAGAGGAGCTCTCAGGCCGAGCTGGTCTGGCCTTTCCTGGGAGGTGACACGGATTCCATGAGATTCCTGAGGTGTTCCATGAAATGCAACCACTCTCAGTTTTCCTGCTTCTCGTTCTGTGACTGCTGGCAATGCCACCACGTGTCAGATAAGTGCAAATAACATTTTTCCCACTCAAAATAATGCTGGGTGGCCACTTCCCAGCCAGCCAAGAGGACAGAACATCATGGAGCTGTTGGAGCGAGTCCAGAGGAGGCACCAAGAAGATCAGAAGGATGGAGCAGCTCTGCTGGGAGGAAAGGACGAGGGGATTGGGATTGCTCAGCCTGGAGAAGAGAAGGCTTCAGGGTGAACTAACTGTGGCCTTCCAGGACCTGAAAGAGCCACAAGAAAGATGGAGAGAGAGTATTTCCAAGAGGCTGGAATGACAGGACACAAGGAATGGCTTCAAACTGATGGAGAGGAGGGTTAGGTGGGATTTTGGGAAGGAATTTTTCCCTGGGAGGGTGGGGAGGCCCCGGAATAGAATTCCCAGAGAAACTGTGGCTGCCCCATCCCTGGAATTGTCCAAGGAGAGGTTGGACAGGGCTTGGAGCAACCTGGGCTAGTGGGGGGTGTCCCTGCCCAATGGCAGGGGGGGTTGGAATGAGATGACCTTTGAGGTCCCTTCCAACCCAAACCATGCCACGATTCCATGACTTGTGTCCAAAGCAGGAAACCACTTGCATGGAAAAGGCTTTTCTCCCAAAAGAACCCCCCCTGGCACCACCTAAAAACGAACCCAATCCTTTTTTAAGTCTCCACATGAAGCTGATCCAGTGGGGAGATGGAGTTGGACCCCACCAGATCCTGGCTGACTCCTACAAGCAGATCCCTGACCGTGCACCCATCTTTTTTTGGGTGGTTTTAAAAGCCCAGAATGACCCAAATTCGTCCCACCCAAAACCTTGTTCACCTCCTGCCCCTGCAGCCCTTAGACAATCCCTTCCCTAAGAGCCCACTGGCCTCTCCCTGGCCATCCCTCATCCCGGGGAAATTGTTAAGAGGCCGATAATTAATTGTGGCGAGTCACTAAAAAAATGATCATTCTTTTGCAGAGAATTAGCACCGTGTTCTGCAGAAATGTTAATGCTCAAGGCCATAAAATGAATGGGGAGCTACAGCACCAGCTGCCAGCGGGGCCGTGAGTTATAATCCCACCTCTGGATGCGGAGAGACGGAGCTTCCAGACGTTTCCGAGGAGGGGAAACGCGTTTGCGCCGGGTTGCAGTTTAATTTTATGATTGTTTTTTCCTGCCCTCAGAGTCCACAGTTGCCTATTAATGACTGAAGCAGGGATAGGAAAGGTTTTGCTGATCCCAGCTCAGTCTTGGTGTTTATTTCCCCCATTTGGCTCCCGGGATTTTACTCTGAATGGTTGGATAAAAGGACTCGGGAAGTCGTGGCCAGGCTTCTCAGGGCTGAGTTCCACCGGCTCCCGGGGATCAAGAGCTGGGAGTTTTGGAACAGCAGGGGGGAGAAAATGAAAATTAACAGGTCTGAGAGTTAATTGCTGCGAGGGAAGAGCTCTCCAACCAATATCTGCTACAAAGGTGGGCTGAACACAGTCCCCATATGCCAATAAATCCAACCCAGCCGGGCTTAGGGAGGGGAATTTGGTAGATCCCTAAAGATTTGGCTTTGGAGCCGGGAGAACTCCTGACTTTGCAGCGCTCCCGGTGCTAAATCTGCTGATTCCAGGCCCAGCTGGAGCGGGCAGGTGTAAGGAAGGACACGGGGATGGGTTTGGAAGGCGTTTCCCTCCTCCCTCGATTTGATGGGACCTGACAAATATTTATTGATTTCCATTTGTTACAAACCAGCATTTGCTCCACAAATGGAACGAGGAGATGACTCAGATCACAGCTGCTTTCCCAAACATGCCTTGTTTTGTTTTGTTGTTGGGTTTTTTTTTTGAAGTTCAAGGAATGGGAAGTTTCCAAACGATTCGCTCTTGGCCTGGCCTTCCATTCCCGGATTCCAGTGACATCAGCTCCCAGAAATGGGGTGGGTTTCATGGCTGGCAGAGCCTTCAGGGAAGTCTGCAAGGCAGACGCTCCTCCCTTCTCTTCCAAGTGGGATTTTGTTCTCCCTGTTTTTCACGCAGTTGGTTTTGAATCCATCCAGATCCAGGGGAGAAGAAAACAGAGTTTCTCTCACAGCAGAAATCCAAGATCCAACTCATCCATGTCATGCGCCAGGGAAAGCCACGAATCAGTTGTTGGTGAGATGGAATTTTACTGGATGGAGGTTGAAAAAGCTCATTTATGGCTGGGATGGGAAAAGGAGGGAGAGAAGCAGTGATGGATTGGGGCAAAGGTGGATTCCAAGACAAGGAGCCAAGACCAGGGAGATACAGGGTAGGAACCACGGGGAAATCCTGCAGGAATTAGGGGTGTTTCTCACTAAGAGAAGGAATTCAGCCTTCAAATCCACTAAAAAAGCAGGCGGGGGGGGGAATAGTTTTGAAGATGAGGCAACAAGAAAGATTTGGGCGAGACATTGGGCAAAGGTCCATCCATGGAATGAGTGAAGGAATGTCTGGGAAGGGGGGGATCTTGGGAATTGGGAGAGTTCAGGACCAGGGCAGGGGAAACACCTCGTAAGAGCAACACAGATCTGGCTTCTCTTGAGGAGAAGGAATGACCACAGACCCAGGGAATGGTTGTGGCTGGAATGGACCTTCCAAACCATCCAGTGCCACCCCCTGCCGTGGGCAGGAACACCTCCCACTAGCCCAGGTTGCTCCAACCTGACCTTGGATAATTTCAGGGATGGGGCAGCCACAGCTCCTCTGGGAATTCCATTCCAGCCCCTCACCACCCTCCCAGACAAGAATTCCTTCCCAATATTCCATCTGACCCTCTGGCAGTAGGAAGCCATTCCCTGTGTCCTGTCCCTCCATCCCTTGTCCCAGGTGCCTCTCCAGCTCTCCTGGAGCCCCTTTAGGCTCTGGAAGGTGCTCCAAGGTCTCCCTGGAGCCTTAGAGAAGAGCAACACGTGGATGTTCCAGTGGAGGAAACTTCCAGGGGATACAAGGACCAAACTTTTCTCTGAAGGTGATCAGATGTTACACAAGGGACTCAGAGAAATGGTGGGATCTCCATCCTTGGAGATATCCAGATCAGCTGGAGAATCATGGAATCACTGAGGTTGGAAAAGACCTCCAGGACCATCGGGTCCAACCTTTGACCCACCCCCACCTTGTCCCCCAGCCCAGGGCACTGAGTGCCACGTCCAGGCCTTCCTTGGACACCTCCAGGGATGGGGACTCCAAACCTCCCGGGACAGCCCCTTCCAAGGCCTGACCACCCTTTCCATGAAGAAATTCCTCCCTGCTGTCCAACCTGACCCTGCCCTGGCACAGACTGATGCTGTGTCCTCTTGTCCTGGGAGAAGAGACCAACCCTGAACATCCTGTTCTAATTTTAAAAATCTGAATTTATCTTCAATTTTGATATACTTTAAGCACAGCTCCAGACCGGAGGTTGCCAGAGGTCCCTTCCAGCCTCCATCATCTTTGGATTCCATGAAAAACAGAAAAACCTGGAAAATTCAAAGTTGGCTTCGAGCGCTGGCCCTTCACGGGTATCCTGGTTAAAAAACCGCTTTCCCAAAACTCCTTCCCGGCTCCAGTTGTGACTCTGCTCATCAGTTCGTGTCCCTTCGGGGTGCAATCACATCTTATTAATTTGAAATCGCCCAAATAGTCATTACCCTGATAATTGTCTGCTTAGTAAATACACTCATCCCCGAGGGCTTATTGAGGCTTTATCTACTCCTGGGTGACCCGAGGGGCTATTGATTATTTGCTCGTTAGTCCTCATTAACTTTGGGGTTTTAATAAACAATTGGGAGATAATCCAGGCGCCAGCAGAAGTTTTTCCTGGGAAACATCGCTCACCTCCTTCAGAGGGGACGGCCAACAACAAAAAAAAATGATGTTTGTTTGCAGGTCTTTGAGGGAGAAAAGGGAATTTTGGAGTTGGTTTCGGGAGTTTTTTATCACCTGGGCTCGTTTCTGCCTTGTGGTGTCATCCAACGATGTGCTCCAAGCAGGAAAACATCCTGAAAGTGGTGCCTGAATCCCCCAGTTGGAAAATTCAGCTCACTTTCAGTGGGATCCCTG
>NW_020897791.1:253010-260925 GCF_003984885.1 Neopelma chrysocephalum
GGGATTCAGGCACCACTTTCAGGATGTTTTCCTGCTTGGAGCACATTGCGTGGGAAGTTGAGCCATGGTCACCTCCCTGCTTTTCCAGAGCCTGGTGCTGCTGTGCAGAAGCTTTTGGGAGAGGATGATCCATGTGTACGTGACATGGATGTGGGTTCTGTCCCTGCTTTAGGACTCGTATTCCCAAATTTTCTGCCCAAAAACCCTCACTCTGCACAGCAGGAAGGACTGACTCTGTCCTTACTCGCTCCTTACTCCTTGTCTACTACTCGTGGCTCTTTCCACCCAAGCAGAGGCCCCAGGATGTTGTTCCCAAATATTCCCAAGGAGGGTAATCTCTGCCTTATCTCCCTCCTGGAAGGAGCAGAGAGAGCAGATCTTTGCTCATCCAGGTGAAGATCCCTCAGGAATGTTTGTCCCACGAGGTTTTCCTCCTCTATCCCAACAGCCAAGAGGTCCCTGGGTCGCTCAAGGGTGGATGGGATTAGGGTTTTTTTAGAGGAAAACTCTTTCTGGGTGCACCAGGATAGAGGCGAATCCATCCTGGCCTCAGCTGGGACACCCTGGAATTTTTCACAGGCTGGATCTGAGCTCTCAGGGAGGCCTGGACTGATGGACTTTCTTCCCCAGGGGTAGGATCCAGCTTTTGGGAGGAACAAACCTTGGATCAGGGCTCTCCCTCTGCAAGGAGCTGAAACCACACAGGGAAAAATCAGGAATCCACAAGGAGTCCTATAATGCCAGGAGGTTTTACCCCTCTGCCAGCACCTTCTGTGGAGTGCAAATTTTTGGGACAATGTGGATCAGACTCCCCAGCTGAGTTCCTTGAGGGATCCCAATGTTTCACAGAACTATCCTACAAAATCCAGGCTTGGGAAGACAAGGTGGTCTCTGGAATTCCCTCTCAGGTGCCCATCAGCCCCCACAAACCTTATTCCCATCCTTCCGTCGCCGACGGATTTTTCCTATTCCTCCTGCAATGGAAGCTGCCTCGCAGCTCCATCCCGACCCAGGGAGGTTCCCCCTTTCCCCCTTCCCTCCCCCCCTTCCCCCCCACTCCCCCCCATCCTTGAGATTTATGAGCCAGACTTGCATTATGAGGTGAGTGACTTATCGGGCTGTCAGGGCGAGCGTTTTAAGACGGAATTATATGGGAGAGGGAAAAGATTTTTACCAAATTAATGAAAAATCAATCCGGCCTCAAAAATCCATTAATGGTCATAATGCACTGGTTACAGATAGAGAGATACCAGGGAATCCAATAGTGCCTGTTAAATACCTCTCCTGGAATGGAGCGTCTGGGATATAACTCATTCATTAGGCTGCCCATGTTTACTTTTTAAAGTGACACCAAGGCCTGTCCCTGCAGGACTCCATGCAGCATTTATAAGCCCACATTCCCCCAGTGCCCATCTCCGGGGCCAGCCTGGCCTGGTTCTGAAGGAATTGATCCTCCATTCCCTTTTTTTCCCCCCTCCCCGGGACAATCCTTGCTGAGGCAGGGCCGGAATGACTCTGTTCCTACAGCTGATGGTTTCCCCTATAGCTGATGGTTTCCCCTATAGCTGATGGTTTCCAGCCTTCCCCAAGCTCTGGCTTTCACCCCAAATAGCTCTCTGGAGGTCTGACCTGCAGCTCAGAGTGTCTCCTCTTCATTTTCCTTAGTCTTACTTTAGTGCTTGGCTTAATCCCTCCCCTCATCCAACAATAACAACGTTAATCCCGGGACTGATCCTGCTCCATGTCCAGCATCTCTGGGGAGCCTGGGAATTGCTGCTGGTGCTCTCCCACCTCTCAGCCTTTTGAGGAATGGTCAAATGAGGAAAGGCTGAGAGAATTGAGATCGTTCAGCCTGGAAAAGAGAAGCTTCAGGGTGACCTAATTGTGGCCTTCCAGGACCTGAAGGGGGAACTTGCAGGCAAGATGAGGCAAAACTGTTTCCAAGAGCAAATAGAACAAGGGGGAATGGCTGAAAACTCTCAGAGAGCAGGGTTAGATTGGATATGAGGAAGAAATTCTTCCCTGTGTGGGTGGTGAGGCACTGGAATGGAATTCCCAGAGAAGCTGTGGCTGCCCCTGGATCCCTGGAAGTGTCCAAGGCCAGGTTGGAGCAACCTGGGCTAGTGGGAGGTGTCCCTGCCCATGGCAGGGGGTTGGAATGAGATGATCTTTAGGTTCCCCTTCCAACCCAAACCATCCCACGACACTATGATTCCAAGATTCCAGGATTCTGTGAGCGACGTGACACCCAGTTTGAAGGGTCAACGTTGGCCACCTCATGCCTGGGAGAGGATCCTCCTCCCTTTCTCCCTTCTTTTTGCACGTTGGGGTTGTTGTTGCTCCTCACCCTGTCCTGCCCCACCTTTCAGACCCCCGAGTTGTTCCAGCCCTCACGGGGATGATGAGCCTGGCATGATGGATCTCAGGTGGCTTCCTGTGGGATCCACCCTCTCCACATCTGTCCAACTGTTTCCCACAGCTGCCATTCGCTGCCTGGTGGAAAATTCAGTGGAGGCAACGTGCCCAAAAAGTCGGGACCACAATCCAAATGGGAATTGCGGGTGTCTGGAGGACATTAAACCTCTCTAACATGAGTTTTCCATGCAGTGGTGGTGTCAAAGACTTCAGGAGAGAGCAGGAAAGACCTTGAAAGAGCAGTTCCTCCCATTCCTTTTCCATTCCTGACTCTCCATGGAGTGTCTTCTCCATGGAGTCTTCTCCATAGAACAGAGAGTTTGTGGGAAATCAATCACACTTTGGAATGTCACAGCAGCTCCAGGATGTTGAACGGTCTTGGAGATGGAAGAGAAGGTGAATTCCTCCTGCAAAGTGCCTAATCTAGAGAGGAGGCAACTTTTTTAAGAAGATCATTGCCCAGCATGAGGATAAACCACTCCCACTGCCCGGCAGGTCCTGCCCAGAGGCTGGAATGGGGTAGGAATTCTGCTTTTCCCACGAAAATGAACCGCAGCCCAGCCCAGGGGTGCAAGTGCTCAGCAAAGCGAAGTCAGACAAGAAGGACTCGGATTTTCCAGCCCCCAAATGCAAATATTCCCCCTAGGGGTGGGTCTCAGTGGTTGCTCCTGTCCTGGGGGTCCTCAGAGGTCCCTGGATCAAGCACATCCAGCTCCAGTCATGCTCTGGCACATCAGGGAACTGCCTTGGATGAGTGTTGCTGTTCTTCATCAAACCTGGAAAAATTCTCCTCCTCCCACTGACAGGGAAAAGAACAGGACGTCAAATCTTGTTTCAGAGATTCCACAGATTGCACAGCTGGGAGGGACCCACAAATCTTGGCTCGTCCACGAGCCAGAGGCGAGTTGTGTGTTTGGTGCTGCTCCCACCTCCCCTTCCTTCGCTTCCCAGCCCTGGCACCTGGCACTGATCCCCTCCTGATTTCCACTGGGAAAACTGGGATCAGGACCTGTGGGATGCCTGGATAGAGTCAGATCCACACATCGCCCCTGCTCAACGTCATCTGGCACCGGGGGTTTCGTTTCCTTTAAATCTTTTTTAAAAAGCAATAAAAGGCCCCCGGAACACTCGGAGCGCCTAAACATCCACCAAAGTGACAGCCTGTCAAAGCTGCCTCGCCGAGAAACCCTGGGCCCAGCAAATTTTGAAGCAGGAAAATTTATTCCCCATGTCGCTCGTCTCTCCGGGGATGAAAAATGGCCGGGGCTCCCTCATTTCGCGCGGAGTCCTGGAAAAGCGGCACCCGTGCTCAAACGAGCGGATCGGCCTCAAACAGGACCAATTCATCATCCGGAACAGGCGGAGGCGACAACCTGCTCCAAAAAAAAGAGGGGAAAAAGGATTAAGTTGTGGGTTTTATCCCGGCCTAAATGATCTCGCCCATTAATTTGACACGACAGGGCTGCCGAGCGCGACGTTTCCCTCTCGGCCGGGATCTAACACGGGGCTCTCTATTAACCGCTCACCTTTGCCACTTCCAGCCCCTTCTCCGGGGGGATTTTTCCAGGGGATTTTGGTGTTAGGTGCCTGCTGGCTGCGCTGAGGTTATGTTGGATGGGTTTAGACCAGGAGAAGAAGCTCTGCTGCCCCTGGAGATGGGTTGGGAATGGATTTTGCTGGAGATGGTTTTGATAGGAATTCCAGATTCGATCTATTTTTCTTTTTTTTCACGCTGTCCGTGCCAAAAATTCCAGCTGGACTTTTGTTTGACTGTCTGCACTTTGGGATGTTCACCCACCCCTGGAAGTGTCCAAGGCCAGGTTGGATGGGGCTTGGAGCAACCTGGGTTAGCAGAAGTTGTCCCTGCTCACGGCAGAAGGTTGGAATTAGATGGTCTTGAAGGTCTCTTCCAACTCAAACCATTCTGTGATTCTTCCATTGCTCTTCAGCTTGGAGGAAATGATCCTTGTAAAGGCACTTGCTGTCACAGACCCGTCTTCTTTTCAAGTTTGAATCCCATGGGATTAGTCCAAACAGTCCGGGATCTTCTCTTCAACTCTCCAGGGTTGTGATCCTACTTTTTGTCCTGTTCTCTTTCCTCAAGATCACAGAATCACAGAGTCACTGAGGTTGGAAAAGACCTCCAAAAGACCCTGGAGTCCAACCTGTGACCCATCCCCACCTTGTCCCCCAGCCCAGAGCACCAAGTGCCACATTCAGGCCTTCCTTGGACACCTCCAGGGATGGGGACTCCAAACCTCTCTGGGCATCCCATTCCAGTGCTAAATTAATGTCTCTCTAAAGAACTTCTTCCAAATGTCCAGTTCTGGGCCCCTCATGGCAAGAAGGACATCGGGGGGTTGGAGCGTGTCCAGGGAAGGGAACGGAGCTGGGGAAGGGGCTGGAGCAGCAGGAGCAGCTGAGGGAGCTGGGGGGGTCAGCCTGGAGAAAAGGAGGCTCAGAGGGGACCTTCTCACTTCCAGAACTCCCTGATTGGAGGTGGAGCCAAGTGGGATCTGGCTCTGCTCCCAGGGAACAAGGGACAGGAGGAGAGGAAACGGCCTCAAGCTGTGCCAGGGGAGGGTCAGGTTGGACATCATGAGGAATTCCTTCATGGAAAGGGTTGTCAGGTATTGGAATGGGCTGCCCAGGGAGGTTTGGAGTCCCCATCCCTGGAGATGTCCAAGGAAGGCCTGGACGTGGCACTCAGTGCCCTGGGCTGGGGCACAAGGTGGGGATGGGGCACAGCTTGGACTCCACGACCTTGGAGGTCTTTTCCAACTGAATAATTCCAGGCTCCTGAGTTCAGCAAGGTGAACAAACACAGAGGTGGACTTTTCCAGGAGGTGACAATGACACAACCAGCCGGTCACAGCTGCAGCCTGAAGGTCTGACCTTGGTTCCTGGGCACGGCCGTGATTGTCCCTCCTCCCGCCCCGCTGGGACCTTGCCAGGCCCTCCCTCCGGGCCCCATCACATGTGACACGAGCGTGACCACTTGCAGGGCGGTTCCAGGGGCTGCAGGGACAGGGATCAGCTCCCTATTTAGAAATGCTGACGGAGTAGGAGCTCAGATCCAGCACCCTGGGCAGGGACACCTCGTGGATCTTAATCCCCCGAGAGCTTTGATTGCAAAACCAAAATCAAAACGAGACAAAACCTTCCCTTTCCTTCTTCCCTAAACCCTCTGCTCTCAAAGAGGGGTTTCAATGGTTGGGATCTGTCCCTCTAGAAGCACGAGGGAGCTGATGGGTGTATTTTGGTGCCACCCTCGCCCAGCTGGTGCCGTGAGAAGGTCAGGGAGACCTCAACGTGCCTTCCTGGCCTCAAAATCTGCTGCCCCGTCAGCGTTTTTCCTTTCCCCTGGCTAAAATCAACCCCCCCAGATGTGCCGGATGTTGCACAAACCCTTTGTGAGCCTGTCCTTGTGCCTGGTGACAGAGCTCCAAGGGGCTGGCAGGGCGTTTGTCACCTGCAGAGCTCCGTGCAGGGGATCTGTGGTGACGTGGATCCCGGTGACACTTTGTCCCTCACCCGGCTCAGCCGCTCCACGTGGTGACATCTCTCCCCTTCCACATCCCCAAGGTGCCTCTAAGGTGCTTCCAGGGAATCCCAACGACAGGTTTCCTCACTGTGATGTCACCTGTGGGTGGAGACACATACCCAGCACTCCCAGCACTTGGCTTTGCTGCTTCCTCAAGCCTTGGGAGACGCTGGAGAGGCACCTGGAGAGGTAGAGATGTTGCAGCCCCAACAGGGAATCCCAGGATGGTTTGGGTTCAAAGGGAACTTAAAACCATCTCTTTCCAACCCCTGCCATGGGCAGGGACACCTTCCACTAGCCCAGGTTGCTCCAAGCCCCATCCAACCTGGCCTTGGACACTTCCAGGGATGGGGCAGCCACAGCTTATCTGGGAATTCCATTCCACCTCCTCATCACCCTCCCAGACAAGAATTCCTTCCCAATATCCCATCTAACCTTGCCCTCTGGCACTGGGAAGCAATTCCCTGTGTCCTGTCCCTCCATCCCTTGTCCCAAGTCCCTCTCCAGCTCTTCTGGAGCCCCTTTAGGCTCTGGAAGGGGTTCTCAGGTCTCCCTGGATCCTTCTCTTTTCCAGGCTGGACATTCCCAGCTCTCCCAGCCTGGCTCCAGAGCTGAGGAGCTCCATCCCTTGGAGCATCTCCGTGGCCTCCTCTGGCCTTGCTCCAACATTCCCACATCCTTGTGCTGTTGGAGAGCCCAGAGCTGGATGCAGGGATCTGCAGGGCAGATCTCCAGATCTCCCCTTCCCTTTCCCCAGGACTTTACAGCTCGAACTGATGAAGAAACCTCCGTGTTTTATGGTCTTTTCTTTCTCTGTCTTGGTCTCTGTGACCCCACGGATTTCTGGGAGAAATGGCCCCGGGAACACCAGCACTGGGAATTACGTGGCTGGTGGGATTGCTCTGATAGTCCTGAGAGCACAGAAACAAATCTGTTCAAAACCCAGAACAAATAACCCACTCCAGATTTTTATTTTAAACCAAATCTCCCCGTTGGGCTTGGCCAGATCTCTTAATTTTTCTTTAAATCATAAGCTGAGTTTTTGGCAAGACAAAAGGAGGAGAGAAAAGGAGGGGGGGTGAAAAAAAATCAAAAGCATCTTCCTGAGGTGTTTGGGAAGCCGAAAAGTTCCCTATTACACAGGTATCAAACAGCCTTTTTTCCCCATGCAGACAAAATCATTCCCCAGATCTAATTTTAGGTGATTTCCCTTTTTTGTGTGTGTGTGTGGCAGCTTAGAGAGAAAAAAAAATATAAAATAAAATTTAACCGATGTCTCATGAAAGTCAAATCAAGTCGGGTCTTTTTCTTTCTTTTTTTCTTTCTTTCTTTTTATTATTTTTTTTCTTTTTGGCCCTTTTTCAAGACGATTTCCCCCCCCTTTAGGTTTGATATCTCTCGGTGTTCTCGCTAAGGGAAGCTGGGAACAAAGTGCTGGGGTGCAAAGTGAGCTCCTCCTTGGAGGAGCTTCCATGCTGTGCTCAAATATGAGCTGGAAATACATGTATATATATGAATATATATATATATATATATATATATGCATGTGTGTGAGCAAGAGATACTTAAGAGAGTGCTTCGCTTTTTTCCTCCAAATATTAATATTTAAGCTGACCCACCTCTCCCATCCACCTCATTACTAATTTAATCCACTTTAGAGCCGAGGGGGAAACTGAGGCAGGGCCACTCTGCTCACATTAGGAGGGATCCTGCTGGCTCAGCTCTTGGCTTTTGCACCTTCCCTCTACTTTTTGAGGCCGGATCCCGGGTCTTAAAGCCCGAGGAGGAACATCCTGGGGGGATAAAGTTCATCCCTGGGCGGTGGCACGAGGCAGAACCGGCTCAGTGACACCGGGAGGTGACACCGGGAGGTCCCCGTGGCTCCTCGAGCAATTTATAACCAATTCCCGACCAGTCAAGCATTTAAATACTTTGCAGACTCAATTAAAAGGTTTT
>NW_020897791.1:260935-270368 GCF_003984885.1 Neopelma chrysocephalum
CCCTCCTCCACCTCTGCCTTGCTCCCAAGTCCTTCCAGGCTGGTGTCCACAGCCATATGGACTTCTTGGGGTCAGTGGGGTCAGAATTCACCCCACAGAATAATTCCCAGGGGTTATTCCAGATGAAATCAATCCATCCATGAACGACCAACAAGCCCAGCCTGAATCCCGCTGCTTGGTGATAAATTAACTTTGCCTTTTTCCTGCTTCCCACCTCAATCTCCCCCCCTTTCCCTTCAAATATTCCTATTTCCCATCCCAAGCCTTGGAAGGTGCCTCTAAGGAGCCCCTTTGGCTCCATAAGCTCTTAAGCAGCTCGGGCCGTGCCCACGTCACGGCAGCCACTGCGGAGGGGAGCGGGACAGATTTTCAGGAGCTCATCTCCCACCAGGATGCTCCAAGGCTCGGGCAGACGTTGGATTATAAGGGGGTTCATTATCCTCCTCCAGTTATAGCAACACCTAATCCAGGGATGACGCTTTTGACAGGTGGGGATGAGGGGCTGCATCCATCCATCCCTCCTGACACTAAGGCGCTTCCAGCGGCTCCGGAGTCATCCAGACTCATCCCCCTCATCCACAGGGGATGCCACCCCAGGTTTAGCTTCCTTCTGGTGAGGTCATCAAGCATCTTGAGGATGGAACATCTCCCTCACCTTCCTGTGGAGATAACAAACCCCCTCGGGGGTCTCCGGTGGCACCGGAGTGATCCCGGCAGGGCCAACCAGGAAGGATCATATCCAAGGCCCCCTCATCCCTGGGGATGGTGGCTTTGGGGCACGGCAGCAGCCCAGCAGCTCCCGGTTTTTTTTTTTTCCTTTGGAGCAGCACCTGACTTGGCGTTTTTGCATCTGTGCCCTAACGAGGCAGTGATTAATTGAGCCGGGGCCACGCTGGGATCTCGGGAAAGAGAAAAGCGGCACATCCCGAACACGGCCCCGACCACCCCGGAGCGGGGCCGGGCTCTCTCCTCTCCCCTCCTCTCCCCTCCTCTCCCCCCTCCTCCCTTTTCCACTCTGCCTTCTCTCTCCTCCGGAATTAATCTCCATTGCTCCAAAGGTCTCTCTCGCACACCCTGCTGACCCGAGCTCAAATTGATTTTTTTTTTCCCCTTACCCCTCACCCCTCTCTGGTTTTCCTGCCGGCAAAGGCATGGAGAGGATTTTGTTTTGATTTTTATTTTTATTTTGATTTTTATTTTTGCCCGGTATTATTTTTATTTTTATATTATTATTATTATTATTATTATTATTATTATTATTATTATTAATAATAATAATAATAATAATAATAATAATAATAATATTGGACGGCTTAAACTTTAATGCTCTGGGGAAAAAAAAAAAACAAACCAACAATAATTTAGAAGTGAAAATGAATTATTTCAATGCAGGAAAGTGGGGAAGGAGCCTGAGGGTGAGGGGGGTCTTCTTATTGCTGTTTAAGGGGTGAGGTTGTCGAGGCAGCTGCCGGGGTTTCCTTTTTCTCTTCTTGTCCAAGTTCAGCAGGTTAAGGCCACCTATTTCTTCTCTTTTTCACACAGATTGGGGCAACAGGGGCTTGGAGATGTTTTGGTGGCCCCGGGTTTGGCAAAGCCTTTAAATCAGAAAGGAATTGTTTACTCAGAGAGTGGGGAGGGACTGGCACAGGTTGCCCGGAAAGGTTTTGGATGATCCATGTCTGGAAGTGTTCAAGGCCGGGTTGGATGGGGCTTGGAGCAACCTGGGATAGTGGAAGGTGTCCCTTCCAACCCAAACCATTCCCTGATTCTGTGCTTCACCCTCTTTGGTGGATGTGAGATGATGACAACTGGATTTTGGGCGCCATGCCCTGAATTATCATGATGCTGTCGGGAAAGGGATTCCTCTCTTCCCTAATTTCCACTTCCCGTTAGCAAAGAGGGCTTTTCCAAGGAGATCATCAGCCTGGGAGCTGGGAATCTTGTGCCAGCCCTGGAGTTCCCTGGGAGATGAATCTGCCAGGACCAGGCACCGTCTGCGATCCCGGTGCCGGTCGGTTCATCATCCCAGTGGATCTTGTCTCTTCCCACATCCCTCCTTAAGATCCCGCTTCCCTGGGGGTTCCTTGTCGTAGCAAAGAGCAAAAGAAGTGACCAGAGATGCTCAGAATTTGCCATTCCAATCCTCCTGCTGACAAAAATGGGGCCACTTGGGCAAGAACCTGCTTTGGAGGAAGTTTTTCCACCCTCTGGAGAGAACCGGCAGTGGGAATGTTTCCCGAAGGAGAAACCTCCAAATTCCCATGTCTTTGTGACAAAGACATTTCAAATTTTCTGTAAAAGAATGAATCTGTGTGTTAATGTGCAGCAGGATGGTGGGATGAGAGCTGGTCCGTTTCCGTATCCCAACATTCCCCCTCGGAGAGGAGAATTCCCCGGCACAGGCAGCGAAGGAAAAGGAAACATAATTAGTGTCCTTGTTCAATAAATTAGGGATTAATTAGACAAAGAGGATGTTTGTGGTGTTTGAGAGAATCCCTAGTGTGTTCCTACAGCACTGACCAACAAATCCTTCATTATCCTTGGATTCTTTCTGCCTGCTAGGGACGGGTGGATTTAGGGAATGGGAGGAAGGAGGAAAATCAAGGGGTGACTCTGATCCACCAGTCTCCACCTTGGGGTTGAAGCACCAGGGGCTGCCTCAACCCCAAATGCCTCCAGGTTGGATTCAAGGATCTCAGAGGTCTTTTCCAACCTAATTAATCCTGTGATCCTGAGTTTTGCCTTCCGGGAAGTCGGAGAGGGATGGAGAGAGGGATGGATGGGGCAGGTCAGGTCACCGGGCTCAGCTTCTCGTGGCTTGGACACTAGGAGAGGCATCAAGGCTGGACTTGCCCCACAGGGATCTTCCCATGACTTCCCATCTCCGTGGGATCCCATGGAGCACAGGGGCTACTGGATCCTCCTCTCTCCTCCTCCTCCTCCCACTCTGGAGTTGGAAATTCTGCCGGAACAAGTCTCACGGAGAAGCATCTGGGAGGTTTAATCCTGCACTGGATAAAACATTCAAACATCCCATTTCCCGTGGTGGGGTCTCTTCCCTTTGTGCACAACATTCCCAAGGCTGCTCCTGGCCATGAGATGGGATGTTCTGGAATGTGTTACGTGCCATGAGAGCACTGTTCTCAGCCTGGGGAGTGAAACAGTGGACTCATCTTGGCCAGAGAACGGAGGAAAATGTGTGGCCATCCCTGACCCTCTGGATCTTCTCCCAAAGGAAAGAATTTGTCCATCCCTACTGACCCTGTGGATCTTTTCCTAGAGGAAAATATGTGTCCATCCCTACTGACCCTGTGGATCTTCTCCAGAGGAAAGAATGTGTCCATCCCTGCTGACCCTGTGGATCTTTTCCTAAAGGAAAGAATGTGTCCATCCCTGACCCTGTAGATCTTCTCCCAGAGGAAAGAATGTGTCTATCCCTACTGACCGTGTGGATTTTCTCCTAGAGGAAAATATGTGTCCATCCCTACTGACCCTGTGGATCTTCTCTTAGAGGAAGGAGTATGTCCATCCCTACTGACCCTGTGGATCTTCTCCAGAGGAAAATATGTGTCCATCCCTACTGACCCTGTGGATCTTCTCCTTCCAGTTCTTGGATAGGGAGACAGTGATGCCGTTGCCAGGCACCGAGAGCAGCGTGAAACTGCAGCAACATCCAAGGAATTTTGTGCAGGGAAGGGTCTTCCTGCTCTTCCCTGGTACGAATGGGTCTGAAAAACGGGTAGGAATGTTTGGAAGCTCGGCCTGACCCTCTCATTCCCAGAGGATTGAGCTCCGGACAGGAGCTCTGGGAGCAGCATCCCGGTGTTCCGCAGTGAACCTCCCCCCCCCTCCGGCAGGGCCAGGGCACTCAGCTGCATTCCAAGGGTCATTCCAAGGGTCGAGCCGGTGTTGGATTTCAGCTCCAGGTGGGGAAGTTGGCCCCAAAATCCCTCGCTGTGAGCTCAGCCAAGGCACCAAGTCAGCAGCTTGGGAAGTGGCTCCTCAGCAGGTTCCGGGGGACGTTCCCAAGGACGATCCTCCCGCAGAGCCCACGTGGGGCCGGGACACCGGGAGGCCACCGGGAGCACAAGCAAGAAATGCCGGGAATTTGGGGCGGGCTCATCCCTGGATATGCCCAGGAGCGAATCTGGGAGAGGTGGCACCGGGTGAGTGTCCCCTCAGGGCCGTCTGTCCCTCAGACCCTTTGTGTTCCTGCCCAGGAGCACCTTGGGATTAAGAGGGTCAGGACGCCTTTCCCCACGTCCCTAAAGCAGGAATTTTGGGGACACAGGGTGAGGATACCTTTCCCTGCATCCCTAAAGCAGGAATTTTGGAGACATGGGGTCAGGACGCCTTTCCCCATGTCCCTAAAGCAGGAATTTTGGGGACCTGGGGTCAGGACGCCTTTCTCCATGTCCCTAAAGCAGGAATTTTGGGGACCTGGGGTCAGGACGCCTTTCCCTGCATCCATAAAGCAGGAATTTTGGGGACATGGGGTTAGGATGCTTTTTCCTACGTCCCTAAAGCAGGAATTTTGGGGACATGGGGTCAGGCACCTTCCCCCACATCCCTAAAGCAGGAATTTTGGGGACATGGGATCAGGACGCCTTTTTCCACATCCCTGAAGCAGGAATGTCCCTAAAGCAGGAATTTTGGGGACATGGGGTCAGGACGCCTTTCTCCACGTCCCTAAAGCAGGAATTTTGGGGACAGCCCCGTGTGGGGGCACCCCCTGCTCCAGGGACTCCTGGTGTTCTCCCAGATGGAGAGAGATGTGACCTTCAGGAAGGAGATGGGATGGATCAACTTTGGGATCACCCATTCCCTAAAAAACCCCTTTCTTGGCCCTGGGAAAAAAACGGCTCCTTCTCCTGTGGTTCTTTGCCCAGAGGGCTTCGGAAAAAGGTTGGAGCATCCAGCAAGGAGATATTTTGGGAGCTCATCCTCAGGGAAAACCAGATCCGGATGGTTTTGTTGTGTCCTCGGGAGCTGCTCGGGTTTCTCCAGCTCTGCTGTGCCAAAAAAAACCCGGGAATGGGGGAGCGGGAGAAGGGAGAATGGGAAGGTGGGAAGGAGGATTCCCGGCAGAGCTGCTGGGAGACGTGTCCAGCTCCTGAGGAATATTGGGATGCAAATTCCTGTTTGTTGGGATGCAAACTCCTGTTTGCTGCTGGCCTGCAAATGAGGGGCTCCAGCAGCCAGGAGGAGGGTCCTCAGGGGCAGGATGGAATCCAGGAGCTTCCCGTGGGACACGGGAAAGTGGGACAACCTGGTGGGGTTCACTCCGTTTGGATTCAGTGCCAGGAATCATCTTCATATCCAGGTTTCTATCCCAGATTTTTAATTTGGAACTGCCCAGTTTAATCCCATTTTATTTTGAAATATCCTAGTTGTGGATGGGTCTTATCCCTTTGGAGAGCAAAATATGGAGGGTGAGGTCTGGTCTTCCCACCATCCCTGGGGACTTTTCCCTAAGGCTCAGAAAGCCTGGGAATGGGGAAAGGAGGAGCTGAAGTCCAGGAAAGTGGGACATCCTGGTGGGGTTCACTCCGTGTGGATTCAGTGTCAGGAATCATCTTCACATCCAGGTTTTTATCCCTGATTTTTAATTTGGAACTCCCCGGTTTAATTCCATTTTATTTTGAAATATCCCAGTTGTGGGATGGGTTTTATCCCTTTGGAGAGCAGGATATGGAGGGTGGGTCTGCTCTTCCCTCCATCCCTGAGGACTTTTCCCTAAGGCTCAGAAAGCCTGGGAATGGGGAAAGGAGGAGCTGAAGTCCAGGTGGGACACAGCAGAGGGGGAGGAGGGGGCGTCACAGTCGGGCGATGAGGAGCATTGGGGGTTTTTTTGGGATGTGTCCATGTCACAGCCAAGTGTGTCAGTTCAGGCAGTGCCCAGATGCCCTGGAGTGATCAAATATAAACACAATCCCACTTCCAGAGCCTTTGGAGAAGCTGGGAATAGGCAGGAATGCTCAAGGTTAGAGCCAGCCCGGGCACATGGGGGTGATGCTGCAATCCTGGCAGATCCAGCAGTGTGGGAATCCCTTTCCTTGGCTGGGGGCAGGAACAGGCTCTCCAGGGAAGTGGTCACGGCCCCAACCCTTCCAGAACTCCAGGAGAGTTTGGAAAATGCTCTCAGGCACATGTGGGATTGTTGAGATTATCAGGAGTTGGACTCAATGATCCTTGTGGGTCCCTTCCAACTCAGGATGTTTTATGATTCTCCTTGTCCAGGATATTTGATGATTCTCCTCATGAAGATCATCAGGATTTGGGATGGGACATCCCTGGGCTTTCCCATTCCTCACAGAGCATCTCCAACCCATGGGAATCACTCAGGTGCCAACAAGGGCAGAAAGGAGAAACAAAAGGATGGTGTGGGCATCCCATCCTTGGCTGGGATGCTTCCCAGGGAAGTGGTCATGGCCCCAATCCTTCCAGAACTCCAGGAGAGTTTCGAAAATGCTCTCAGGCACATGTGGGATTGTTGGGATTGTCAGGAGTTGGACTCAATGATCCTTGTGGGTCCTTTCCAACTCAGTATGTTTTATGATTCTCCTTGTCCAGGATATTTGATGATTCTCCTTATCCAGGATATTTGATGATTCTCCTCATGAAGATCAGCAGGATTTGGGATGGGGCATCCCTGGGCTTTCCCATTCCTCCCAGAGCATCTCCAATCCATGGGAATCACTCAAGTGCCCACAAGGGGCAGAGAGGAGAAAGGAAAAGGCAGGAAAAATGGTGTGGGCTTCTCCTTCTTGGCTGGGCACTGGGGCAGGTCATGGCCCCAATCCTTCCAGAACTCCAAGAGTTTCGAAAATGCTCTCAGGCACATGTGGGATTGTTGGGATTGTCAGGAGTTGGACTGGATGACCTTATGTGTCCTTTCCAATTCAGGATGTCTTAGATTCTCCTTGTCCAGAATATTTGATGATTCTCCTTGTCCAGGATATTTTATGATTCTCCTCGTGAAGACCATCAGGATTTGGGATGGGGCATCCCTGGGCTTTCCTATTCCTCACAGAGCATCTCCAATCCACGGGAATCACTCAGGTGCCCACAAAGTGCAGAAAGGAGGAAACGAAAGGGCAGCAAAAAACCCCAAACCCCAACAAACCAACCCCCCCAAGGTTCCGTTTGCCCGGGATGAAACATTTATGTGTCCATTTGATCTTGGAAATGTAATTACAGCTCCTTTCCCATTGATCCAGGCAGGGCTATTGACCGGCCCTGGAGCTCCTGGAGTCCTCATGTGACTCCACTTAAGGGTGGATCCCTGAATCCAAGCCCAGAGCCAAGTTTCCTCATGGATCCAGCCCTTTCCAGTAACTCCACCTGCATGTGCAGCACCCCAGGGATGGAAAATGGGCTTTTTGCTCCTCAAAAAGGGTTGGTTTTGGGGTGTTCCCCTTCCATCACCTGGAGATTCATCCCCCGGCTCTCCTGGGGGATAAATGGATTCAACCTGCAACCCTTTGGAGCAGGAGGGGCTGGGATGAGCTTTGATGGGAAGGGTTTGGACTCGGTGGTTCCTTGTGGGTCCCTTCCATCTCGGGATATTCTGTGATTCCGTGATCCTATGAGGGTGATCAGCTGGAATCAGGCTGGGAATTGGGGTGATGGATCCCTGAATCCAAGCCCAGAACCGACTCTCCTCACAGATCCAGCCCTTTCCAGTAACTGCACCTGGATGTGCAGCACCCCGTGGATGGAAAATGCTCTTTTTGCTCCCCAAAAAGGGACCCAAAAAGGGTGATCAGCTGGAATCAGACTGGGAATTGGGATGATGGAGAACAGCTGGTGAAATCCCGGGGTGCCAAGTGGAGAATCCACTGGAAAGCTGGGCTTTCCATCCCAGGAGATGCCTTTTCCTCCGGCCCCAAGAATCCAGGATCAGATCCAGCCCTGGTGAATTAATTGTAGGTTTATTAATAAGGGCATGAAAATCTTTGGGGTTTACCTCCAGTGGTGTTTTCTCTCTTTTATTTTTATTTTTATTTTTATTTTTATTTTTATTTTTATTTTTATTTTTATTTTTATTTTTATTTTTATTTTTATTTTTATTTTATTTAATTTTTATTTTTATTTTTATTTTTTTTCCTGGAAATTCTCCGTGTTTTCAGTGGTAAAAGGAAACCACAAAAAAAAAGCCTCAAATCCCAAGTTTTTCATAAATAAAAACACTTCTTTAAAAAATCCCACCAGAGGAAACCAGTTGGGTTTGTCTTAAACATAAATAACATTACAAAGGGTGTCAGTGGGATTTGAGCTTTTAAAAATCATTCAAATACCACTTTTCCAGGAAATTTTAAGTAAGAAACTCCATTTCCCAACTCCTTCTTCTTCAGGTGGAGTTTTATCTTTATTTCCTTTTCTTTTTTTGCATCTTTATTTCTCTTTTTTTTTCCTCTTTCTGTTTTTTCTTTTTTTTTTTTTAAATCATCTTTTCTTTTAATAATTCCAAAGGAAACCCATCATTAATCTGCCCAAATGCCACAATTTAGGGCCACCAGGCATGTGGGAGGACTTGTGCCTTCCGGCAATAATTCCACAAATTCCTCCTCGAGGGGAGAGAGGAAATTCCTCGTCTAATATTCCCAAGGGGAGAGAGGAAATTCCCGGTCTAATATTCCCCACGAATCCCTTTCAGTGGAGACACAAAACTGTTCCAAAACCAGGCTGGATCATGGAAAAAAATGGGAGATTGTGAGCTTGTTGCTACTCCATAAATATGGGAACAGGAAAAGCAGCTGGGATTTTCCTGGCTGTGGGTTTTAGGGATATCAGCAGGAGTGGGTGTATGGTGATGTTGGGGAAGATCATCCAGGTTTTTTGGGGGGATTGAATCCATGAAAATCTGGTCAGGCCACAAAAATTCCGTGGTTATTGCTCCTGAATCCTGCGTTAAGTGGGATCAGGCACAAGGGGGAAAGGAACGGGGGATAACAGGAGTGGGAATGTTATGGGAAGAGGGCAGGATGCCGGGATCATTTCCCAGCCCCTCTCCTGCTCCTGGATTCTCTGGGAATTGCCGCTCATCCCTCCCTCGTGCTGGGTTGCAGGAAGGGGCTCGGATCTCTGCTGCGGGGCACAAACACCTCTCGAAGCTCCCAAATCCCGAATTTTCCCCCCTCCGAAGCCGCTCCCAAAGCAGGGCACCCCCGTGGGTGGGAATTTTGGGAGGGCGCAGCTCTCCAGGAGCATTTCCTGGCCCTCCCCACCTTGTTGAGCCGGATCTTGTTGGTCTCGCCCCTTCCCATGCGAGTCTTCTCCGAGCACTTTGTGTTTCCAGGGATTCGGGGGGACAAGGAAAGGGTTAAGAGGATCCGCTCCCTGCTCTCGGGATGGAGGCGAGGGCTGTGGTTTAAGGACACCGTCGGGAATTCCTCCGCTCGCAGCCCATTTCCAGAGGCTTTTTTTTTTT
>NW_020897791.1:270378-273105 GCF_003984885.1 Neopelma chrysocephalum
AGGAATCATCTTCACATCCAGGTTTTTATCCCAGATTTTTAATTTGGGTTCCTCATGGAATGGGGAAGGAGCTCTGGATGTCGGTGCAATGTTGAGCTGGATTTGGAGGGAGAACATTTATTCCAAGGAAAAATTGACTGGATTTGGAGGGAGGACATTTATTCCAAGGAAAAATTTTGGAAGGACGGGCTGGATGGGGCTCTGAGCAACCTGACCTAGTGAAGGTGTCCCTGCCCATTGCAGGGGGTTGGACTGGATGACCTTTAATTCCCAAACCATTCCATGAGCTCCTGGAGTAAGGATTGCACACAATTCCAGCCTGGCTACGAGCAAAGTCCCTCCTGTTCCCTCTGGATGAGGTTTAAGCCCAACTGGGCCTCTCTGAGAGCTCCCAGGAGACTCAGCAAAGATCTCCCTGGTGGAGATTCCCTTGGAATGCTGCATCCACCCCAGGATTGTCTTTGCCACCCTCGGGATCAATCCATAACTCCAGATCTAACAATACTGTTCCCTCTGGATGAGGTTTAGGCCCGGCTGGACTGCTCTGGCAGCTCCCAGGATCATCCTGGAGCCTCAGCTAAGATCTCCCTGCTGGGTGAATCCCTGGAATGCTGCATCCACCCCAGGATTCCTCTTTGCCACCCTTGGGATGGATCCATAACTCCGGAGCTAATGAGCCACAGCGTGGGCTGGGCAGGGTAATGGATGGGAAAAGCTGGTTCCCCAAGGGGAAAATGGGGAAAAAAGGCAGGAAAAATCAATGGGAAGAGTTGGGATGACATCATCTCCCTGTTAGGGTGTCATCAGCCTGATTTAGGGCTCTGGGATCGCTCTTCTCCCACCCCCCTGGATCAGCTCAGCATCTCCCGCTCTTCTCCCACCGGAGCTCTCCCAGAGCAGATCCGGGGTTAAAAAGCAGGGAATGGGAATGACAGACCCTGGGGAATAACATCCCTCCTCATCCCTTGCAGGTGTTCCCAGAGGGATTTAGGGAAAGCAGAGCTGCTGCTTCTTCCCTGTTTTCCATTTCACCTTTGAGATGGAAATTTTCAAGCTTGTGACAACCTCTCTCCTCTAATCGTGGTTTCATCGTTTTCCTTAAATTTTGGGGCAGGAAAACATGGAAAGCAGAGCCCAAACCCTTTGGAACAGCCAGGGGATCAACCCCCTTCTTTCCAATCTTCTGACGCTTCATCTGTGCTGACACCAGGACAGAAATTCAGCTCCTTGAGCTTCCCACTTTCTCAACCTCCTTCCTCACGCCTTCCCATTGGTTTTTTTAAGTGGAAATAACACCGGGATAACACAACACCTGCAGCTTTTTCCCTGTGAACAGGGAAGGAAAAAGGGACATTTTCAGGGATAGTTTTCTCTTAAACCACAAGAAAAATCACGTTTCTTTGGCCTGATTTTAAGAAAAGATTAAAAAAAATTTAAAAAAAAATCAGGATAAAAGCAAACAAGCCCCAAACTGGGTAATTAAGAAATCCAAGTCTCTGTAGGAACATTAAGCAGGCTGCTTTACGAGGTATGGGAATTTTGGATGGCTGTTCCAGCACTTTAATATGCACTTTAATATCTCCCTGTCCTCCCCCACCTGGGGTGGGGCAGAGGGGCCGAGTCGGGCTCAGCAGGGATTAAATGATTTGATTTTATCACTTAATCAGCTGAGGAAACCCCAACCCAGGGATTAGGGGAGGGAAGGGGCAGAAAAGGGGCAGAAAAGGCCTCAGTTCCCCTCCCCTCCTAAACCCCCAAGAGATTTGGGGCTCAGCTAGACCCGGGAAAAGCCACATTTTCCTGCAGGGCTGAACCGAGTCCTAGCAAAACCCTCCCAGTGCCAAGTCCCTGCAAGCCACAGACACTCCTCCGTGGTTTTCATGGAGCTGGGAGACTCCTTCCCATCCCCACTCGCTGTTCCCACTTTGGGAAGAGACTCTGAGTCCCCCAACCCTCCCAGTCCCACCAATTCCACCATCTGCTCTCCAGTTTGGAGCTTTGCCAGGCAGTGACTCGGTGGTTTTCCCTGGGAACAGCCCTCGTGCCTCCCTGTCCAATCCCGAATTCCTTATCTTATCCCAATCCTGAATTCCTTGTCTGATCCCAATCACGAATTCCTTGTCTGATCCCAATCACGAATTCCTCATCTGATCCGAATCCCGAATTCCTCATCTGATCCCAAACCCGAATTCCTCATCTGATCCTAATCCCGAATTCCTTATCTGATCCCAATCCCATATTCCTTGTCTGATCCCAATCACGAATTCCTTGTCTCATTCCAATCCTGAATGCCTTGTCCGATCCCGCCTTCTCTGATCCCTGAGACTCAGCAGCTCCAGGCTCCAGAGGTGTTGAGGCTGCACCAACTCATCACACCTGAGCTCCCCCAGGGCTGAGCAGCATCCAGATGCAGGTCTGGGCAGCATCCAGATGTGCAGAGCTCCAGGTGTGAGAAATTCCTTATCCAGATGTTCCAGATTCACTATCCAGCTGTGCCAGGCTCCTCTGGCCTGTGTGGGACTCGCCACCAGCTCAGAGTCAGACCCCACATCATCCAGCTGTGCAGGGCTCAGCATCCAGATGTGCCAGAGCCATATCCAGATGTGCAAGGCCCCCTCATCCCCATGTAGGACACAACCCCAGCCTAGCAGAGCTAACCATCCAGCTGTGCAGCATCCATCTGTGCAGAGCATGGATCCTGCAGGATTCCCATCCAGCTGTGCAGAG
>NW_020897791.1:273115-277564 GCF_003984885.1 Neopelma chrysocephalum
AGAGCATGGATCCTGCAGGATTCCCATCCAGCTGTGCAGAGCAGCAGGCACAGCATGGATCGTGCAGGATTCCCATCCAGCTGTGCAGAGCCTGCATCCTGCAGGATTCCCATCCAGCTGTGCAGAGCAGTAGGGAACAGCATGAATCCTGCAGGATTCCCATTCAGCTGTGCAGGGCTCACCACTGGATTGTCCTGGAGCATCCCGGTCATGGGAGGCAACAGGTTTGGATTTCTTTGGGACAGATGTTGGACATCCCCACCAAGGAAGGACTCCAGGGAGAGGCAGAGATGATCCACAGCCAGGGACTCGCTCCAGGGAAAGGGCAAGGCAAGTTTTGGCAGGATGGGAATATTCCATCACCGAGATACCATCGGGCTGAGATCTTTCCTCTGGGAATTTTCTCTTTAACAAAACATTTCCAAGGAGCGTTTTCACATCTGAAATAAAGAGTTCCCTGCGTGGTAGGGGGGAGTTGCAGTTTGGTTCTCCTTCAAAAAGGTGGAAAAGTCCCCGGCCGGAGGTGGGAGATGCCACCGCCCCCAGAGGCAGGAATTTCCCCCGGGATCGGGATCTGCAGCGCAAGGTCCTGGAGTGTGTGTGGGGTTTAATGAATGCGGATTGAGTTGCTGCCTGTTGGGAAAGGGGAGGGTCGGGGACGGGAAATTGTCCCTTTGAGGGACAAAGCCTGCCAACCTTGTCATCCCCAATTAGTGGGTAATTACCTCCGGGACGTACATCTTTATTAATCCAATTAATAGAGCGGGTGCCGTGACCTCGGCAGAGCTGCTGACTCAGGGTGCTGCTGCCAGGAGGGGGTGGAGGAAGGAGAGAATTCCTCCTCTCCCAACTCCTCTTCCTCCTCTCCGAACTCGTCTTCCTCATTGCTTGTGAGCCAGCCTGATCCCAACTCTTCCCTCTTTCATCCCTCTCTTCCATCCTGGCTCTTTGTCCCTTTATTCATCCATCTTCCAACAATTTTTCCCGGGGAGAAACGATCCCGTCTCAGGGTGTTTTAGCCCCAAATACTGGAGATCCAGGACATGGGGATGTCTCCCAGCTCATCCCTGGTGACTACTTTAAAGTGTACAAAGCTTCCCTGGACGGGGAAAAAGCTCGGGATAGGTGGAGAAATAGATGGATGGACAAATGGATCAATGGAAGGACAGAGGTGGGTGGATATATGGATGGATTGGCTGAGAGGTGGAGAGATGGATGGGTGGATGGATGGATGGATGGATGGATGGATGGGCTGACTGATGGATAGCAGAGGGATGAATAGATAGATGGATAAATAAGGAGTGGATGGATAACTGATCGAGGGGAATTAATAGATGGATGAATGGATATTGACGGGGCTGAAGCAGATGGATGGATGATGCTGATGAGTGTGGGACCAGGGAATTCCTGTGGGAACAACTGGACGGGCTGAAGGGTCACTGGAAGGCCACATGCAGGTCAGGAGAGAGTGAAATCAATTGTCCAGGCCTTCCCTCTGGGGGGGTCTCCGATGCTTCCCAGCATGGATGGAGACATTTCCGGCACATCCCGATGGGCTTTGTGGACCCTGCGAAGTGTTCCTTGCAAAGCCAGAGGGATCATCCCAAATTGGGATCCCCAAGGCACAGTCTCAGAGGGCTCCCCCGAGGAGGCCACACCCTGAATGTCCCAGGAGCACCAGCTGGGCTGGGAATTCCCGCTGGGAATTGCAGGCAGGGCAGGAGAGCTCTCGGTTGTTTTTTTTTCCCAACTCTCCCATGGAGCGACCTCTCCTCCGCTTTTCCCCCACAGACGGAGCCTCAATTAAATTCGGAAATCCATTTTTTTAATAGGACTTTCACCCTCAGCTCCCTGCCGGGCTATTAAAGCCATTATGGCAGAGTTAAGTAAAGAACCAGAGGCCAGAGAGGAGCTTGAGAGCCCCCGGTGCTGTCAGCACATGTTTATGGCCCAGGCAAGGTTTGCTTTATTAAAGATTCAGGAGCCATTTCCGAACGCCTCCGTCCTGTCCTTCCCATTAAAACCCGGACCCTGGAGAAGGAGGCCCTTCGTGACTGCAGGGAAAGTGAGGAGCGCTGCGGAATCACGGGATGAATCACAGGATCAACTGGGTTGGAAAAGACCTCTGAGATCATCGAGTCCAACCCGTGCCCCAACCCCACCTTGGCACCAAGTGCCACGTCCAGGGTCTGCTTCAGCACCCCCAGGGACGGGGACTCCACCCCCTCCCTGGGCAGCCCATTCCAAGGTCTGATCCCTCTCTGGAAAGAATTTCTTCCTAATATCCAACCTAAACCTCCCCTGGCACAGCTCAGGGCTGTGCCCTCCTGTCCTACTGCTGGTTCCTGGGAGCAGAGCCCGACCCCCCCCCAGCTCCTCCCTCCTGTCAGGGAGTTGCAGAGAGTGAGGAGGTCTCCCCTGAGCCTCCTCCTCTCCAGGCTGAGCCCCCCCAGCTCCCTCAGCCTCTCCTCACAGCACTTGTGTGAAATCACGGAATCATAGAATCATTGAATCATAGAGTCACAGAGTCACAAAATCATGAAACCATAGAATCATAGAATCAACCAGGTTGGAAAAGACCTCTGAGATCATCAAGTCCAACCCTTGATCCAACCCCGCTGTGGTTCCCAGCCCATGGCACTGATGCCACATCCAGTCTCATCTTAAACACCTCCAGGGATGGAGAATCCATCACTTCCCTGGGCAGCCCATTCCAAGGTCTGATCCCTCTCTCTGGAAAGAACTTCTTCCCAATGTCCAACCTAAACCTCCACTGGCACATATCAGGGCTGTGCCCTCGTGTCCTACTGCTGGTTCCTGAGAGCAGAGCCCGATCCCCCCGGCTCCCCCCTCCTGTCAGGGAGTTGCAGAGAGTGAGGAGGTCTCTCCTCTGAGCCTCTTCCTCTCCAGGCTGAGCTCCCCCAGCTCCCTCAGCCTCTCCTCATGGGAATTGTGCTCCAGACCCTTCCCCAGCCTCGTTGCTCTTCTCTGCCCCTGTTCCAGCCCCTCCATGTCCTTCCTGAGCTGGGGGCCCAGAGCTGGACACAGCACTCGAGGCGAGGCCTCACAGGGGCAGAACCCCTTCCCTGCTCCTGCTGCCACGCTCTTCCTGATCCAGGCCAGGATCCATTGGCCTTCTTGGCCATCTGGCTGCTCCTGAGATGGGAAAAAAACAGGATGATTTTGTTGGCAGGGCGTAGCAGGAGTTGCTCCGTGGCTGGGGAGAAAGAGGGAAGAGGCAGAGAAGGGGGATTCATCTCACAGCGCCCTTGGGTGGTGCAGGTGACGGCATTCCCATATCCTGAAGGGTTTATTTGCTCCTGGTTTCCAGGGGCTCAGCAGGATCCACAGCTCCCGGTGGGTCATGGAGCCAACAGCAAATCCCAGGTGGTGGAGTAGCTGTGGATGCTCCATCCCTGGAAGTGTTCAAGGCCAGGTTGGATGGAGCTCAGAGCAACCTGGTCTGGTGGAAGGTGTCCCTGCCCATGGAATGAGATGACCTTTAAGGTCCCTCCCAACCCAAACCATTCCATGACTTTCGATTCTCTGTTCCAGCCCTGCAGAGTGAGGTGACACCAACTGGGTCTCCTCTGATCCATGAGGAGTCCCCACGGAGGACTAGGACCTTCAAATCCCCCTTTCCCCATGGTATGACCTCCTTACTCCACAGGTCATCCCAAGGTGACCCCCTTGCCCTGTAGGATATCCATCTTCCCACCTCCCTCCATCCCATGACCTTCCTTCCCCACGGCACACATCCCTTGCCCTCATTCCTTGGTGTAGATCCAGACTGTTCTCCCAATGGATCCATGTTTATCCTACAGAAAACAGGGCACAAGGATGGAAGGAGGTTCCCCTCTCCATCCCTGTCCTGCTGCCAGACCGGGTCCACCTGGGCCAGGTCTAACCTGGTTCCACACGGGATACGCTCCCATGCACGGGAAGGTGGTTGAGCAATTCCCAGGGATCCTGTGGGAAGGGAAGGTTTGGGAAGGGAAGGTTTGGGAAGGAAAGGTTTGGGAAGGAAAGGTTAGGTTTGGGAAGAAAAGGAAAAAGGAAAGGAAAAAAGAGAAAGGAAAGGAAAAAAGGGAAAGGAAAGGAAAAAGGGAAAGGGGAAGGGAAGGTTTGGGAAGGGAAGGTTTTGGAAGGTTTGGGAAGGTTTAGGAAGGTTTGGGAAGGGAAGGCTTGAGGTTTTGGAAGCTTTGGGAAAGTTTGGGAAGGGAAGGTTTGGGAAGGTTTGGGGAGGTTTGGGAAGGGAAGGTTTGGGAAGGTTTGGGAAGGGAAGGTTTGGGGAGGGAAGGTTTAGGAAGGGAAGATTTGGGAAGGGAAGGTTTGGGGAGGTTTGGGAAGGTTTAGGAAGGGAAGATTTGGGAAGGGAAGATTTGAGAAGGGAAGGTTTGGGAAGGAAAGGAAAGGAAAGGAAAGGAAAGGAAAGGAAAGGAAAGGAAA
>NW_020897791.1:277574-278236 GCF_003984885.1 Neopelma chrysocephalum
AAGGAAAGGAAAGGAAAGGAAAGGAAAGGAAAGGAAAGGAAAGGAAAAAGAGAAAAAGGAAAAGGGTGTTATCCCAGCTACTACTTTTGTCCCTGGTAGGAGGCAGCTGAGCATGACAGGTCCTGGGGACAGGCAGGGGACAGGCAGGTCCCTGCTGGTGGCACCTCCTCTCCAAACAGCTCTTTTCCCGCTGGGAAGATGCTGCGGGGCGGCACCGAGACAATCCCTGGAGCAAGAGCTCCCTCGGGATCAGCGGCACCTCGACCCACGTGACGCCCAAGGGCGAGCGGGGGACACGAAGCTCCACACACGGGGGGAGGTGACAACCTGGGACTCGGGCACCGTCCCACCCCGGGCTGGGGTGGCTCGGGGTGAGGAAGGGCCGGGATGTGGGAAGAGGATCCGGCGTGGAGCGACTGTGCCCTCTAGTGCAGCTCCTCCAGGAGACACCTCGGCAAAGCTTTTGGGATGAGACCTTGGAAAGCTCAGGGAGCACCTTGGCAAAGCTTTTGGGATGGGATCTTGAGAAGCTCAGGGAGCACCTCGGCAAAGCTTTTGGGATGGGACCTTGGAAAGTTCAGGGAGCACCTCAGCAAAGCTTTTGGGATGGGATCCTGGAAAGCTCAGGGAGCACCTTGGCAAAGCTTTTGGGATCAGACCCT
>NW_020897791.1:278246-280131 GCF_003984885.1 Neopelma chrysocephalum
CCAGGGAGCACCTCGGCAAAGCTTTTGGGATGGGACCTTGGAAAGCTTAGGGAATACCTCAGCAAAGCTTTTGGGATCAGACCTTGGGAAGTTCAGGGAGCACCTCAGCAAAGCTTTTGGGATCAGGCCTCAAGAAGCTCAGAGAGCACCTCGGCAAAGCTTTTGGGATGGGACCCTGGAAAGCTCAGGGAGCACCTCGGCAAAGCTTTTGGGATGAGCCCAGGGGAGCCAAGCCCCTGCTGCAGCCCCAGAGGGGGCTGGGGCCCAGCCTGTAGGAACAGGGTGGGTGCTCCCAGTGCTTCCAGAACGACGTCACCCCTTCCTTTATGGGATGGGTGGAGTTTGCTGCAAGTTCAGGGTGCTCCCCCTCCCCCGAGGATGCCGCCCCGAAATGCTTGGCTTCACTTCTTGGTCACCTCTCCCGTTGAGACTTTGCAGGATCCACGGGTGGAAATGACTATTTGTGGCACGTTTCGGGGCGTTCTGGTCCCCCAAAGCCCCCCGGGGCCAGCTGTGCCCACCCCTGGGTATCGCTGCGGGTGCTGCGGGTGCCTCGGACGGGGCGCTGCTGCCCTCCAGTGGGCTGGAGAAGGAGCATGGAAGTGGGAATCCCGCTCCTTACGGAGCAGCACGTGGATGCTTGGGAATGCAGGAAAAATCCTGCTCTGCCCTATTCACCCGAGACGACCCCAAACCACCCCAAAATCCTCTTTGCAGCTCCTCTCTGCTCACCAGATGCCCCCAAGAGCTGCATGAACTGGTCCCAGTCCAGGATTCCCAATTCCTGAGCCCACCTGGAGCTCCTCTCTACAGGGACAGAGACACCTCAAGTTCTTGGTTCACCTTGATGGGGTTTCCAGGATGGGGTTTTGTGTCTCCAGAGCCCTAAAAATCATCAGGGATTAAAAAAAAAAAACACCCCAAAATTCTCTTTGAGGCTCCCCTCTGGTCATCAGATGCTCCCAAGAGCTGCATGAACTGATCCCAGTCCAGGATTCCCAATTCCTGAGCCCACCTGGAGCTCCTCTCTGCAGGGACAGAGACACCTCAAGCACCTGGTTTGCCTTGATGGGGTTTTCTCTCTCCAGAGCCCTAAAAATCATCAGGGATTAAAAAACCACCCCAAAATCCTCTTTGCAGCTCCTTTCTGCTTCTCAGATGCCCCCGAGAGCTGCATGAACTGGTCCCAGTCCAAAAAAACCCAAATGCTGTTTTAACCCCGGTTTGGGAGGATGGGAGAAAAATGGTCCCACCACCCTTTCATGCCTAAACCTGGTTTTGAAAGCCCCTGACCCCACTTTGGGAGTCCTGACCTTGGTTCCTTCCCATTTCAGGGGGTTTGAAGCCACCCCTGTGTCCCTGAGGAGGAGTTCCCGTGTCCTTTCTACTGTGGGGTTCCCTGAGTGAGGGGTCCCATAATCCAGCCCCAAATCCAGGGGTTTGCTCACCCTCCCAGGATGGTGGTGAGTGAAACACAGACCCCCAAGGGAAAAGAGGAGGAGGATCCCACCCCAAGGCTTTGGTGTTCACCAGCTCCCAACGAGCTCCTCCAGCACCAGTGAGTCCTGAATTCCCATGATGTGCCCTTCCAAAAACAAAAGGTTTGAAAACCCTTGATGGATACCCCAAAAAAATCCCCCAGATCCAAACATGCTGTGTGAAGCAAAAATGACTTTCTTGACCAGTTTCCTATCCTTTTTTCCAGGAGAAAAGCCCCTTCAGGGATCCAACCTTCACTTCCCATGTTACTTCCATGAAACTCAGGAGACAAAGCCACCACCTCCCTTTATGGAGATGGAAAAAACGGGCTCATCAAGTGTTAATCTGGATGTTTAGGGCCTTGGTTTGCTTGGAGCAGGTCCCGCTAGACCCAAATGATCTCTCC
>NW_020897791.1:280141-283393 GCF_003984885.1 Neopelma chrysocephalum
AAAAAAAAACAACATAAACCATCAGAGTTTGGGAAATGATCCGACTCTCACCACACAACCTTTTGGAATGGGTGGGTGGCGGGAGTGGGAACGCGACGGCTTCTCCCAAATAAATCCATCTCCAGCTCGGAGACATCCGTGCCTGCAGCACGTTGAGGAGCGTGGGAAGCTTTGAGGAGCTTTGCCAGGATGTTTGAAGGGCAAGGTGGCCTTTTCCATGACCCTCCTCCCTTCCTTGGCGCTCCCACGCCGGGCAGCTGGGAGGATGACGTGGGAAGCGCGACTGCACCAGATGGCCCCATGATGGATCCATGATCCACGTGGGTGAGGCCTCAGCCCGTGCAGAGGCTTCTTGGTCGACAGCACAGAGCTACAAACCCTCCTTTAGTTCCCAGAATCATGGGCTGGGCTGGGAAGGGCTTTAAAGACCATCTCATTCCAACCCTGCTGTGGGCAGGGGCACCTTCCACCAGAGCAGGTTGCTCCAAGCCCTGTCCAACCTGGCCTTGCTCCTTTAAGTTCTCCTTAAGCCCTGCCCAACCTGGCCTTGTTCCTTTAAGTTGTCCTTAAATAAAGGGTTAGGAGCTTGGCACATGGGGATGGAGCCACCCAGAAGAAGTCCCAACCCTGGGGAGGTGCCGTGGCAACAATCCACCCCCCCACCCCTCACCCTGCCACATTCTCTTCCTGAAACCCAAAATTCCTCCTGACTTCCAAAGTACAAAAATACAACCACGACCTCTCTCTGAAGGGTATTTTATACCCACCAAGATCATTTGAGCCCTGAAGACCAGACAGAGCTCTTTAAGCCTTCAGGAAAAATAACACCCGAGGCAGGAAGGGGCCGGAGAGGAAATTTTGCCGACAGATCCGAGCGTGGATTCGGAGCCTCCCGGCATTCCCAGTACAATTAGCAAGATGCATGGATGCATCAGCCTGGAGTTGGAGTGCTGACAGCACAGCGTGAGGGTATTAGCAACGTGTGCAAGATCCAATAGCAGCAGAAATTTAGTAGTTTAATAATCTGGAGGAGTTATCTGCCCAGAATTTTAAATCTCCTGCCAGGAGGAGAAAAAAAAAAAACAACAAACCACCAACCCAAGGCTCTCAGCTATTAATCTACTCAGGGAATATTTAGGCCAATCCACCTCTACTGATTAAAAAAAAAAAAAAAAAGCCAGACAACAAATGGTAAGTCTTTCCCTTTTCTTCCAAAGAAGCTGAATGTGCAGCTGGGGCTGGATTTGCTGAGCCAACCTGGGGGTTCATTTAAAAAACAAACCAAGAAAAAACCACCACCCCCCAAAAAAAGCACTAAAAATGGTCAAACCATTCTAATTTTACCCCGTTTCACTGGGAGATTTCTAAGGGGTGGATGCACAAGCTGGTGCTGCGACCCCTTGATGGGGTCACCACGAGTCGTTGACACCCATGGGGTCCCCTCTCCTGAAAAAGGGGGGTCCCAGGGGGAGCTGCTGAAGGATTCAGCTGCGCCAGCAGCTCTCTGGCAGTGGGGTCATCTTCTACCTCACAGACAAAGCCCAGGAGATGCTAAAGGAGGTCACAGCTTTTGCTTTAATGGCTGAGGGCCGGGTTTGGTGGCTCCTCACACCGAGCGGGCGACACAAACCGGTCCCTGCTCAGACCAAAGCTCCCCCCAACCCCTGAAGAGCAAAAAAAAATGATTAAAAACCACGACTAAATCAGGGTTTTCCCCTTGTTTCGCTGAGGAGGGAGGAGCTGGGACATGGAAGAATCCAGAGCTGGGAGATGGAGGAGTCTTTTTCCAAGAGGATCCGTCCCCCGGGGTGGGGGAATCCTGGCAGCCCCAACACCGGCACAGCCCAGCCAGGCCACCGGTGCTTCCAAGGCTTCCCAGACAGCCAGTCCTGGAGCTGGAGGGACACAGGAGAGCCCGGTGAGCCCCTCAGTACATGGCCTCGTTGTCCCCCACGGCGGTGAAGGGGACGCCGCTGTAGGTGCTCTTCTTGCTGCGCTTGCTCTTCTTGCCCCACACCAGCAGCGTGCTGGGGCTCTTGCTGTTCATCAGGCTCTTCCTGCTGTTCTCCTTGTTGCTCTTCAGCATCCCCGAGGACATCCCTGCCACCTTCTTGTCCACCTGCTTGGGAAGGAGGGAGAGGGGAGTGAAAGTCAGAGGAACTCCCGCAGTTCCCGCAGCCGTAATATCGACCTTATAGATGTTTTAGTGCAGCTTTTTAATACCTTTATCTTGCTGGTACCTTTACACCAGATTTCTAAAAATGGCAAATTTCTGTTTGTCATTCCTGGTTAAGAATTTCACCAGTTGTGTCCCCTCCTCAGCCTGGAGGGGGAGAGGTGAAGGGTTTTCCACCGGTAAAAACGTGCGGAGAAAGAGGCACAACACTCGATAAAAACCAGTCAAAGCCACCCAGGAGCCTTGAAACCCTTCCAGAAGGTGGGATGCTGTGCCAGAGGAGATGAGGAAGAGGAAGAGAAGATGAAGAGATGGGTTTTTTGGGACTTCTGGCTCAAATTCAGGGGTGTGGCGAGGGCGGTGCTGTGGGAAGGGCGGTTTTGGAGGTGGGTGGGACGGAGGAGGGAAGGTCCAAATATTGTCATTAGAATCTGAATGTTGTCATTAGAACCCAAATAATGTAATTAGAACCTGAATGTTGCCATTAGAACCTGAATGTTGCCATTAGAACCTGAATGTTGCCATTAGAACGCAAATATTGCCATTAGAACCTGAATATTGTCATTACAACCCAAATATTGCCATTAGAACGCAAATATTGCCATTAAAACCTGAATATTGTCATTAGAACTTGAATATTGTCATTACAACATGAATAATTGCCATTAGAACCTGAATATTGTCATTAGAACTTGAATATTGTCATTACAACATGAATAATTGCCATTAGAACCTGAATATTGTCATTAGAACTTGAATATTGTCCTTAGAACCTCAATATTGTCCTTAGAGCCTGAATATTGTCCTCAGAGCCCAAATATTGTAATTAGAAACCAAATATTGTAATCAGAACTCAAATATTGTCATTAGAACCGAATAGTGTCAATAGAACCCGAATAGTGTCAACAGAACTTGAATATTGTCATTAGAACCTGAATATTGTAACTAGAACCTAAGTATTGTCATTAGAACTTGAATATTGCCATTAGAACTTGAATATTGTAACTAGAACCTGAATATTGTCATTAGAACTTGAATATTGCCATTAGAACTTGAATATTGTAACTAGAACCTGA
>NW_020897791.1:283403-283910 GCF_003984885.1 Neopelma chrysocephalum
AACTTGAATATTGCCATTAGAACTTGAATATTGTAACTAGAACCTGAGTATTGTCATTAGAATTTGAATATTGCAATATTTGGCGCTGTGACGAAGGAGTGATTTTCGCCTTTTAAGACTCAAAACCGGCCCAGAGAATTATTAATGAACTCAAATTAAATGAATTGATTATCTTTTAAGGCATCGTCTCCCACGGCAGCGGGGAATTCCCAAGGTCTGGGAGGTGACTTACAGCCCTGGGGGCCTGGGAGCCGTGCAGGGTGATGACCCCGATGTCGACGCCCTCGTCGCCGGTGCTCTTGAGGAGCTGCACGACCTCGGCGTGCTTGGCCCACCTGCAGTCCTTGCCATTGACTGAGACGATGTAATCCCCCTCCTTCAGCCCGGCTGCCTGCAGGGAAACAGGGAAAACAGACATCTTGGAGCTTGTGGAGAGTCATGGAATCATGGAATGGCTTGGAAGGGACCTCAAAGACCATCTCATTCCGTGGGAAGGGACACCTTCCC
>NW_020897791.1:283920-286035 GCF_003984885.1 Neopelma chrysocephalum
AAGGGACCTCAAAGACCATCTCATTCCGTGGGAAGGGACACCTTCCCTAAGCCCTGTCCAACATGGCCCAGAGCACTTCCAGGGATGGGACAGCCACAGCTTCTCTGGGAATTCCATTCCAGCCCCTCACCACTCTCCCAGACAGGAATTCCTTCCCAATATCCCAGACAGGAGTTCCTTCCCAACATCCCATCTAAAGCTCCCATATTTCAGTTTGAAGCCATTCCCCTTTGTCCTGTCCCTCTATCCCTCATCCAAATTCCCTCTCCAGCTCTCCTGGAGCCCCTTTATGCCCTGGAAGAGGCTCCAAGGTCTCCCTGGAGCCTTCCCTTCTCCAGGTTGAAGAAGGGACACAACTGTGGTCCCGATATGGACCATAAATGGTCTTGGAGAAGATTTTGGTCTCCCAAAAAAGGGATGTGATCCTGCTGTTAAGATCCTGTGCTGAAATAGAGATTCCAGTCTCTGGATGGTTGGTGGATGCAGAGGGAGCTGGGAGACCTTTTGGGCATCCCACCAGGATTCTCTGGGATCTGCTGGATAAAAAGTTGTTCCTTCTACCCCACAAAGCCCCCACAGTGAGTGTTCAGTGAGACAACCTGTTTTTCAGACTTGCCATCCTGTTCCCTCCATCCTCACATCCCAAAATAAAGGGATAAGGCAGCTGGGAGGGCAGCCAGCAGTTAAAATCTGACCAAACCTCCCTGTTTTTCCCTAAAAATTCATCTCAGTTGTTGCCTGACACCCACCTGCAACCCCCAGGCTGGGATCCTGCAGGGATGAGTCTCCACCAGAGCTCACCAAGACCTAAACCCACCTGGTATCCCTCAAAAAACACCTCAATTCCAGCATGGGAAGAGCAGGAACCTGGGATAATCAGCCCCTTGGGAACCCAGGCTGGAATCTTGCAGGGATGAGTCTCCACCTGAGGTCACCAATGAAGTTCTAAGATCCAAACCCACCTGGTATCCTTCACAAAACCCCCAATTCCAGCCTGGGAATATCGGGAACGTGGAATAATCAGCCCCCTGAGAACCCAGACTGGGATCAGGCAGGGATGAGTCTCCACCTGAGCTTGCCAAGACTTAAAACCACCTGGTATCCCTCAAAAAAACCCTCAATTCCAGCATGGGAATAGCAGGAACCTGAAATACTCAGCCCCCTGGGAACCCAGGTTGGAATCCTGCAGGGATGAGCCTCCACCTGAGCTCACCAATGAAGTTTTAAGACCCAAACCCACTTGGTATCCCTCCCAAAACCCCCCAATTCCAGCCTGGGAATATCGGGAAGCTGGGATACTCACGGCAGCGCAGCCCCCCGGGATGACACCAGCGATGAGGACGGGGGAGTCTCCTCTCAGGGTGAACCCAAATCCATTCTCTCCCCTCCTCAGGTGGACTCTCCTGGCTGGATACCACTTGTTTTTGGCAGAGAAGACCGACAGGGGTCCCTGGGGTGAGGTAGAAACATGGAAAGCACCTTTTGGTGCAGGAACAACTCCCTCAAGGATAAGCAGTTTTGCAATTCCAGGGATGGAGAGGGAGCAGGGGAAGAGATTCCCTGTTTTTCAGGGAGAAAAAAACATCATCCAAGGTGGGATGAGAGAGGTTGAGGGGTTTTATCACTCTCTGGCTCTGGGAGATGCTGAGGGTGGACCAGGTCATCTCCTTAGGGGTTGTTTCCCCTCAAATGCTTTCCTGTCTTTTTCCTACTTTTCCATTCCCACAGGATAACCCTGGATCTGTTCAAGGGCAGAGATGCACAACCTCTCCTTGGGGTGTCCAATGACAGCACAGCCAGACCCCACAGAAACCCCAAAGCTCAGCCCTGAGCTCATCCTGTTCCCCAAGACCCCATAAACCTAAAGAGGATCGGGATAAAGCTCCAGTGGGATTTTCCTCCTGCTTCCCAAAACCATCCTCTCAAGGCTCCCTTGGGTCAAACCCACCCATATGGAGGAGGAGATGAGGTGCTGGCCCAGGTCACCTCTTCAGGGTGTTTCCCCTCAAATCTTTCTAATTTTCCTGTCTTTTTTGCTACTTTTCCATTCCCACAGGAGCAGGATATTCCTGCCTGCCCTGGGGCTGTCCAAGAGCAGAGGACAACCTCTCCTTG
>NW_020897791.1:286045-288697 GCF_003984885.1 Neopelma chrysocephalum
TTGGGGTGCCCAGGGGGTGGGGACAGCACAGCCAGACCCCACAGAAATCCCAAAGCTCAGCCCTGAACCCCAGTCCTGTTCCCCAAGAACCCACAAACCTGAAAGGATCGGGATAAAGCTCCAGTGGGATTTTCCTGCTGCCTCCTGCCCCACAAACCTTCTTCTCAGGGCTCCCTTGGGTCAAAACCCCCCCAAAATGCCCGTGCCAGCTCCCAGAGGAGCTCTGTGACCCATTTAGGTCTCGCAGAGCCGGATCTGTGCCCTCCCAACTCTCCTCCTGCCTGCGAGGAGGCGGCTCATCCTTCTTGGAAAACTGCCTGGCACAGAGAGAAGAGGCTGGGGGAGGAAGGAAAGCAGGCAAAGCAGAGCATGCAGGGGAGGAGGAGGAGGAGGAGGAAGGGATGTCTGCTCCCTTGGGATATCCTCTATCCCAGAGCTGGACCTACCAGCCTGTGGAAGAGGTCGGTCACCTTCACCTGGGAGAAGTTGGGGGGTTTGATCTCAGGCTTCTGGTGGGTTTTGGCTGAGAAAAAACACACAGGGGGGGTGACTTCAGGGGGTTGTGGAGGCAATTTCTACCTCCACGTCTCCCAAGGTGGGACCCATAAGAACCAGGACCTGCTCAGGCAGCAGAGAATCCTGGAACGGTCCGGGTTGGAAGGGAATTTAAAGAACCACCCTGTCATGCCGTGAACTCACTGTGGAGCTTCCCCACCCCACGAAAAATCCCCAAAACACCCTCCCCAGCTGCACTCCCCCCCCAAAAAAAACCCCCACCCCACTCACGGTGGATGTCTGGGGCATCTCCCGTCTCGAAGAAATCCTCCTCGTGGTCGATCTCTGAGTATTTGCTCAGGGAGCGTTTGTGGGCGAAGGACAGGACCTCCTGCAGGATGTCCATCTTCCTCAGGATCTTGCACAACCCGTGGATCCTCATGGCCTCCTCGTGCTTCATGATGGCTTTTTTCAGGTGAGCTTTGCCTGCCAGGGAGGGAGGGAGCAGAGGGATCTCGGTCGGGAGAGTGGAGCGGCTCCGGCACCGTTCCCGCTGCCTACGGATGGGGAGCAGCTTCCCCGGGCTGTGACACCCTGAGTGACTCAGGGACAGCCCAGTCACGTTCCCGGCCTGCTGGGTGCTCTAAATGGGGTCGTTCCCAGCCCCTCAGCTCGAGCCCTCCATGTAGGGCTGGGAAGGGACCTTGAAGGGTGACCTACTTGGCTCCCCCGGCGCCGGAGCCGGCAGATGTTCCTGAAAACCGGCGTCGTGCCGCCCCCGAAGTCCCTCCTAAAGCTTAACCTCAATCTCCTCCTGCAAATTAACTTCTCTCCGTGCCTTGCCTCCCCTGGGGAGCTGGGAAGGTGGAGAACAACCCAGCCCCATCCTCCTGGAACAGCCTTTGGGGAAGGTGCAACAACTCTCCCTGTTTCCCAGGCTGAGCCAAGCCCTGTCCTCGCCCTGCGGTTCCAGGAGCGGGAACGCAGAGAACGACCCGGCCCCGTCCTCCTGGCTCAGCCTTTGGGAAGATGCAGCAGCTCTCCCTGTTTTCCAGGCTAAGCCAAGCCTTGTCCTCGCCCTGCACGTCCTCTCTCCATCCTCTTCATCACCTCTTTGCTCCTCCCCCACTTGCCTTCCACAGGTTTCGACTCTCCTCGGGAAAAGGACGCGGCGGGAAAACAGCCAGAGGAGCTGAAATCATGGTAACCCACGGATATCAGAGCAAACATCTCCTCCGCCAGAGACTGCAACCAAGGCACCCGTTTCCAAGGCTAAACTCCCAAAAAAAGCTCTCTCCGGGTGCGTTCGCGTCGCTTGGAAACACGTGGGCCTGGAGCGCGTTTCAGGCTCGGGACACACGGGGGCGACAGAATCCAGGGAGAGGATCCAAGGATCGGCTTTGCTCCAGGCTCCGGAGAAACGCAGCCCGTGCAAGTTCTAAGGCAGGGAATGTTTTGGGGTCGGATGGAAAACAGAGAGGAGGAGACTCCCCCCAAAGTCTGATGCAACGGCATCAGTTCTATTTTAGCAAAGAACTCGATGATAGCAAGGAACAACTGTGGAATTCTGGGGGATAATAATAATCATGGAGTCAAGGAATGGGTTGGGTTGGAAGGGAGCAGAAAGACCATCCAGTTCCAATCCCCTGCCGTGGGCAGGGACACCTTCCACTAGCCCAGGTTGATCCAGCCTGGCCTTGGACACTTCCAGGGATGGGGCAGCCACAGTTTCTCTGGGAATTCCATTCCAGCCCCTCACCACCCTCCCAGCCAAGAATTCCTTCCCAATATCCCATCTAACCCTGCCCTCTGGCAGTGGGAAGCAATTCCCTGTGTGCTGTCCCTCCATCCCTTGTCCCAAGTCCCTCTCCAGCTCTCCTGGAGCCCCTTTAGGCACTGGAAGGGGCTCCAAGGTCTCCCCAGAGCCTTTTCTCCAGGCTGGACAGGGAAGAAGAATTTCTTCCTAATATCCAGTCTAAATGCACCCTCCTTCAGTTTAAAGCCATTCCCTCATGTCCTATCACTGCAGAAAATAATAAAAATAAGAATTAAAATAAGAATTAAAAATAATAAAATAAAAATTTAAGAAAAAATAATAATAACCAAGAATAATATGAGGGAGAGGAGAATATGAGGGAGAGGAGAATATGAGGGAGA
>NW_020897791.1:288707-303094 GCF_003984885.1 Neopelma chrysocephalum
GGAGAATATGAGGGAGAGGAGAATATGAGGGAGAGGAGAATATGAGGAATAGAAGAATATGAGGAATAGAAGAATATAAGGAATAGGAGAATACAAGGAATAGGAGAATATAAGGAATAGAAGAATATGAGGAATAGAAGAATCTAAGGAATAGAAGAATCTAAGGAATAGAAGAATCTAAGGAATAGAAAAATATAAGGAATAGAGGTTGGCTTTGGAAGTTGTGCAAGCTTTTGGCTCCACTCTATCAAAGATGATGGAATATAATATGTCTGATAAAACACAATCTTAAAAGATCAGGAGATAAGGGAAGAGGGGACTAAATATCCTCCCAAGGAGATGATTTTAATGCCACCAGTTTAAAACCATAGAATAATTTGGGTTGGAAGGGACCTTCAAGATCATCTCATTCCAACCCCCTGCCAAGGGCAGGAACACCTTCCATAGACCAGGTTGCTCCAAATCCCATCCAACCTGGCCTTGGACACTTCCAGGGATGGGGAATTCACACCCTCCCTGAGCTTCTTCCCTTCCTTTTTAAACCAAAACCAAGCTGAGGTTGGTGCTGCACATCCATTTTCCACCAGCTGACGTTGATTCCCCACAGGAAAATCAGGAAGAGCTGGAATGTGGTACAAACGGGTGTTGGGCTGGTGTCACCACAACACTGACTTTGGGGTTCATTTGGGAGGTTCTCCACCTCCCATCCCCAGTGAAACCCGGCTGAGGAGCCCAGAGGACTTTGCCCAACTCATTGCTGGTGGGAACTGTCTCCTTTCCCACATGTTGCAAGGAGGGGGAAGAGCCCCAGGAGGTGACACCCCAAAATGAGGGTGCTGAGCTTGCTTGAGGAGCTGCCAAAACACGACTTCAGCTGAATAAGCAACGTTCTGTTCTTCCCCTGGAGCTGAAAATCCACATGGGAGGAGGTTCTTGTCTCCCAAGCTTTTTGCTGCAGCTAAAAATGCCACCCCCTGAAGCATCTGCTGTGCCTTGTTATCGAGCCAAGTCAGCAGCCCAAGCTCAGGAACTTCCAGGACCTCTGTGTCCCTATGGATTTCTCCAGGAGGGTGATGTCAGCTGGCTCAGAACAACTGGAGGTTTTACTGCCAAGCCAAGCTCAATCCCAGGAGCTTCCAGGGTCTCTGTGTCCCTATGGATTTCTCCATGAGGGCGATGTCACTTGGCTCAGAACACCCAGAGGTTTCACTGCCAAACACCTGGAGGTTTTACTGTCAAGCCAAGCCCAAGCCCAGGAGCTTCCAGGATCTCCGTGTCCCTATGGATTTCTCCAGGAGGGTGATATCACCTGGCTCAGAACACCTGGAGGTTTTACTGCCAAGCCAAGTCAAGCCAAGCCTAAGCCATGGAGCTTCCAGGATCTTCATGTCCCTATGGATTTCTCCATGAGGGTGATGTCACCTGGCTCAGAACACCCGGAGGTTTCACTGTCAAACACAGCTGGCCAGGTTGGTGAAGGCACCACGAGTTGGTCCTCAACACCCTAAAGGAGATTGTGATGCTTTCCTGCCCTCCCAGGAGAGCCTGTTTGCCAAGAAATCCCACCAAAAAGTGTCTTTGCACGGAGAGATCGCCCCAAAATTCCATCCCATCCCTTTGTGGACACCGATCCTAAATGACCTCTGTCCCCAGAGATGTGCTCACCCAGTTTCCTCCTCTCCTCGGGATCCTGCAGCAGGACATGGAGCGATGGTCCCTCTGGCATGGTGACATGGAACTGCATGAAAGCCTTCTCCTGCTCTGGAAGCTCAGATTCCGAAGGCACTGTGGGAAGGGAAAGGGTGGGAAAATGGGCTTAGAGAGAGGTCAGGGCCACCCAGAACCCCCTGGCAGTGGGGACAAGGAAGCCACATTCGTGTTCAGGTGGCCCCAATAACTTCAGCACCACCTTCTTCTTGCTCAGCCAAAGCCTGGGACAACCAAGACAGCACTGATGGGCACAGGGATGAGTTATCCCAGTCAAAACTCCACCAGGATTTGGAATGAAGGGCAGGATTTGTCCTGGGCACAGCACAATATCCGGCTCTTTCGCCTCCCTCCTTCCTTTGCTCCCATCTGGAAGCAGATCGGAAACAGGGAGCCCTGGGTTTTCCCCACCTGGAGGTGGAGACAAACCAGAGAATCATGAAATGGTTTGGCTTGGAAGGGACCTGGAAGATCATCCAGTTCCACCTCCTGCCATGGGCAGGGACATTTCCCACTAGCCCAGGTTGATCCAGTCTGGTCTTAGACACTTCCAGGGATGGGGCAGCCACAGCTTCTCTGGGAATTCCATTTCAACCCCTCACCACCCTCCCAGCCAAGAATTCCTTCCCAATATCCCATCTAACCCTCTGGCAGTGGGAAGCAATTCCCTGTGTGCTGTCCCTCCATCCCTTGTCCCAAGTCCCTCTCCAGCTCTCCTGGAGCCCCTTTAGGCACTGGAAGGGGGTCTCAGGTCTCCCTGGAGCCTTCCCTTCTCCAGGTGAACACTCCCAGCTCTCCCAGCCTGTCACTCAAGAACAGGCTGATTAAAGTGTAATTAATACATTAATTAGGGAGCTGAGCCCTCCCTGCTGTGCCAGGGAACCCTGCACAGGCAGAGAGCTCCCAGTGCAACCAAGGAGTTTTTCCATGGAGAAATGGCCATGGATACAACTCTCCCAGGCTCTCCAAGCCCCACACTGGGCTCTTTAAACTCCAGTTTTCCAGCCAAAGCTGTTCCTAATCCCCTCTGGCTCAGGGATCTCCTTCCCTGGGCACAGAGCGTGATAAGAAGCAACCCAGAAAATTCCAGGGAGCTTTGCTGGGCCAAATAGAGGATCCCAAAAGCCTGGTGAGCAGCCTGGCATTGGCATCCAGAGGGTTGGGAAGTGGCAGGTCCAGGGCTGGGAGCTCTGCCCGTGCCAGCTCTTGCCATGTCAGCATTCCCTGAGGGATTAATCTGCAGAGTAAGGAGTTTGTTGCCAGCTGGTTACGGGAGCAAAAGAGTTGTTATTGTGACAGGGAGGTCAGGGAGAGGCAGATCCCAACAGCAGGTAAAAAAAAAATTCCCCAAATTAGGCGTTTCCTGCAGATTTCTGCTTCCCTCAGTGCCTTAAATTTACCAGGACACCAAACAGCCTCCAAATTTTTTTGGGAAAGGTTTTTCCTTGTCCTATGTATCCCCACCCAAACCCATCTCCATCATCATCCTCTCCTGCTTCTGCCTTTAAGCTGCTCCAGCCCCACAAGATCCCACTCTCTCCTGTCTCCCTGATCAATCCTCCTGCAACACCCACACGGGAAAGAGGATTTTGGGGCAGGCTCCGGAGCGGGGGAGGGTGCCAGGACAATCTGGCAGCACCAGTTTTGGCAGCCAGGCCTCAAAAAGCCTCCTCAGCCACCCACCAGGCATCGAGGTGGCACCAAAGGTCACCGTGCCCATCTGCTGCCCACCCCCGGATCTTCTGCCGGACCCAAAATCGCTTCCAGGGTGTCGGCGACAGCACAGATGGAGATAGAATGATAGAATCAGACAATCAGCTGGGTTGGAAGGGACCTCCGAGATCATCAAGTCCAATCCTTGATCCAACACCACTGCGGTTCCCATGGCACTGATGCCACATCCAGTCTTATCTTAAACACCTCCAGGGATGGAGAATCCACCACTTCCCTGGGTAGCCCATTCCAATGGCTGATTACCCTCTCTGGAAAGAAATTCTTTCAAACATCCAACCTAAACTTCCCCTGGCACAACTTGAGACTGAGCCCTCTTGTCTTGCTGAGAGTTGCCTGGGAAAAGAGACCAACCCCCACCTGGCTACAACCTCCTGTCAGGGAGTTGTAGAGAGTGAGGAGGTCTCCCCTGAGCCTCCTCTTCTCCAGGCTGAACAGCCCCAGCTCCCTCAGCCTCTCCTCGCAGGACTTGTGCTTGAGTCCCTTCCCCAGCCTCGTTGCTCTCCTCTGGACCTGCTCCAGGACCTCAATGTCCTTCCTGAACTGAGGGCCCAGAGCTGGACACAGCACTCGAGGTGAGGCCTCACCAGCGCTGAGTTCAGGGGAAGAATCACTTCCCTGGACCTGTTGGCCACACTGTTCCTAATCCAGGCCAGGATCCATTGGCCTTCTTGGCCACCTGGGCACACTGTGACGGGGCACATCCCACATCCCAACTCCAAGAGATTCCATGGAGACGCACCAGCCTGGCACAGCCACGTGTGTGCCCTGCTGCCAGCACCCCACCCTCCCTGAGGCTCCCGGGACATCCAGCCACGAGCTTGGGAACTGAATTCCCCAGCATCAGCCCTGGCACCAGCCACAAGCTGAGCAGTGCAGGTGACAACAGGCCCAAAAAGAGCTCCCCAAAAGTGATGCCTGAGGAGCAATGGGAGACAATTCCATGGCCAAGCTCCCATGAACTTCAGGATAGCAGGAACTCTGGCCTTGGTATCACCTTCAAAGTGTGCAAGCCCAGAGCATTCATCTCTGGTGCCAACCCCACTTCTCCTGGCACCAAGTTTGGGAAAATCCATGGAAATGGCATGTGATACTTGGGGAGCAATGGCTGGTTCTGATGGGAGACAATTCCATGGCCAAGCTCCCATGAACTTCAGGATAGCAGGGATTCTGTCCTTGTATCACCTTCAAAGTGCGCAAGCCCAGATCACTCATTTCTGGTACCAACCCCACTTCTCCTGGCACCATGGGAAACTCAAGATATTTTGGGGGTTATTTTTAATTTTTGGAGCCTCCAACACGAGGTGCTTCCAAGGATGGTGGGCTGAGGACACTGGTGTGGTCAGCAGGCAGGTTTAGCACCTATTTAGCCCCCCAGCCCCAAAGGGGACAGCAGGTGACATCCCTACAGCAGGTGACATCCTACAGCAGGTGACATCCCTACAGCAGGTGACATCCTACAGCAGGTGACATCCCTACAGCAGGTGACATCCCTACAGCAGGTGACATCCCTACAGCACCTTTTTGTTCCTTTTTTTTAGGAGGACTTTTCCCTGTGGAAACCAGAAATGGGGAGGAAATCTGCTGGGCAGGAATTGCTGAGTGGATGAAGTAGATCCACAGCTCAGAGCATCCCAAAAACTCCAGGATGTGGATCCATCTCCTCAGAGCACCCCGAAACTTCCACAATTTGGATCCATCTACTCAGACCACCCCAAAACCTCCAGGATTTGGATCCATCTCCTCAGAGCATCCCAAAACCTCCAGCATTTGGATCCATCTCCTCAGAGCATCCCAAACCCTCCAGGATTTGGATCCATCTCCTCAGAGCATCCCAAAACCTCCAGGAGTTGGATCCATCTACTCAGAGCGTCCCAAACCTCCAGGATTTGGATCCATCTACTCAGAGCATCCCAAAACCTCCAGCATTTGGATCCATCTACTCAGAGCATCCCAAACCCTCCGGGATTTGGATCCATCTACTCAGAGCATCCCAAAACCTCCACAATTTGGTCCATCTACTCAGAGCATCCCAAAACCTGCAGAATTTGGATCCATCTCCTCAGAGCATCCCAAAACCTCCAGGAGTTGGATCCATCTACTCAGAGCATCCCAAAACCTCCACGATTTGGATCCATCTACTCAGAGCACCCCAAAACCTCCAGGATTTGGATCCATCTACTCAGAGCACCCCAAACCCTCCACGATTTGGATCCATCTACTCAGAGCATCCCAAAACCTCCACGATTTGGATCCATCTACTCAGAGCATCCCAAACCTCCAGGATTTGGATCCATCTCCTCAGAGCATCCCAAACCTCCAGGATTTGGATCCATCTCCTCAGAGCATCCCAAACCCTCTGGGATTTGGATCCATCTACTCAGAGCATCCCAAACCCTCCAGGATTTGGATCCATCTCCTCAGAGCATCCCAAAACCTCCAGGATTTGGATCCATCTACCTGTTCATGCCTCCCTTCTTTGGAAATCCCCCCCAGGGGAGCAGGAAGCTCCTTCCAAGGTGGGAACTCACCGGGGCAGTCGCAGAGGGCGATGGCAGCGAAGTAGTGGGAGAGGGCTTTGAAATGCTCCGACTTGACGTGGACCATGGTGGTCCAGGAGAAGGGAACATAGTCCTTCACGTGGGGCTGGGTCATGGTCTGGTGCACCAGCGAGTAGACGTCCTCCACCTGGGAGGAGGGAGGAGACAAGAGATGGAGGACATCCATCAGGAGGACACCAGCAGCGGGTTGTCCTCTCCTGGAGGGTTCTGCTGACCACAGTGACATCCCACCAAGTGCAGCAGTGTGAGGTTCAACAAGGCCAAGTGCCGAGTCCTGCACTTTGGCCACAACAACCCCCGGCAGCTCCACGGGCTGGGACAGAGCGGTTGGAGAGGGAGGGGACCTGGGGGTGCTGGTGACAGCAGCGGGACATGAGCCCAGAGGTGCCCAGGGGGCCAAAAACTCCAGTGGATCCTGGCCTGGATTAGGAAGAGTGTGGCAGCAGGAGCAGGGAAGGGATTCTGCCCCTGGACTCAGCACTGGTGAGGCCTCACCTTGAGCGCTGTGTCCAGCTCTGGGCCCCTCAGTTCAGGAAGGCCATGGAGGGGCTGGAGCAGGTGCAGAGAAGAGCAACGAGGCTGGGGAAGGGTCTGGAGCACAATTCCCATGAGGAGAGGCTGAGGGAGCTGGGGGGCCTCAGCCTGGAGAGGAGGAGGTTCAGGGGAGACCTCCTCACTCTCTGCAACTCCCTGACAGGAGGGGGGAGCCGGGGGGGTCGGGCCCTGCTCCCTTGAACCAGCAGTAGGACAAGAGGGCTCAGCCTTCAGCTGTGCCAGGGGAGGTTTAGGTTGGATATTGGGAAGAAGTTCTTTCCAGAGAGAGGGATCAGCCCTTGGAATGGGCTGCCCAGGGAGGGGGTGGAGTCACAGTCCCTGGAGGTGTTGCAGCAGAGCCTGGACGTGGCACTCGGTGCCATGGGCTGGGTGCCAAGGTGGGGTTGGGGCACGGGTTGGACTTGATGATCTCAGGGGTCTTTTCCAACCTAATTGATTCTATGAAGTCCTCTCCTCCCCAAAGTCCTCACCTTTGCTGCCTCCTGAGCGAGCTGCAGCCGGGCCAGGAAGTCATTCTGGGCACGGAGCAAGGTCATCTTCTCAAAGACACACTCCTGGACCTGGGCCACCATCAGCCTCACCAGCATGTTCAAGGAAGGAGCACTCATATCCAGGCTGGGAGCGTTGGAGAAGTTCTCCTTCAAGTAGTTAAAGGCACCTGCAGGAGGGAGAAGCTCCCGGGAGTCACCGGCCTCGGAAGCAGGAGGGTCAGACTTTTGGAGGGAGAAACTCCATCCACACATCCAACATGTCACCCCCAAGGCAGGAGTCCCCCACCCTCCAGGGATGGAGAGCACCCCTGGGACAGGACTGTGGCCACCACTTCAACCAACACACATGGAAGATGCGACCACCAAGGTTCATTGCTGGATCCAGCATAAATATATGAATATATATATATATGAATATTTAGGTCTTTCCTTTCTGTCTCTTCCTTCCCTTACACATTTTCTGGAGTGTTATTTTTATGCTTTAATGGTGCTGGATTGCTGCAGATGACACCAAGCAAAATGGCTCCACACCTGTTTTCCTTTGAAACTAAATAGTTCTAGAATAATATATATATAAAATATATATTTTTATATGCATAATATATATTATATATAATGATATATATAAATTATATAATAATATATAATAGATTTAGATTTATATTCATAATATATTATTATATATTATATAGAATACTATATTATATAATATATAATATATCATAATTATGTATTATATAGAATACTATAGCATATATAATATGTTATTATATAACATATATTATATTATATATAATAAAAATAAATAACAGTATATATACTCTACTATAATATATATAGTAAATTAATATTATTTAATACATAGTATATATAATAGTATATATTATATATACTATACTATAGTATATATACTATATATATACACCATATATAGTATGTATATATAGTATATATACTATATACTATATAATATAGTATATAAACTATAGTATAGTATATATTATATATACTATATTATATAGTATATTAGTATATTATAGTATATTTTATATACTTGTATATTTTATATATAGTATATATATACTTTATACTGTAGTATATATATTATATATAGTATATATATTGTTATATAGTAATATAATATAGTATATATAGTATATTATAGGATAGTATATATACTACTATATATTAGATATAGTACTATATAGTATATATATACTATATTCCTACTATATCTAACATATCTAATATATATCTAATATCTAATATATAATATTAGATATATTATCCTCTAATAGATAATAGTATATGAATATTAATATTATATTAATATATAATTGTATATATTATATATACAAGAGTCTATTATTATGTATAACACATAAAATATAAAATAATATAGTGTACATATATTATATATAACACATTTATTATATATACATAGTATATATAATTACAAACATAATATATATATATTCAGAAACAGCCATCATTCAGCATCCTTTCACTCCAATCCCTCCCAGGATTTATTCCCAAGACCCCATGTGCCCTCCCCTCCTGGGGGGCTGAGGCGGGCGGGTCCCACGTACCCGCTGCCCTCTGGAAGGCGTCGATGGCCTGGGCGAGGCCGGGCAGGGTGGCGCGGTCCTGGCGCGCCCCGAGCTGGGTGTGCAAGGCCCCCAGGTTGAAGAGGACACTGCCCTTCTCGAAGGCCAGGGCCCGCTGGTGGGATGGCACCCCCGTCAGGGAGTCATACCTGGGGGAGGGAAGGAGAATGGAAGGAGAAGGCAATGATCAACAGCTGCCCACCCACCTGGCACGGGGTGGTCTTGACAGTCCCTTCCCACCCAAACCACTCTATCCTTGCCCACAGATGCAGGAGGAGCCTGGAGGGTTTTCAGTGCTCCTGGAGAGCAGCCAGGCAGGAAGGGACCTGGGAGTTTGGATGGACAGGAAGCTGAACAGGAACCGGAGTGTGCCCAGGTGGCCAAGAAGGCCAATGGATCCTGGCCTGGATCAGGAACAGTGTGGCCAACAGGTCCAAGGAAGTGATTCTTCCCCTGGACTCAGTGCTGGTGAGGCCACACCTCGAGTGCTGTGTCCAGTTCTGGGCCCCTCAGTTCAGGAAGGACATTGAGGTCCTGGAGCAGGTCCAGAGGAGAGCAATGAGGCTGGTGAAGGGACTCAAGCACAAGTCCTGTGAGGAGAGGCTGAGGGAGCTGGGGCTGTTCAGCCTGGAGTAGAGGAGGCTCAGGGGAGACCTCCTCACTCTCTACAACTCCCTGACAGGAGGTTGTAGCCAGGTGGGGGTTGGTCTCTTTTCCCAGGCAACTGTCAGCAAGACAAGAGGGGGTGGTCTCAAGCTGTGTCAGGGGAGGTGTAGGTTGGATATTAGGAAGAATTTCTTCACAGAGAGGGTAATCAGCCATTGGAATGAGCTGCCCAGGGAAGTGGTGGATTCTCTGTCCCTGGAGGTGTTTAACATGAGACTGGATGTGGCATCAGTGCCATGGGCTGGGAACTGCAGTGGGGTTGGATCAAGGGTTGGACTTGATGATCTCGGAGGTCCCTTCCAACCCAGCTGATTCTATGATTCTATGTGGGAGCCACTATTCCCATCACGGTTCATCAGGTTCCCCCTTCCTCCCCTAATTAACATTTCCCCCTTCCCTCCCTAATTAATGTTCCCCCTTCCTCCCCTAATTAACCCCCCCCCGTGACCGGCAAACCCGGATCTCGTGTCCGTCGTGGCGGGGGTTTGATCCCAAACTCCCTCAGCGCCCCAGGCGGGATCGGGAAAAGCGGCACTAACCAGTGGAAGAAGACCCCCAGGGGTTTGGTGGGAGGGAAGAAGCGGCTGTCGAGGAAGTGCAGTTGGTTGTAATATTCCATGAGGAGCTCCAGCCCGGCTTCGTTGCGGCTCGGGGTGCGCATGGCCTGCGGGATGGGAGAGGAGAGGTGGGCTTGGGAAAAGAGGGGGGAGATCCCTGGCACAGGCTGAGAACCCCCAAAAAGACTCCTTGAGAATTGGGGTGGTTCAGCCTGGAGAAGAGATAGCTCCAGGGAGACCTTGGAGCTCCTTCCAGGGCCTAAAGGGGCTCCAGGAGAGCTGGAGAGGGACTTGGGACAAGGGATGGAGGGACAGGACACAAGGAACAGCTTCAAACTGAAATATGGGAGCTTTAGATGGGCTATTGGGAAGAAATTTTTCCCTAGGAAGGTGGGGAGGGGTTGGGATGGAATTCCCAAAGAAGCTGTGGCTGCTCCATCCCTGGAAGTGTCCAAGGCCAAGTTGGATGGAGCTTGGAGCTACCTGGGCTAATGGAAGGTGTCCCTGCCCATGGCAGGGGGTTGGAACTGGATGGTCTTTAAGATCCCTTATATATATATAAAATAAATATAATTACATATATATATATAAAATATGTATATAAAATATATATAATTATATATGTAATATATTATATAAAATATATATTATATAATATATTATATACGATATATATAACATGTATTTTATATATATTGTATTTAATATATATATAATATATATATTTTATATATATGTACACATACATCATATATATATATATAAATAGGATTAAAAAATACATATATATGTATTTTACATATATTTCTAGGATATAATTATATAGGGAAGAAATAGGATTTTTTTCCTCCTTTCCCAGATTGTTTTATACTTCCTTTTCTCCAAGGCCCAGCTGGACAAGGAGCAGCTGTTCAGCTTTGCCAGGGTTAAACTAATATTCCTAAACCAGGGCATCAAGGACAGGGAAAATAAACAATTACTGATCAGTCTGGAGTATTTTATAATTTATAAATCAAAGCCGAGGTGCTCCAGGGTGGGAATCCTGCATCCCAAAACACAAGGATAAGGGGACGGTTTGGAGAGAGGATGAAGAGACATCCCAGAGAAAAAATGTGGCATTTTCAAGGAGTGATCCTGGACAATCCAAAGCCAGACTTTGCATCCCAAGGCACACCGACCTGCCTCAGCTCCATGAACTCCTTGATTTCTTTCTCAAACAGGACACCTTCCTCTCCATAGTGTTCACTGATGAAATCCTGGATGGGAAAATAAACAGGAGAAAAACCCTGAGTGACCCCTTCAAAACAGATTTTTATGATTTAAAGGTTGATTTTGGACAATTCTGGACAAGCAATTTGCCAGCTCTGCCCACAAGAAAACAGGGAAAACCATCTCCTTGTTCCTTCCAGATGCTCTCCAGCATCTCCACACCCTCATGTCCCACTTTCCCATGTTTTGAGTCGGGTTCTCCCCCAGGAATTTTTTTTTTTGCAGCTGTTCCAAACTAGGAAATGTTTTATTTTCCATCCACCGAGGGCACAAAACTCACCTTCAGTGGAACCAGCAAATCCAGCTCCTTGGTCTCCTTCAATCCCAAAGGGATCATGGGAACGCTGATGGACTCACTGGAAAAGACAACAACTTATGTGGGAGTTGGTTTCCAAGTCTTGGAGGGATCCTGGGTGACAGGGATTAAAATGGAGCAGCTTTTTGCTCCTAAAAAAGGGTCAAAAGAGACTTGAAACAGCAGAAGGATGCTCTTCTCAGAATAATTTGGGAATGGCAGTGCAAAGAGAACCTGAAAACACCGCTCTTATTCCTCCGGCTGCTGCTTTTCATGGAATTTTTTGGGTTGAAAGGGACCTGAAAGACCATCCAGTTCTACCCCCTGCCATGGGCAGGACATATTCCACTATTCCAGGTTGCTCCAAGCCCTGTCTAACCTGACCTTGGATGCTTCATGGGATGGGGCAGCCACAGATTCTCTGGGAATTCTCTTCCAGCACCTCCCCACCCTCATAGATTTAACAGTTATTTTGATTTTCTGCTGCCAAGAAGGATAAAAATGGGCTGGATGAGCAGGAGAGCCTGGAGCAGACAGGAATTCCAGCCCTGCAAAGAGCTCCCAAAGCTGGATCCATCATGGAATTCCTCTACACAGAGATGGGGAACAGGAACCTGCTGTGGCATCTGCAGCTCCTGCCAGCTCCACAAATGATATCCATGAGGGATGTCCCCAATCCCAGCACCGATCCATGTCCCACACATCCTTGGACACCTGCACTCCCAAAGGATTGGTTTGGAGACAAGAGTGGGATGGGAGGTGGGACAGGCAGGATCCACAACCAGGTTTGCACCATGACTCCCTCTCATTCCCTCCCAAATTAACGGATAACTCGTTATCCCATCGCTCATTAGCGAGGAAAAGAGGCAGAGGAAGTTACAAAATCCAGAGGGAGCAGGGCAGGGAATTTTTCACCCCCGTTTTCATCCGTTCCTACAGAACAAACAGCTCCAAGAGCCATAATTAGGGCAGCAAACCCGTTACTGCTCGTTCCCTAACGAGATTTCCACTTGGATCCAATGCCTGGAGCAAACAAAGGGACTTTTGTTTGTCCTGGGCAGGGCTTTGGGGTTGGTGCTGTCCTTGTTTTCTTTTTAAACCAGGGCAAACAGGGTTGGAAAAGCCAAATATCCCTGACAGGGAATGTTGGGGAGGACACACGAATCCCTGTTTTAGGGCAGAAGGAGAAGGACCAGTACACCAAGGTTTAAATTCAGACTCCAAAAGACCTTCTGAGTGCAGGAAACACCCGAAGATGGTGGAGATCTGGGTTTCTTTGGCTTTCTCTCCATAGGAGACCTGTGATCCAAAAAAAATCCAGCACCCAGGTCACTCCAATCCTATATTTAATGTCACTGCAGGATGGAGTCACTCCATCAGCTCCTGGAGTTCTCCTGGTCTTTGCATCTCTGTTCCCAGCAGCACAGACACCCTTCCCATGTGCCAGGAAAAGCAGGATGGGCACAGAAATGTGGAATCATGGAATGGTTTGGGTTGGAAGGGGCTTTGAAGAACCTGGCCTTGGACACTTCCAGGGATGGGGCAGCCACAGCTTCTCTGGGAATTCTATTCATCACCTTCACAGGGAAGAATTCCTTCCCCATATCTCATCTAACCCTGCCCTCTGGCAGTTTGAAGCCATTCCCCATTGCCTTGTTGCTCCATGACCTTGTCCAAAGTCCCTCTCCATGTTTCTTGCCAGCTCCCTTCAGCTACTGGAAAACCACAACCAGGTCACCCCCAAACCTTGTCTTTCCCAGGCTGAACAATCCCAGTTCTCCGAGCCTTTCCTTAGAGGACTATAATTACTCCAACTAATTATAGGACTATAATTACTCCAACAGCAGGAACCCCGAGTCTCTGGCCCCCTGGTCTTGTTTAGACATTAATTCTCACAGGCTCAAAATTCAGTGAAGGAATTTTTGCTCCGAAGTGTGTTGACATATTGGACAATTTATGCACCAGAGTGGAATGTTACAGAGATCCCAAGCCTTCAAATTCCCTGTGTTCCCATGCAGCTGTCCCTGGAACAACGATGGATTGGCTCAGCCACGAGCTGGGTGTCCTCTAGGAGAGCTCCCAGGTCGGAACACGGCTCAGGGCGGGAGTAACAGGAGCCTCCGTCTCCTTGTGATCCGAGCCCGGGGGAGCTGCCGTTGGTTCCCAGTCCCTTTAAAAGCTGGAGACCTCCCACTTTCCCATGTTCCTCCAATCCGGCCTTGGACATTTCCAGGGATCCAGGGGCAGCCACAGCTTCTCTGGGAATTCTATTCCAGCCCCTCACCGCCCTCCCAGGGAAGAATTCCTTCCCCATATCCCATCTAACGGTGCCCTCTGGCAGTTTGAAGCCATTCCCCATTGTCTTGTCGCTCCATGGCCTTGTCCAAAGTCCCTCTCCGTGTTTCTTGCCAGCTCCCTTCGGGTACTGGAAAACCACAACCAGGTCACCTCGAAACCTTCTCTTTCCCAGGCTGAACAATCCCAACAATTCCAAACTAGGAAATGTTTTATTTTCAAACCCTGCACCTTTCCTCAGAGGACTATAATGACTCCAACAGCAGGAACCCTGAGTCTCTGGACCCCTGGTCTTGTTTAGACATTAATTCTCATGGGCTCAAAATTAAATTAAGGAATTTTTGCTCTGAAGTGCAGGTGTCCATGGATATGTGGGACATGGATCGGTGCTGGAATCGGGGACATCCCTCATGGATATCATTTGTGGAGTTGGCAGGAGCTGCAGGTACCACAGCAGGTTCCCGTTCCCTGTCTCTGTGTAGAGGAATTCCATGATGGATCCAGCTTTGGGTGCTCTTTGCAGGGCTGGAATTCCTGTCTGCTTCAGGCTCTGCTGCTCATCCAGACCGTTATAGTCCCTATAAACCAGTTTCAGTCCCTATAAACCAGTTTCAGTCCCTATAAAACAGTTTCAGTCCCTATAAAACAGTTTC
>NW_020897791.1:303104-306324 GCF_003984885.1 Neopelma chrysocephalum
CTATAAAACAGTTTCAGTCCCTATAAAACAGTTTCAGTCCCTATAAACCAGCTTTTAGTCCCTAAAAACCAGGTTTTAGTAAACTGGTTTTAGTCCCTATAAACCACTTTTAACTCCCTATAAATCAGTTTTTAGTCCCTATAAACCAGTTCTTAGTCCCTATAAACCAGATTTTACTCCCTGTAAACCAGTTTCAGTCCCTATAAATCAGATTTTACTCCCTGTTAACCAGTTTCAGTCCCTATAAACCAGTTTTCAGTCCCTATAAACCAGTTTTCAGTCCCTATAAACCAGTTTTCAGTCCCTATAAACCAGTTTTCAGTCCCTATAAACCAGTTTTTAGTCCCTATAAACCAGTTTTTAGTAAACTGGTTTTAGTCCTTATAAACCACTTTTTACTCCCTATAAACCAGTTTTTAGTCCCTATAAACTACTATTTAGTCCTATAAACCAGTTTTCGGTCCTAAAAAACAGTTTCAGTCCCTATAAACCACTTTTAGTCCCTGTAAACCAGATTTTAGTCCCTGTAAACCAGATTTTAGTCCCTGTAAACCAGATTTTAGTCCCTATAAACCCCTTTTTACTCCCTATAAACCAGTTCTTAGTCCCTATAAACCAGTGTTACTCCCTATAAGCCACTTTTTACTCCCTATAAACCAGTATTTAGTCCTATAAACCAGGGATCATGGAATAGTTTGGGTTGGAAGGGAGCGGAAAGATCATGGAATTCCAACCCCCTGCTGTGGGCAGGGACACCTCCCACTATCCCACCTTGCTCCAACCTGGCCTTGGACACTTCCAGGGATGGGGCAGCCACAGCTTCGCTGGGAATTCCATTCCAGACCTTCACCACCCTCCTAGCCAGGAATTCCTTCCCAATATCCCACCTAAAGCTCCCATGTTTCAGTTTGAAACCATTCCCTGTGTGCTGTCCCTCCACCCCTTGTCCCAAGTCCCTCTCCAGCTCTCCTGGAGCCCCTTTAGGCCCTGGAAGGAGCTCTCAGGTCTCCCTGGATCCTTCTCTTCTCCAGCCTGGACATTCCCAGCTCTCCCAGCCTGGCTCCAGAGCAGAGGGGCTCCAGCCCTTGGAGCACCTCCATGTCCCCTCTGGACTTGCTTAAAACATGAGGATAAGCAAAAATTAAATCATAAGGATAAAACCCCAAATTCCCAAGGGATGAAGGAGTTCTTCCCACAGGGCTGTACCTGTCGTTCTGATACACGTCCACGCTGCTGTTGAGCTCCTCCAGCTCCTCCTTGAGCAGCTGCAGGTTGGAGTTGACATAGCTCAGCTCCAGGGCAACCGTCTCCTTCACCTTGTGGTTACTGGTGGCCCTGCAAGGCAAATCCCTCAGGATCATAGAATCATACAGTCATAGAATCATAGAATCAAAGAGCCATAGAATCATAGAATCAGCTGGGTTGGAAGGGACCTCCAAGACCATCAAGTCCAACCCTTGATCCAACACCACTGTGGTTGCCAGACCATGGCACTGATGCCACATCCAGTCTCACCTTAAACACCTGCAGGGATGGAGAATCCACCACTTCCCTGGGCAGCCCATTCCAATGGCTGATTACCCTCTCTGCAAAGAAATTCTTTTTAATATCTAACCTAAACCTCCCCTGGCACAGCTTAAGACTGAGCCCTCTTGTCTTGCTGATCATTGCCACCTGGCTACAACCTCCTGTCAGGGAGTTGCAGAGAGTGAGGAGGTCTCCCCTGAGCCTCCTCTACTCCAGGCTGAACAGCCCCAGCTCCCTCAGCCTCTCCTCACAGGACTTGTGCTTGAGTCCCTTCACCAGCCTCATTGCTCTCCTCTGGACCTGCTCCAGGACCTCAATATCCTTCCTGAACTGAGGGCCCAGAGCTGGACACAGCACTCCAGGGGTGGCCTCACCAGCACTGAGTCCAGGGGAAGAATCACTTCCTTGGACCTGTTGGCCACACTGTTCCTGATCCAGGTCAGGATCCATTGGCCTTCTTGCCCACCTGGGCACACTCTGGCTCCTGTTCAGCTTCCTGTCCATCCCGACTCCCAGGTCCCTTCCTGCCTGGCTGCTCTCCAGCCACTCTGTCCCAGCCTGGAGCTGCCGGGGGTTGTTGTGGCCAAAGTGCAGGACCCGGCACTTGGCCTGGTTGAACCTCATCCCATTGGAATCAGCCCAACTCTCCAACCTATCCTATCCTATCCTATCAAATCTCCCTTGTTCCATCCACGGGTTTAATTACAGAGTCTTGGTTGTGTCAATCAACAGGGATTGAGTTTTCCACCAAAATCAGGTGGCTCCATCCAAACTTCTCTTCTAGAATGGGAAGGGCGGAAGGTTCTTCACGTTTGGGGTGGGAGGGAGCTGAAAGATTTTGGAATTCCAACCCACCTTCCACTAGGGGCAGCCACAGCTTCGCTGGGAATTCCATTCCAGTCCCTCACCACCCTCCCAGCCAAGAATTCCTTCCCAATGTCCCATCTAAAGCTCCCATGTTTCAGTTTGAAGCCATTCCCTGTGTCCTGTCCCTCCAGCCCTTGTCCCAAATCCCTCTCCAGCTCTCCTGGAGCCCCTTTAGGCCCTGGAAGGAGCTCTCAGGTCTCCCTGGACCCTTCTCTTCTCCAGGTCAGCACCCCCAGCTCTCCCAGCCTGGCTCCAGAGCAGAGGGGCTCCAGCCCTTGGAGCATCCCCATGGCCTCCTCTGGACTTGCTCCAGCATTCCCAAATCCTTCTGCTGTTGTTCCCCAGGGCTGGAGGCAGCTCTGCAGGTGGTGGTTGGGGGCAGTGGCAGAGGGGCAGAATTCCCCCTTTTCCTGGTGCCCACACTGTGGGATGAGCCCAGGACATGAACACAGGGATTTTCTGGGATGTGAGCACACACATGGATGGCTCATCCATGGGACAACCCCCAAATCCTTCCCTAATTAAGAGCAAGGACCTCCAGAGAGGAAATTCAGGGGAACACTCAACCCTTTCCCTGAGGAATCCCGCAGCTCCCATCCCCTTCCAGAGCCTCCACATCTCCATCCCTTCCCTCCCTCAGCCCTTTCCCAACACCAAACAAAGATTCCTGATTTACTGGATTCCTTTTCCACCACCTTTATCTCCCCCATTGCTCCAGGATTTAAACAGGAAAGGAAAAGGTTTCCCCTGCCTCTTCCCATTTATTCCCCCAGCAAACAAACACCACAGGGATTTTTTTCCCAACACTCCATCCATGGAAAATTCC
>NW_020897791.1:306334-317894 GCF_003984885.1 Neopelma chrysocephalum
GGGATTTTTTTCCCAACACTCCATCCATGGAAAATTCCTCAAATTCTCTTCCAAAGAACAGCCTTTTTTTTTTCAAGTCTTTTTGTGTTTTATTTTTAATTTTAGAGGTGAAGAAACCACCAAGTTCAGCTACAAATTCTGCACAACCCACAGCATTTTTCCACTTCCATTTAGGACTTTCCTAAAGAGATCCAAAGGAATTTTATCCCTGTAAATCAAGCCTATAATTTTGAAGCAATAACCTTTAGATTTACAACACAATCCCCTCCACCTCAGCCCTTAATTCAGCCACAAACTGGATTATTTATTCCCCCCACTCACATACTTCCCAGGTTTCCTAAACTCGGAGCACCGGAATTCCCAGAAAACCACATTATTATTACTCAAGCTGCAAAGTGGATTTTGTGGGAGGGAGGGAATGTGGCCTCTCCAAAGGACATCAAACTGCTGAGCTAGCAAAAAAAAAACCAAAAAAAAAAAAAGGAGCCTCCTCAGAGCATTTTCCTGCCTGGATAATTAGGATTTGGTTTGTATCCCGTTTTTTTTTCCTCCCTCCTCTTCCCACAGCTCCAATTCCTGCTGTTTGCACCAAAACCAGGCTCTTTTTTTTTTTTTTTTGCTGAGCCAGCACATTTCCCCTTGTTTTTTTTTAAAAATCTAATTAAGGAGTTGCACAAGTTGAGATTTAATGGCCTTTTTTTTTTTCCTTAATTAAATAAGACAGGGATGAAGCAGTGGGAGAAGGGGGATGGAATTCACCTCCCCCTGGAAGTTTTGCTGGCCTTGCCCACCTGGAAAACACCATTTTTTTTGGTGGATCAACTATTATTCCCTTAAATCATTCAAGGCCAGAAGTAGAAAGTCATTCTTAAAAAAAAAAAAATCAAAAAACTGGGAAAATATACAAAAAAAATGTATTTAAGGGTAGTTTTATGGTATTTTTTTATATTATTTCTTATATGACAGACCTGTTCAGTCTGGATATGTGATCCAATGTATTCCAGAAAAATTAAATAGAGACAAGAGATGCTGCAAAAGGTCATTTTGGGGTTAAAAAAAATATAAAATAGCTGCAAAAAAATGGTGCCAGTATTTTGGACCAAAATACTCCAAAGGGAAAGATTTCAATGAACTGGATTGTGATGGAGCAGTTGGAATCCAACAGCCTGGAAAGGGGACAGTGTTGGAACCATCCCAGAAATGCATCTTCCAGGGAATCAGGGAGTGGTTTGGGTTGGAAGGGACCTTCAGGATCAGCTGGAGCAGAACAGAATTCCCAGAAAAGCTGTGGCTGCCCCATCCCTGGAAGTGTCCAAGGCCAGGTTGGATGAGGCTTGGAGAAATCTGGGATAGTGGGAGGTGTCCCTGCCCTTGGAAAGGGTTGGAATGAGATGATCTTGAAGGTTCCTTCCAACCCAAACCATTCTAGGATTCTATGGAATCTGCATTTCTGGGATGGTGGCAACACTGTCACCTTTCCATGATGAGGATCATCAGTGAAGAAGGGAAAGACACCCCTGGATTTGCAGGTTCTGCCCTGCTGGAAGCACCAGGATGGGGATTTCTGGGAGGAAAACCAGGTTTGGATGGGATAGCAGGAAAAGGGACATCAACCACCGGGAAAGGCAGCCCAGGGAAGTGGGGGTGGGACCATCCCTGGAGGGATTGGAATGATGTGTGGATGGTGCACTTGGGAACACGGAAAAGTGGTGGCCTTGGCTGTGCCTGGGAATGGTTGGACTCCAGGATCTCAAAGGGCTTTTCCAGCATTAATGATTTTATGGGATGGTTTGGGTTGGAAGAGAGCTGAAAGATCATGGAATTCCAACCCCTCTGCCATGGGCAGGGACACTTCCCACTATCTCACATTGCTCCAATCTGGTCTTAGACACTTCCAGGGATGGGGCAGCCACAGCTTCGCTGGGAATTCCATTCCAGTCCCTCACCACCCTCCCAGTCAGGAATTTCTTCCCAATATCCCATCTAAAGCTCCCATATTTCAGTTTGAAGCCATTCCCTGTGTCCTGTCCCTCCAGCCCTTGTCCCAAGTCTCTCTCCAGCTCTCCTGGAGCCCCTTTAGGCCCTGGAAGGAGCTCCAAGGTTTCCCTGGATCCTTCTCTTCTCCAGGTGAACACCCCCAGCCTTCCTCCAGCCCTTGGAGCATCTCCATGACCTCCTCTGGACTGAATCCAACGTATCTATATCCATGTGAGCCACTTTCCAGATTATCAGACAGGAATTTTGCTCTCCCAGTGCCATCCCAGTACAACATTTCTTCCCATCATTCCATCTGCCCACATCCTGCTTTCTCAACAGCCTTCCAGGACTTTCCAAGTACAATTTTTAATTAAAAGGCACCGAAGGGAGAGCGGGAATTTCCGAGATGAATCCTTCCAAGCTGAGGGAAGGCCGAGTGAAACCCCAACCACGGCCACATCCAAGAGAGGATTATTCCCACACCCAACCAGATTCCCAGGGGATTTTCAGGAGAGCAGGACTCACCTGAAGAGGTTTTCTGCTCCCGCCCTCATCCTCATCTCCTTGTTGATCTGCTGGTTGATCCGGGCCCGGCGATGTTGGAGTTTGCTCCGTTGGGTCTGGGCAAAGGGATCACAGCCCTGCTGGGAGAGAAGGGCAGGATCTCACCAACCTCCCCCCACGTTTTGGGATGAAAAAGGGCACTTTTAGAGGCTGGAATAAGCGTGGAATGGTTTTGGGTGGGTGAGTGGACAAACATAGGGAGATCCTTCGGGCAGGGAAATGGAGAAGGGAGGAATCCTGGAATGGGTTGGGTTGGAAGAGACCTGAAAGATCATCCCATTCCAACCCCCTGCCATGGGCAGGGATACCTTCCACTAGCCCAGGTTGCTCCAACCTGGCCTTGGACACTTTCAGGGATGGGGCAGCCACAGCTTCTCTGGGAATTCCGTTCCAGCCTCTCACCACCCTCCCAGCCAAGAATTCCTTCCCAGTATCCCACTAAACCCTGTTGCCTGGAAGTGGGAAGCCATTCCCTGTGTCCTGTCCCTCTTTCCTTGTCCCAAGTCCCTCTCCAGCTCTCCTGGAGCCCCTTTAGGCCCTGGAAGGAGCTCTCAGGTCTCCCTGGATCCTTCCCTTCTCCAGGCTGGACATTCCCAGCTCTCCCCGCCTGGCTCCAGAGCAGAGGGATCCAGCCCTTGGAGCATCTCCGTGGCCTCCTCTGGACCTGCTCCAGCAGCTCCACATCCTTATGTTGGAGCCCAGAGCTGGATGCAGGATTCCAGGTGAGGGTCTCACCAGAGCGGAGCAGAATCCCCCCCTCTCCTGCTGCCCACGCTGTGGGATGAGCCCAGGACTCATGGAATTCTGGGATGTGAACACACAGGGATGACTCCCATTGAGTTTCTCCTCCACCAACCCCCCTCCCCCCTCCCAAGACCTTCCCCTGCACCTGAAATAAATATTTCATTCCCAAAACACATTCCTGACCATTTATCCCTCTAATCCCTTCGCTAAAAGCTTCCCAAACCCAACCAGGAACAGCAACTACACATCCCATTTCCAGAGTCTCCTCATCCAGACACCAGATAAACCCGGAGGGGCTGGAGATGAGCTCAGGAAAATCCTGGATCCCGAGTCTTCAAGCACTCCCATCCCCTGCCAGCTGGAGGGATATGGATATCCCCCATATCCTCCAGAATATGGAGTCCAAGGAGTCAGGAGCTCATGGGGCTGGAGGAACAAGTCCCACAAAGCCTTAAATTAAATTGATTCCATCCCTCCCTCCTTCCTTAGATTTGGCTCCTTCCCAAGGGAATGCACGGCCCTGCTACTCGTCCTGAATGGGGACTTCTCTAAAAGCTTCCCAAACCCAACCAGGAACAGGAACTACACATCCCATTTCCAGGGTCTCCTCATCCAGACACCAGATAAACCCAGGGGGGGGCCGGAGTGAGCTCAGGAAAACCCTGGAGCACGGGAACAGATGTGATCCCACATCCAGAAGTGCTTCCATCCCCTGCCAGCTGTAGGATATGGATATCCCCCATATCCTCCAGGATATGGAGCCCAGGGAGTCAGGAGTTCATGGGGGTGGAGGAACAAGACCCACAAAGCCCTAAATTGATTCCATCCCTCCCTCCTTCTTTGGATTTGGCTCCTTCCCAAGGGAACGCACGGCCCCACTACTCGTCCCAAATGGGGATCTCAGCAGGGAGCAACGCCTCTGATCAACCCCAAATCCAGCTTTTTCCTGGAATTATAGGATGGTTTGGCTTGGAATGGACCTGGAAGATCCCTCTGTCTGGCAGAGGTTATTATGGGATGCTCCAGGGAATGAGGTTGCCATGAGGAGCGCCTCCCAATCCAGGGCCACCAAAGCTCTGCCCGAGTGGAGACAATTCCCATTGTGCCAGGAGAGGTTTGGATGGATGGAATGAGCCTCTGGATAAAACATCCAACCCTGTTTGGGAAGGCACAAGGCTGGGAAGTTGAAGAGGATGGAGACTTCCATCTTTTCGCACCCCAGTGCAAAGCATGGGCAGATCCCTCCAGGAATCATGGAATGGTTTGGGTTCGAAGGGACCTTCAATATCATGGAATTCCAACCCCCTGCCATGGGCAGGGACACCTCCCACTAGCCCAGGTTGCTCCAACCTCACCTTGGATGCTTCCAGGGCTGGGGCAGCCACAATTTCTCTGGGAATTCCATTCCAGCCCCTCACCACCCTCCCAGCCAAGAATTCCTTCCCAATATCCCATCTAAATGTATGAAAATCCTCTGGAACACTAAAAGAAATTCCAGAGAGTCACATTTCATCCTCTTTCTTCCCTTGGAAGACCTGTTTTGTGGGCACATCAGTCCTGTTTCCCACTGTTTTCCCTCCACCATCGCCGGTGGATCTCTTGGCACCACATCAAGGTTTTGCCACCCAAGAGACTCCACAGAACTCCAACAATTCCCACTCTCATCCTGTCCAAAACGCCTTCCCTGCTTTATTCCACGTGGAAGTATCCAAGGACTTCACCAGGTCTCACCTCATCCTCAGGGAAGGGTCAAACCAGTCCCAAATCCAAGAAGGAATCCTGCCCAGAGAAGCTGTGGTTGCCCCATCCCTGGAAGTGTCCAAGGCCAGTTTGAATGGGGCTTGGAGTAACTTGGGATAGCGGGAATTGTCCCTGCCCAAGGACTTGGAATTAGATGGTTTTGAAGGTTCCTTCCCACCCAACCCATTCCAGGATTCCATGGAACACCTGTTTACCTCTCCAGAAAACACAGAAGGACCTCGTGGGACCTGGGAAAAACAAAAAAAATCACTTCTAACAAATATTTTTTTCCTGGAAGCAGGAAAGGAGAAAGAAATCCTGGCTCGAAAAAAAGCAGGAGCCCAGCTTGGATTGGCAAGTAGCGAATGGAAAATGTTTCATTTTCATGGATTTCAGCTGCCTTAAAATTCATTTCTCATATTTAAAGCCCACCAAGTGCTGCCTGCTTGGAAAAGGATCCAGGATTAACTTTGGGATTTTTATTTAAGTGATGGATTCAAGCTCCTAATTGGGAAATTGGAGCCTGAGGAACCAGAGCCCCTCCATCTGCTCCATAAATCTGTAGGATTAGTGCTTTAAGGTAACCCAGGAATGTGATAGAATCATTCAAGGAACAAGCTGGAAACATGAGATTCCAATTATTCTGGAAAACCTCTTAAGGAAAACACCCCAAAAGCTGCACAAATCTGGGATCTGAAACACTCGGGAGCAAATACAGGAAAGTTCGATCTCGAAGTTTGAGTCTGGATTTGCCCTGAAGGAACCCATCCACCCTGCAAACATTGCTGGAAAAACATCTAGAAATATGGAAAAGGATGAGGAATCCCACCCAGAAAACCCAGGAAGGGATCATTCCAGGTTTTCTCCAGCTGGGACATCACTGGAAATGATCCTTGGAAGAAAACCCAATCCAACCACGAAGGCAACACCTGAATTTGAGCCCCCAGAGACTCTCAAACAAAGGGGACACCCCCAAACTCTGGTCTAGAAAGAGCTGCTCATGCAGATGGAGCCCAAGATATCCATAATTATTTCTTTAATTAATTAAAAGCTGATTAAAAGCATTGCAGTTGATGACATTTCTTCCTACCTAAGACATTAACCCATATTTGGAAGTTAAAGCTTCCAAACTTAAAGTTGGAGCTTCCAAAGTCAAAATTTCAAGGTTTCCAGATGAGATCCATGTGAATTTGTCCGATCCAGAGCTGAGCAAGACAAATCCAGATGGAAATATACCCAAATATATGCAAATGAGGCAGGTCAGAACCACGGAAATCCATCTAAAACTCAACAGCCCCAGGAGCAACTCTTGGAGGTGGAAGCTCCAAACTCTTCCTGTGGGATATTTCACCACCTGAGACCTCTCCAGTCCTGGAAAAGGTTTCTTTGGAAGCAGTCAGAGGATTTTAAGGGGTGTTTTTTTGGGGGGAAGAGGAGCAAAAACTCCCTGAAAACACGGGCAGGAGGCCTGAGGACTGCAAGTGAGAGAAGAGGGAAGAACCACAGAGAAGGTCCATGAACAACTTGTGTGGAGGAAAGGGAAGGGAAAATGAAGGGAAAAAGGGAGATGAACAAGAGAAAACACCGGGATGGCTCTCCAAGATATTCCAAGAGTGTCAAGATGTCACTTCAGGAGCAATGAGGGGGTTTAGAAAGTTGATTTCTCCCTCCAAGAAAAACTTCCGTCAAGCTGGGAGGGGTTCTCTCCACCAGATTCCATGAGATTTATCCAATCCCATCCAGGCTCCTAATCCAACACCAAAATGCTCTGGAAAATCAGGTATTGGGGCATTTGATGTGAAATCAAAGCCCTGTGAGGACCTCGAGTCAGGCTCTCACTTCAGGACTTCTTGGGATCTCCACACACCTTGTTTTCCTCAGCTTTTATGGAGCTCTTGGGATTCCAGCACATCTGACCTCAAGAGGATTCCCAAAACATCATCCCTGCCTGGCATGGATCAATAAAAACCTCATTCCAAGGTAAAACCCAACCCAGGCTGCAGTTGCTCCTGGAAATGAAAAAGCATCCCAGAAATGATGTTATTCCATGGATCTCGGAGAAATTCAGCTCCAGAATTAAATGCTTGGTCCAGGTTAAGCCCCAGCTGAAAGAAAACACCATCCCAAGCGTAAAATATGATATTTAAATCAAAATATAGATGGGGGAAGCCGAGAGCGAAGAAGGGAACGTGTCCACCCTCCGACAGCTTCTGTTCAAAGGATCCCAAAAGCTTTTCCTGACCCAATTTGCAGACAAAAGCTAAAAACCACAGCGGGAGTTCCCAAATAAAGCAGGGATGGATTTAAACCCAACTTACATAAGGGAATAGGGGGAAAAAACTCACACCAAAACCCGCTTTCGGGTTATAAAAGGGATTTTCCTTCCTTAATTCCTCTTGGCACGGGAAGAATTGAGGTTGAGGTCGACCCCGGAAGGTCAGGAGAGAGAGGGGTTCTTTCAACCAGGCTTTGGGGTGCACCTGGGGACACCCAGGAGAGTGATTTGGGGTGTTTTTAAAGCTTTTTGGAAGGAAAAGAGAGGACAGAACTCTTCCATAAATTGTGTGGGAGCCGGGGAACAGCCCGGAATGGATGGGGTAAGTTCAGGAAGCCACGAGAAGGAAAAGGGGGTGTGGGGTCAACCAAGGGGTGGCCAGAGCTGGAGTTCATCACCTCTGACAAAGCAGGGCCAGCAGTTGGACTTGTTGAATTGGAAGGGACTTGTAGGATCATCCTATTCCATGCTTTTATTGTAGGAAAACCCTTGAAGCCCAGAAAACCCCGGAAAATCCCGATGGGTTGGACCCTCAGCACGGAGAGGTGATGGGGGCACCCAAAGTCCTCAGTCAGGGGCTCCATGAGGGAAAAAAGGGGCTGGAAGAGCCTTTCCAGAGGAGAGCAAGACAAATGAACCTCCTTGGAAGGCCATCAAGGGTTCTGCCAACCCTTATCCCATGGAATGAGCTAAGGATTCTCCCAACCCTTATCACATGGAATGAACTAAGGATTCTGCCAACCCTTATCACATGGAATGAACTAAGGATGTTGTGGTTCTCCCAACCCTTATCCCATGGATAACTAAGGATTTTCCTAACCCTTATCCCAGGCAATGACTAAGGATTCTGCCAACCCTTATCCCATGGAATGACTAAGGATTCTGCCAAGCCTTATCGCATGGAATGACTAAAAGATGTTGTGGTTCTCCCAACCCTTATCCCGTGGAATGACTAAGGATTCTCCCAACCCTTATCACATGAATAACTAAGGATTTTCCCAACCCTTATCCCATGGAATAACTAAGGATTCTCCCAACCCTTATCACATGAATGACTAAGGATGTCGTGGTTCTCCCAACCCTTATCCCATGGAATGATTAAGGATTCTCCCAACCCTCATCACATGGAATGACTAAGGATTCTCCCAGCCCTTATCACATGGAATGAACTAAGGATGTTGTGGTTCTGCCAACCCTTACCCCATGGAATAACTAAGGATTCTGCCAACCCTTATCACATGAATGACTAAGGATGTTGTGGTTCTCCCAACCCTTATCACATGGAATGACTAAGGATGTTGTTCACTCCCAGCTCAGGAGGACCCACCTGGGCTGTTAAACCGGGCAATTCCCACTTAGATCTGGTTCTGGAAGCAAGTCCTCAGGGGATGGATGTTTGCTCCGAGTGGCCTCTGCACTTCCCATCAAAGGAGATGGAGCCTGGATTGCTCCGGAATGACGGGACACACCCGGAGAGAGTCATTTGTGCCCAAAGGAGGCCTCCCCTCCCAGCCTTCCCGGGATAAACTGAATCACCTGGAGCAGGAGGTGGAGGCCAACAAGTCCAAAGGGCAAATCCAAGCACAAAGGGACTCGTTTGTGCTCTTTTGTTTCCAGGAGAGGAGCAATAACTGGAAGCAGGAGAGGGAAAAGCAAAGCTGGAGGGGATTAATGGATCAAAGGAGGGAAAACACAATCCTTGGATGTGCTGCTGAAGTTATAAGGAAGAGAGAAACGGAGTTGCTTCAGGTGCTGCTGTATCCTTGTCCAGAGGATCAGGAATGTGCTGGGAAAAGGCAGGCACGGACCTCTCCAGAGAAATGAGGAAGGGGATGGAAGCTGGGAATTAAGTGACAGCCCTAATCCTGCAGGGAAAGCTCCTGGAGGTACTGGGAGAGCATGGAGCAAGCTGGGATATCTCCAAGAACAGCTTTAGCTACAACACAGCCACCACCAGGATTCCTGACAATCAGAGAAGGAAAATTCCCACAGAGGAGCCGAAGGAGTTTAATTCACACTGGAGACATCCATGAAATGTCCCGGGGAGATGAGTCCTCACCTGGTGCTGCCCCAACCTCTCCCCCCATTCCCACCTCCGTGGAGACAACCTGCACATTCCCAAGGGCAGGGAAGCTGAGGGAGAAAGGGGAGCAGGACACCAGCCAGGTGGGAACACAAAGATATGGAGACCCTTCGTGCCAGGCAGTGGAATAGGGAAGGGATGAATCCTGGAATGGTTTGGGAGAAGGGACCTGAGAGATCATCCAGTTCCAACCCCTTTCCATGGGCAGGGATATCCTTCACTATTCCCACGTTGCTCCAACCTGGCTTTGGACGCTTCCAAGGATGGGGCAGCCACAGCTTCGCTGGGAATTCCATTCCAGATCCTCACCACCCTCCCAGCCAGGAATTTCTTCCCAATATTCCATCTAAAGCTCCCATGTTTCAGTTTGAAGCCATTCCCTGTGTCCTGTCCCTCCATCCCTCATCCCAAGTCCCTCTCCAGCTCTCCCGCAGCCCCTTTAGGCCCTGGAAGGGGCTCTCAAGTCTCCCTGGATCCTTCTCTTCCCAGGCTGGACATTCCCAGCTCTCCCAGCCTGGCTCCAGAGGTTCTCCAGCATCTCCGTGGTCTCCTCTGGACTTGCTCCAGCAACTCCACATCCCTTTTATACTTGGGAATCCCGAGCTGGACCACGATCCATGACCCCACCGAACACAAATTCCCTTCCCACAACCTCAATCCCGCAAGTTTTTCCCGGGAAAAACACTTCCAGTCTCTCCCACTCCCAAAAACGCTCCGGTATTTCCTTACAGCAGCAACAGGTATTTCCCTCAGCAGCAACAATGTTCCCTAACATGGAGTTTTATCCTTAAAAAAAACAAAAAAAAAGGGATTTTTCCGGAAAAGATGCCTTGGGAATAGGAGAACTCTCAGCACCTCCTTTATTCCCAGATCCAGTGCTCTCGGAGGGATTTGGGCAGTGGGAGCTGTCAGCTGGAATTATTAATTATCCCTCTTTTTAATCCCCAAGTTTTGGAGTCAGCCCAGCACAGGAGAAGTGGCCAAGCCACCCACATTATCCCATGGGATGGAGAGCAAAACAAAAGCTGGGAAAAGCCACTCCATGCACAAGAACAGGTTGGAAAATCCTCCTTTTTTCGAGGATTATCCATAATTCCTGCTGGAGGAATCCATAGGGGCTGGTAGGAGATGAGCAGCAGGTCCCAAAAAGATGGAAAATTCTATTTATGCATCAAATTCCCCCTCTCATGGAATTAATCTCAGGAAACAGCCCCTGCTCCAAGCTGGTAAAATAAAACCTCTCAAAGCTTTTATTGAGAATATGGTTACATCACACAGCCCTTTCACAAAAGGATTAAGGAATTAAATTTCCCAACCAGTTGGCTCGAGAATTCAACAGGAGGAAGGAAAAATAAAACTGGGGGGAGGGGGGATGGGAATAAAAAAAAAATAAGGGGGGGCGGGGAGGGTTTAAACAGCAAAAAACCGCCGTAAAAATCGGATTTTAGGAGGGTGAAAACACTGGGGAGGTTGGGAGGGAGCCTAAAAGGCAGGGCAAGGGGCCAGCAGGAAACAGGTGGATTAAATCTTCCCTCCCAGGACATAAAAAGCAGGAAAAAAAAATATATAAAAATATCAAAATCCCTTTTTCAGCAGTTTTTCCCATAAGGGACAAAACAAGGGATGGCTCCATCCAGAGCTCAGCTGGAAAAGGGGGGATTGAGGGGGTTGTTAAATAAGAATAATAAATATTTATTAATTAATAGGGAGGCTAAGGAGGTGTTTTGGTGGTTTAATTACAGTTGTAATCTTGTTTTGACAGGTGGTGCTGATCCAACTCCAAAGGTTTGGAATCTTTTCCGTGTTATTCTTTGGGCTCCGGATACAAACAAGGGGGAAAAATCCCTCGTGTAAGGAAAAGAGAAAAAATATGGGAATAAAAAGCCCGTAAGGTTCTGCTGCTGGAAACAGAAGAAATTTGGGAAAAAAGCTTTATTTATTCCTGCTAATGGAAACAGAATAAATTTGGGAAAAATCCCACAACTGCTAATGGAAGCAGAATAAATTGGGAAAAAAACCCACAACTGTTAATGGGAATAAAATTGGGATAAAAATCCCACAAGCTCCTGCTAATGGGAACAGAATAAAGTTGGGAAAAAACCTTTATTTATTCCTGCTAACGGGAACAGAATAAATTTGGGAAAAATCCCACAACTTCTAATGGAAACAGAACAAAT
>NW_020897791.1:317904-319084 GCF_003984885.1 Neopelma chrysocephalum
ATCCCACAACCTCCTGCAAATGGGAACAGGATAAATTTGGGAAAAATACCTCATAACTGATAATGGAAACAGAATAAATTGGGGAAAAAAACCCCACAACTGCTAATGGGAATAAAATTGGGATGAAAATCCCACAACCTCCTGCTAATGGAAACAGGATAAATTGGGGAAAAAAATCCACAACCTCAACAAAATAAATTTGGGAAAAAAATCCTACAAGCTCCTGCAAATGGAAACAGAATAAATTGGGAAAAAATCCACTCAACTTCCTGCTAATGGAAACAGGATAAATTTGGGAAAAATCCCACAACTGCTAATGGGAACAGAATAAAATTGGGATAAAATCCCACAACCTCGTGCAAATGGAAACAGAATAAATTAGGAAAAAACCCCACAACTGCTAATGGGAACAGAATAAAATTGGGATAAAATCCCAACAACCCCCTGCTAATGGAAACAGGATAAATTTGGGAAAAATACCTCACAACTGATAATGGAAACAGAATAAATTGGGAAAAAACCCCCCACAATTGCTAATGGAAGCAGAATAAATTTGGGATAAAAATCCCACAAGCTCCGGCTAATGGGAACAGAATAAAGTTGGGAAAAAACCTTTATTTATTCCTGCTAATGGGAACAGAATAAATTTGGGAAAAATCCCACAACCGCAAATGGAAACAGAATAAATTTGGGATAAAATCCCACAACTTCCTGCTAATGGAAACAGGATAAATTTGGGGAAAACCCCTTTATTTGTTCCTGCTGCTCTTCCCCTCCAAGCAGCACCTGCTCCTTAAGGCCCAGCCCTAAACCCTGACCTGCTTTCAGGGTTGCAACCTCGGGAGCTTCCAAGGTGATCCCAGACTGGAGTGACCCGGGATGGGATCGATCCCTGAGCAAATCCCAACCCTCCCTCTGGGAAAAAAATCCCCTCCCCAGCCTGGCCGAGGGTTCTTTTCTGATTATTGGGGTTTTTTGGGGGGGGTTTCAGGTGTTGGGGTTTTTCTTTTGCTCAGCTGAAGGACAAGTTTTGGGATTTGTAAGAAGGTTTAGGTCAGGCTTTAGTTTGGGGGTCTGAGGTTCAGTTTAGGGTTCTGAGGTTTAGTTTAGGGCTTAGTTTGGGGGTCTGAGGTTCAGTTTAGGCTTTAGTTTGGGGGTCTGAGGCTCAGTTTAGGCTTTA
>NW_020897791.1:319094-319246 GCF_003984885.1 Neopelma chrysocephalum
TTTGGGGGTCTGAGGCTCAGTTTAGGCTTTAGTTTGGGGGTCTGAGGTTCAGTTTAGGGTTTAGTTTAGAGTTCTGAGGTTTAGTTTGGGGGTCTGAGGTTCAGTTTAGGGTTTAGTTTGGGGGTCTGAGGTTCAGTTTAGGCTTCAGTTTG
>NW_020897791.1:319256-331753 GCF_003984885.1 Neopelma chrysocephalum
TTTAGGGTTTAGTTTGGGGGTCTGAGGTTCAGTTTAGGGTTTAGTTTAGGGTTCTGAGGTTTAGTTTGGGGGTCTGAGGTTTATTTTCGGGTTTAGTTTGGGGGTCTGAGGTTCAGTTTAGGGGTTTGAGGCTCAGTTTAGGGTTTAGTTTGAGGGCCTGAGATTCAGTTCAAGGTTTAGTTTGGGGGTCTGAGGTTTAGTTTAGGGTTTAGTTTGGGGGTCTGAAGTTTAGTTTAGGGTTTAGTTTGGGGTTCTGAGGGTTCTGAGGTTCAGTTTAGGGTTTAGTTTGGGGTTCTGAAATTTAGTTTAGGGTTTAGTTTGGAGGTTTGGGGTTTAGTTTGGGGTTTTACAGAGTTTCTGCAGGTTTCTTCCTTTGCCTCTTAGGGAACAAAACTAACATTGAAATAGCCCAAAAAATCAACATTGATCCAGGTTTTCCTGCAATTCCAAAGCCCCTTCCAGCCCAGGGGTGGCTGTTGATGCCCAGGGGATGGCAGGGATTGGGGTGGGTGTCACCCTGAGGACAATCCCCATGGATTTCACCCCCCTCTCACTAATTAAACGAGTTTAATGAGCAGATTGGGCCCATCTCACACCCACAGCCGGACTTTCCCGGAGGGGTAATTCCCAAGGGAAAACTTCCCAGGAAGCAACTCCAAGAGCAAGAGGAGGGACGGGCACTACCCAGCTGGACTAACTTCCCGTGGGCAGGAAGGAGGAAAAACCCCCAAAATCCAGGAGACTTTGGTTCAAAGCAGCCACTGGGAAGTTGTGGATGGAGCCGGAGGAGGGAGACGGGATCCGGGAGTGGAGTTTAGGGATGATGAGCTGGGAGAGAGGGTTGTGTGGGTCTTTTCCACACTAAATCCCACCTGAAGCCCTTCCTGATGTGTCAGGCCAGGAGGCACCTGCACCCCAAAAACAGGCACCCCCAATATTCCATTGGGGAATAACGACAGGGAAGAAAATTGATGGGAAACAGACCCCAAATTTAACATTTATCCAGGTTTTCTTACAATTCCAAAGCCCCTTGGAGCCCAGGGGTGGCTGTTGATGCCCAGGATTGGGGTTGGTGGCACCCTGAGGACAATCCCCATGGATTTCACCCCCCTGTCACTAATTAATTATTGTAGACCCATTATTAATTATTCCATTGGCTCCCAGGGGACAAAACTAATGAGAAACACACAGAAATAGCCCCAAAATTAACATTTATCCAGGTTTTCTTGCAAGTCTCAAGTCTCTTTGAGCTCAGCAGTGGGTGGTGATGCCCAGGGGATGGTCCTTGGTTCCCATGGATCCCACGGGGACACCGAACCGGCCCCCGGGATCCCACGGGGACACCAAACTTGCCCCCTTCAATCCCACGGGGACACCAAACTTGCCCCCTTCAATCCCACGGGGACACCAAACTTGCCCCCTTCAATCCCACGGGGACACCAAACTTGCCCCCTTCAATCCCACGGGGACATCAAACCAGCCCCACGGATCCCACAGGGACACCAAACTGGTCCCATGGATCCACCCCTGGCACCCCACAGCCACCCCTGGCACCCCACAGCCTCACCTTCCGAGCGCTCCCGTTCTTGGGGCCGTGCAGGAGGATGAGGCCACCGTCCCTGTCCCCATTCCTGGGGCCATCCAGGTTGTCCTCCTCGGGGGGCATCATCTCCAGGGATGCAGCATCCACAGAGTAGGGGAGTGGGCCCACAGTTGGGGGCTCCTCTTCACCCCACAGGGTGGTTTGGGGGCTCCTCTTGACCTCACACGGTGGTTTGGGGGCTCCTCTTGACCTCACACGGTGGTTTGGAGGCTCCTCTTGACCCCACACGGTGGTTTGGGGGCTCCTCTTGACCCCACACGGTGGTTTGGGGGCTCCGTGACCCTTCCTTAGGCTGCTCTGTTTGTCCTGGACTAGCCCCCAGTCCTGTCCTAGGTTTAGGAGGGGGCTTAAACCCCCTCTAACCCCTGCTCTGTTCCTCTGGAATTCCCCCTGCCCTTCACATCTGGCCAGATGTGAGCCCACAGCCCCTGCAGAGATATCCCAGGGAAAGGGTGGGACACAAACCCCACAGATCCCCTTTTTAAAGCTACCCCAGGTGGGGGGGGGGGGGGAATTTAAACCCCCCAAACTCCCCTTGCAGAGCAACCCCAAATATGGGGTTAAACTCTTCTTGCAAGAGCTGCCCTAAATATTGGTGGGGATTTAAACTCCTCTTGCAAGAGCTGCCCTAAATAAGGGGGGGTGTTTAAACCTCCCCAGACCCCCTCGTAGAGCTACCCTAAATAGGGGGAAGGTGTATTTAAACTACCAAAAACTCGCCTTTCAGAGCTACCTCAGATGGGGGGAACCCCCAAAACTCCCCTAAATGGGGGGAGAAGGTTCAAACCCCCAATAATTCCCCTTTCAGAGCTACCCCAGCTCGGGAGGGGGGGTTAAAGTCTCCCAAACCCCCTTTACAGAACTGCCCTAAATGGGAGGGGGATGTTAAACCCCCAATCCCCCTGTAGAACTACCCTAAATGGGGGGAGAAGGTTCAAACCCCCACTAACTCCCCTTTCAGAGCTTCCCCAGCTGCGGTGCGAGGATTAAACCCCCCGCCCCTTGCAGGGCGACCCCAAAAAACGAGGGTGTTTAAACACCCAAGAACTTCCCTTACAGAACTACCCCAGCTGCGGAAGGGGGTTAAACCCCCCAAAACCCACCTTGCAGAGCTCTCTACAGGGGTTAAACCCCCTCCCCTTACAGAACCACCCCAAAAGGAGAGTGGGAACCCCCCAAAACCCCCCTTTCTAGAGATGCTCCAGCCACGGGAACCCCCCAAACTCCTTTAAAGGGCCAAACCCCGCCGCCCTACAAACTCTTCTGCGTTAATATCCCACCTCGGACGACCCCAAAGTCTCGGCTCGGTGTCCTCGCTCAGCCCCGGAGCCCCCGCCCGGCCCCGCCGATCCCAAATCCCGGCGCGATCCCAGAGGCGGCTCCCTCGCGGCGCGGGGGATAAGCGGGGAGGGGGGGCGGGGCGAAGCCCCCTGTCAGCCAATGGGAAAGCGGGACGGCGCTGATGGACGGCGGCACCGCCCAATGGGAGCGCGGGGGGGCAGGACCGGAGGGGCCGTTGCCCCGGGCAACGGGGGGAATTAGAACGCGGGTGACGTCACCGGAGGAGGGACTTGAGGCCGCGCCCACGGGCGGGCACAGATGGGAGCGGCCCCGCCCCCGCCACACATCTGGGGAGGCGTCCGAGCCCAAACATCCCAGCCACATCTGGATGAGCCCAATTACAACCAGGAGCCGCCCCCCTGTCTCGACCACATCTGGATCTGGGCTCTGCTTCTGCTCCCTGAGTAACAGCTGGAACGGGTTCCCTCCCACCCTGGACACATCTAGATGACCTCCCGCCACAACTAGGTGCCCCCTCACCATCCCAAACACATCTGGGTGCCCGTCCTGCTCCACAACCCACACCTGGGCACCCGTCCGATCTCACCTTGGGCACATCTGGATGATCCCATCTACAACCAGGAGCCGCCCTCGACCACATCTGGGTGCCCCTCCCACCTCCCTTATTACATCTGGGTGTGTATTTGATCCCACCCCAGGCACATCTGGATGACCCCAACTGCAACCAGGTGCCCCTCTCACATCTGGGTGCCCCTCCCACCTCCCGTGCTACATCTGGGCGAATGTCCACTCCTACCCCGGACACATCTGGATGAACCCACCCACAACCTGGAGCAGTTCTGCAACATCTGGGCCGGTTGTGCCCTTGCCCTGCCAAAGCCACCAGGGGTTTCTCCTGTACAAACCATGACATAACATGAAATATAATTAAAAAAATACGTGAAGAAATAAAATACAATCCATTTTATTCTTTTTTCCAGGCCAATCCTGCCCCATTTTCCCCCTCTGAGCTGTTGTCCCCACGAAAAGGCCCATAAGTGATTACCTGAACCTTAATTAAGTTAATGAGCCCAGGCTTGGGTGGGATGAATCCCACTGATGTCAATGGGACACAAAGAATTCCAGGCAGATCCAGCTGTTTAACAAGGGGGAAAAAATTAGCCCAGCATTAATTTTTTTTATTTATTATATATTTATATTTATATGTAATGTATTTTATATAATTTTATATTATTTACCTTTATTATTTCTATTTTTCTATTTAATATATTTTCTATCATTAATAAATAATTTATATTCATTATTCATATTTATTTAATTTATAACTGTCTAAACATATTAAACCGAATTCCACCTTTCCCAGTCATTTTTTTTCCTCATTGGGGCATCAAGGATTGTGTGATCCCAAAGAAAGGAATATATTAGGAAGGGTTTTCTCTCTCTCCTGGATTTCCCAATCCAGAAGGAGCTGCTGGACCAGAAAGGTGGAATTATTGATTAGGAAATCTTGAGATATTGGCACTGATACATCCCCAAACTGCTCATTGTGGTGCCACCAAACTGTGCAGAGACCTCATTCCAGTCTGGTTTTCCCAAGGGATGATCCAGCCCCACTTTGTGGTCCATGTTCTCTGGATGGAGCCATCCTGCTTCCATTCCCCCAATTCCAAAGGGAAAATCCATCAAAATCCATAAAACTCCTCTTAATGATCAAGAGCTTTGCCCCAAGTCATGCTTGGGTTGGACGGACGAGCAACTGGAGCTGATCCAGGTCAGGACAAGCTTTTCCCAGCTCACCCACCCTGTAAATCCCACTTTTTCCCATCATGGAGATCTCAGGCTTGGGAGAAACCTTCTCCAAGCTGAACAAATCTTATGGAATCCATGGAAAATGGAAGCACATTTAACATAAGCCAGTCCCCGGGTTGGAAGGAGGCGGCCGAGGGTGAACAAGCCCCGGCACGAAGTTGTCCTTCCCTGCTCCCCCTCCCACCCCTTCCCAACCTTTCTCATCCAGCAGGAAAGGTGGCTTGGATGCATTTTTCCTGGGGTGGTGCAACAGGGATCAAAGAGGCTTTCCCAGAGCCAGCCCTGCCTCCAGGACTTTCCCCTCCCGGCTCCTTCCCAAGGGAACACATGGCCCCGCTACTCGTCCCGAATGGGGATCTCAGCAGGGAGCAATGACTCTTACTGGCCCCAGATCCAGCTTTTTCCTGGAATTATAGAATGGTTTGGGTTGAAATGGGCTGTGAAGATCCCTCTGTCTGGTAGGGGGAAGAGATTATTATGGGATGCCTCAGGGAATGAGGTTGCCATGAGGAGCATCTCCCAATCCAGGGCCACCAAATCTCAGACAAACAGAGATGATTCCTATTGTGCCAGAAGAGGTTTGAATGGATGGAATGAGCCTCTGAAAGACCCCTGGATAAAATAAACCCTGTTTGGGAAGGCACAAGGCTGGGAAGCTGAAGAGGATGGAGATTCCAAGCCTGGGCAAAGCATGAGCAGATCCCTCCAGGAATCATGGAATGTTTGGGTTGGAAGGAGTCTTAAAGATTGTCTCATTCCAATCCCCTGTCATGGGCAGGGACACCTTCCACTAGCCCAGGTTGCTCCAAGCCCCATCCAGCCTGGGCTTGGATACTTCCAGGGATGCAACAGCCACAGCTTCTCTGGGAATTCCATTTCAGACCCTCACCACCCTCCCAGCCAAGAATTCCTTCCCAAGATCCCATCTAACCCTGGGAAGCCATTCCCTGTGTGCTGTCCCTCCATCCCCTGTTCCAAGTCCCTCTCCAGCTCTTCTGGAGCCCCTTTAGGCTCTGGAAGGGGCTCTCAGGTCTCCCTGGAACCTTCTCTTCCCCAGGCAGAACATTCCCAATTTGGGAAAAGCTTTGCTGTGCAAACCCCTGTTGTCCCTGTGCCCCAACTTCTGTTGTCCCTCTGCTCCATCCCCTTCCCAGGTGTTCTCCTTAGGCCTGGCTGAGGATGGATGAGCCCATTCCATGCTCAGCTGCAATGAGGTTCCTGATGACCCCCATGGGCAGGTGGAAGCAATGGACTCATCCCATGAATAGGGCTGGAGAGGAGCCCTGGGAAGGGTTTCAGGATGAGGGTTGGAGGCACCAGAAATCACCGTCCTATGGGATCTGGGCTCTGCACCACTGTTTGGGCTCCGAGACTCCTCCAAATCCAACCTGATGGATGAAAAGCAGCTGGATTTGGGAATAATTTAATTCTGTGATTGGAGAGGGAGGACTTCCTGCAAGGTAGGTTTTCCTAAATTATTTTTAAATCCATATATTTGGCCCCATCCTCCACCTGAGGGGTGCAAAGCATTCCCCCCTGGGGGTCTCCTTGCTGCTGCTTAAGGGGCTCTCCCTAAATTTGGGGCTAAAACTTTCTTTCCCAGGGTGCATTTTGGGCTGGGAACCTCCCATCAGGCTCGGGGGGCCTTAAGTAAACTTCCTGGAGGAGGGAATTTCCCTCGGGAAGGTGACTGGGTGAGGTCTCCTCTACTCTGGGTGGGTTTGGGGGAACAAGTTGGTCCCACCAGCAGCTCTGGGTGCTCCTGGTGCAACAAAGTCTGGGAAAACGTGGAAGTTTTCCAAGTGTTTTCTACTCCTTGAAAAGTTTAGCTGATGTTTTCTGGTGCTTTGGCTCTTTCTTCCTTGAGAAGTCCCATTTTTTTCCTTAGCAGGGGAGGTTTTTCATGGAGTGGGAGGACCGCCTGGGTGTTTAATATTAGCCTTATTTCCTCCATCCTCTGGGTTTCCACGGGGAGCAGGGATTTGGGAGGGTCTGGATGTTGCAGCCACAGGAAAGGGAGGTGAGAGCTGGGGGATCTCTCTGCTCTGCTGAATTACTTTCCAGCATGATGGGAGCTGGGAATTCCTCCCGAAATTCACAATTTAGGGGGATTTCCCTTGGTTTTTTTTTAGCAGGAATTTTATTTTTCCCACCTCCCAGAGCAGCTCAGGGGCTGAACTCAAGGATTTCTTGGTCTCTTTGGGTCCTTGTTAAAGCTGAGCTTGACCCTTTGGGGTTGAGCTTTTGGGGTTTTCTCTGGGAGAAAATTTGGGATTCTACCAGCCCCGGGGTGTCTCCCTGTTGTTGCAGGGACATCCTTGAGGACTCTCCCTTAACATTCCCAAGAACAGCTGGATGAGGGAGCCATGGGAGTCTCAAGGGACAGTGAGATGAAGAAGAGCAGCAGGTGGGTCCTGTGGGGTGTGGCAGGGGATTTTAGGGGCTCCAGCATTACCTGATCACTCTGGATTTCCTGGGAATTTCAGGCCTAAAGGGATCAAGCAGAAAAATCCCTCTAAATTTCCTTTTGGGTGCCCTGGAAATCAGGGTTGGGCAGTGTGGGATCACACGCTGGATTATTTTCCCCACTAAGGGGTTTGCTGTGGGTATTCCCTGCTTGGCTTCGGTGGGATCAATTTTTCCTTGTCCCCAGGAAGCGAAAGAAGGAGCTGGAGAAAGGGCAGGAGGTGCCAAAGGAATTCAGGACAAAGATTGGGAAGAAGGAGCCGGAATGTTCAGTGCAGGTACCTCTTTATTCCCCACTGGGGTGACCCTGGTGACTGTCCCAAAAGTTTTATGGAGGGGAAAAAAAACAACCCTATGGCATGAACTTCCTTCTCCCTCACACTGCTCCATCCTGGTGCAAAGTTCCCTGTAGGAAAAGGGAAGAAGAAGGAGAAACCACCAGAGGTCGAGGAGAAGCCGCTGCAGGAGAACGTCATCAGCAGGTGAGTCCTGGGGACTCCACCCAGGGAGGAGATGGGATCTCCAGGGCTCTGCTCCCTCCAGCTGGGATCATCCCATGGGAATGTCGTGTCCAGCTCTGCTTCCCTTGTGCTGCCTGGATCGTCAGAATGGTTTTTAATTGGGAGAAATAAAGGCATGGAGGGACAGGACAAGGGGGGATGGGCTTAAAATGAAGGAGAGAGGGTTTAAGTTGGATGTTGGGAAGGAATTCTTGGCTGGGAGGGTGATGAGGGGCTGGGATGGCATTCCCAGAGAAGCTGTGGCTGCCCCATCCCTGGAAGTGTCCAAGGCCAGCTTGGAGCAACCTGGACTAGTGGGGGGTGTCCCTGCCCATGGAATGAGATGATCTTAAGGTTCCTTCCAACTCAAACCATTCCACGATTCCTAAAAAACGTGTTTTCCTTCTGTCTCCTCCATGTCCAAGAAGCTCCCTAAAGCAGGAGGCTGCAGGAGGGAAAGGTCTTGGCTCAAGCCCGTGGAATGGGATCCAAGCTGAGGAAGGAGCTGCCCCGGGCTCGGTACGTGGTGGTCTCGGAGCTGAAGGATTTGGGAGCACTCCTGTGGTTTGTTCCCGAGGGATCTGTGCTGGTGGTGTCCTACAGCCTTGAGGATGTGGGAAAGCCCCTAAAAGGGATATTTGGAGTGTTTGGAGTTAAATTAAGGAGTAAATTCCCTGTGGGGTTGGATCAGTCACATTTTGGTGTTTTCCCGGGAGCACCAGGGCATGGGGGACTCTGTCACTTCCCAAGCATAATGTTGGGATTGGTCTCATCCTGCAGCATCTTTCCTGAGGGATTTGATCTTCCTACCCCATCCCTGGAAGTGTCCATGGCCAAGTTGGACAGAGCTTGGAGCAACCTGGAATAGTGGGAAGTGTCCCTGCCTATGGCAGGAGGTTGGAACTGGATAATCTTTAAGGTTCCTTCCAACCCAAACCATTCCATGATTTTTGGCTGATCCTGGCCAATTCCTACAACATTTTGCTTTGTCCACATTAACATTTCCCACTTTTCCTCTTGTGGAAAACCAGCAGAGAGGCTTTTTTTCCCAACAGGATCTAAAATGTCAGCAAACTCTTTCCTGGCTGGAAAAACTGAAACCACAGCCTGGAAACCCCCCCCCCGGGGGGGAGGGGGGGCTGTGATCCATGTCCTGCTGTTCCTGGTGCAAACATCAGGAATCCACAGGCAGGATTTACTTTGGAAGGTCATGGTTCCTGAATTTCCCAATGTGATTCCTACCAGCAGCCGTAGGATTGTGAATCCCAGAGCAGGAATATTCCCAGGGAACGAAAGTTTATGTTGTCCTAACCAACCTCTAATTAACTGAGGTTTTGATTCCCCCTTTAATGAGTTCACCCAGCAGCTGCTTTCAAGAAAAAACCCTCTGTGGTTTTGGGGTTCCTTTGAAAGAGAAACTCGGGAAGGTGGAATTTCTAAGGAGAGGCTGGATGCTTGGAGAGGGTTGGAGGAGCTTGGGATGGGTTTCAGGGTGTCTGGTGTGGTCAGGAGCTGAAAAAAATCTGGTTTCAGCTTTGAGAATGAGTGTGCAAACACTATAATAAGATTCCTGGTGGCCTCCAAGGGGTTGATTTTAGGGTTTGTGTCCCCTCTGAGCTCATTTGCTTCCAGGTTCCGTCCCAATTTTCCTTCTATTTTGTCCCTTTCTTGTGTTTCCCACCCTGTGGCTTTGTCCTCATCCCTTTTTCCCTCTTGCCATCTGCTCCAAGGGTGATTTCCCATCCTAAGGGCCAAGCTGGCACTTGATGCATCTTTATTATGGAGCCATCCCATTCCTATTAGTCCTGGAATTCTATCCCAGCAGTGAATCCAAGGAGCAGGTGGTTGAGGAGGGGTAGAGCTCTCGGGTTTTTACTCCATAAAATACTTTAATAGTGTTGTTGGAAGGAAGGCAGGGATTTCCTAACCCCAGAAAAACCTCAAGGCTTGGAAAATCTTGGCTGGTTTGGGCTCCTGGTTTCCAGCCAAGGAGGCCAAGGAAGGGGAAACCGGTGGCAGGATGAGGGGCTGGGTGATTTTTGGGAGTGATGCTGCTCTTGGGATACCTGTTCCAGGTCACCTTTCCCAATATATTCCAGGAGGAGACCAAAGCAACCCTTCCCCAAGGGCCATCCGTGGAGCTCCAAGACTCTTCAGGGTGAGTTGGGTCACTTTTTGGGATGATTTTTACCTGGAGAATTGGGAATTTTGTCCTTTTTCTTCTTTTTTTTTTCTGAGGTTGCACAGCCCTGGGTCACCAAAACCAGCAGTTGGTGCCTCCACTGAGCAGCTTCACCGGTGACACCTTTCCAAAAACATCCCGAGGGGGATTTAAGGCCCAATCCTGGGATTTGAGGGTGGAGAAGGAATGTCCTGCCCCATCCAAGCTCCCTGAGTCAGCAGGGTGGGATTGCTCAGCTGCAAACACCTCTGGAAACAGAGAGCTGGGAACAACCAACCTCCCAAATCCTGGGAAAAGGCTGTTCCTTCCCTCTCCCTGGGCTAGATCTGGGCGGAGATAAGAAGCTGAACTCAGACTAAAGCTGGGCCTAAGCAGGCTAATCCTCTCTTGCCTCTTCAAAATTCCCACTGAGAGGCCTTTAATGAGACCTCTGGAAGAAGGAGCCGATCCCAGAAAGTGGCAGGAAGGACTTTGCCTCCTGAGTCACGGATCTGTTAATGAGATTGGAAGGGCTGAACTTGTTTTCCTGGGATATTTTTCCCTAAGGAGTTTAGTGGGGATGGCGTGACGTGCGTTCCAGCTGGAAAAAGCAGCTGGCTCCTGGTTTGTTTTTTTTTTTTCTTGGGAAATTTGTTTCCATCCCAAAAATTCCTGTGCCCTGTGTTGTCCCACATTAAGGTAACTAAGGATCAGCCTAAATTAATATGGAGAAAAGGGCCAAAAATCTCACTTTCTCTTGTAGAAACTGTGTGGGATGTTTTGGATAAAAGCAGGAATTTGTGGCTCTTCTGTTTGGGCTCCCCTGGAATTCCAGGAGAGCCATCCCATCCCTTCTGTTGAGCCTCCTCCTTGGGAGCGGGAATGTGGTTTTCCAGCTCCTTTCTGGGTAGGATCAGGGCTGTGCTTCCAAAGTGGTCCTGCTGAGGGGTGCCAGGAGCTGGGAAAGGCAGGGAATGGGGCTGATCCATGGGCTGAGCTCAGCTCCAGCCTTGTCCAGCAGGGAGAACTTTCCTGGGAGGTGACAATGATTCCAAAGGGACAGAAACAAGTTTCCATGTGGACATGGAGGCACAGTCACCTCCAGCCTGGAATCACAGAGGTTGGAAAAGACCCCAGATTTCCATGTGGGACCAGGGGACACCATCACCTCAACCCTCATGGAATCATTAAGGTTGGAAAAGACATCCAGGATCATTGAGTCCAAGCACTAACCCATGTCCCCAAGTGCCACATTTACGTTTCCTGGACGCTTCCAGGAGGGATGGTGATTCCAGCACCTCCCTGGGCAGCCCATTCCAATGCTTGCCCACCCTTCCAGTGAAGAATTTTCCCAATATCCATCCTAAATCCACCCTGTGGAGATGTAGCCTTGGTTTAGGCTGTGCTTGCTACTCCTTCCTTCCTATTTTGCTTGGAATTTTTTCGGGGGGAACCAGAGCAGCTCCAAGATGATGTTCCCAATTCCCTGCCTGGCTCAGAGAAACCTTGGGAGGAGTTATTTTATAGGGACAGGTTGTGCATTGTAATCTTTCCCAAATCCCAAAGAAATCCCAAAAATTCCAGTGGTCTCTGTGCTGAGCAGGGAAACATTCCTACGTTCCCCACCCATATTGTGGATGGAAGGAATCGTGGATCTGGACACTCCTTGTCCTGCAGCTTGTTGTGGAAGTTGTGTCCTTCCCCGTCCTTCCCCGTCCTTCCCTTCCCATCCTCAGGCTGCCTTGGGATGAAGGAGCTTGTCCCCACAATCCCAGTGATCCCATTTCCTCCTCCACTGTATCCATGGTATCCAACCTGATCCTGCCTGTCCCGTGTGCTGTTGGTGCTCCCAAACCTTGTAAACTTTTCCCCTGAGGTTTCTCTGGGAATATTCCCTTGGAATATCGCCTGTTTGGTCTGGAGACCTTGTGGTCCTGCTTTTTTTTGAGCTTCCTCATCCCATCAAATCCACATGGGATAAAACGTGGATATTTGGGATATCTCCACATGCCATAACACCTGTGGAACTTCCCTGGAGGAGAAACAAGGACTTGTCTGGGAGCAATTCCCTAATTTTGGATGGAAGAGGTGGAGCTGGTACTCCCCAAGGTGGTGAGAAGTGGCTGGAATTTCGTTGTAGGTCCCAGGACAAACTCTGGGAAGCAGGACCTGCAGTGGGACAGCAGCTCTTGGAGAGCCAGCATGGAATTGGGGTAGGAAATCTGGGAAGAATGACACTCCCTGGACCTGATCCTGCATGGAATACATCCCTCAGTCACTCCTGGGCTTTGGGATAACCTCTCTCCTTTCCCAACCTCAACATTCCTTCCCTTCTGGCTGCTTCCCACAGATCCCAAAGCCAAGTGATGGTGTTGCTGGTGGGATTTCCTCCCCCTCTGGAGATCCTGGGAATTTGGAGATGGATTTGGAGCTCGCAGATGTGAGGGAGGAGGAGGAGAAGGAGCTGGATCCCCCTGTCCCACAAAAGGAATGGGATTCCCAAGTCTTGAAAAGCAAAAAAAAGGGAAGAGAGAAGAAACAAGAAGAAAAGAAGGAGCAGGAAAAGGGATTGAAGAGGAAAAGAGGGAGGAAGAAGGATAAACTTGGGAATGGGATTGAGGGAATTGAGGAGGAGGAGGGTGATGGGGGCAGGAAT
>NW_020897791.1:331763-335944 GCF_003984885.1 Neopelma chrysocephalum
TTTGGGTTGAGTTCTTTGGGTAAAAGTGTGGAAATGGAATTTTTGAGGTTTATTTTTTAGGGTGAAAGTGTGAAAATTGAATTTTTGGTTTTATTTCTTTGGGTAAAATTGAAAATTGAATTTTGAGGTTTTTTTCTTAAGGCAAAATTGTGGAAATGGAATTTTGACTTGTATTTCTTAGGGTAAAACTGAAAATTGAATTTTTGGTTCTATTTCTTGGGGGAAAACTGAAAATTGAATTTTTAGTTTTCTTTCTAAGGGCAAAAGTGTGAAAATTCAATTATAGTTTTATTTCTTTGGGTAAAACTGAAAATTGAATAGTTTTATTTCTTGGAGTAAAAGTGTGGAAATTGAATTTTGAGTTTTATTTTTTTGCGTAAAACTGAAAATTGCATTTTGAGTTTTATTTCTTGGGGTAAAACTGAAAATTGAATGTTGAGTTTTATTTCTAAGGGCAAAAGTGTGAAAATTGAATTTTGGTCCCAGTTTTTAACTCTTTCGCTGGATTTTCTGAAGCCCTGAACTCGTCACTCTTGGCAGGACGAAGGGGCTGAGAGAGACAACACAACAGTGTCTGCGTAATTGAAGATATTTCTTTATAATTTATTATTTAAGGTATTTATTTAATAGTTGGTTTTATCCTTATAACAATATATTTAATAGTTATTTCTCCAGAAATGCCTTTCCTGGTGTCCAGCCAGGGAAGGGAGATGCTTGGAGTCGGTGCAAGGAGATAATTTACCCAAATTATATAATAAAATACAAATGTTATATATATATAATATATAAAAATAGAAATAGAAAAAATAAAATAAATAAATAATAAATAAAAAGAAATATAAAGATACAAATATAAAATAACTAAATAATAAAGTATAAATACAAAATATAAAATAAATAGTAAATAAATGTAAATATAAAATACTAAAAAAATAAATATATAATAAATAAGTAAAAAGAAACATACAAATATAAAATAAATAATATATAACAATAAATACATAAAAATAAATATAAATAGAACCATAATTATATTTATATCTGTACTTAGTAGATATGTTATGTGTAATATTTTATATTAATGTTTACATATTTAATATTTGTATTATTTGATATAAATGTAAAAATATAAAATAAATAATAAATAAGTAAAAAGAAATATAAAATAATGACCATAAAGATAAATGTAAAATAAATAATAAATGTATAATAATAAATAAATATAAAGATACAAATATTAAAATAGAAATATATAATAATTAAATAAAAATAAAGGTAAATATATAAAAATAAAAATATAAATATAATTATGTTTGCATATAATAGATAATGTTATTAAATATTAATGTAAACTATTATATAAAATATTTAATATTTATATTATTTAATATTTATACAATGTAAGTAATATATAATATAAAATAGAATATTGGTATATAGTTTATAATTATATTTTTATACATATAGTATAAAATAATTATATATTATATATAAATATGTTTAATATATATTATAATATTACATATTATAGTAATATAGAAAAATATATGAACAATCTATATAAAATATTGAAAATAAAAATAAATAATAATATAGAAAATAAAAGTAAAATATATTAAAAATCTTCCAAGAGAGCAGAACCTTTATCAGGGACTTTTGGAGGGTCTGTATTTCTTTTCCCCTTTTTCCCCAACACGTTTGGGATAATCCAGGCAGATTTTTTTATAGGAAATCGTTGTGAAGGACATGGAATTCCTGTAGCTCATTGTTTTTTCCTTAATATCCTTTTTTTCCCTCTGTTTTTCTGGCAAAATCCACCTTTTGCCACAATGGATTTATCCTTCCATGTTTCCCAGCAAAATTCCTGTAGCTCATTGTTTTTTCTTTAATATCCTTTTATTCCCTGTGGTTTTGTGGGAAAATCCACCTTTTCCTACAATGGATTTATTCCTCTACATTTCCCATCTAAAATTCCTGTAGCTCACTGCTTTTTTTTTTTCCTTAATATCCTTTTTTCCCCTTTGTGTTTTTCTTCCAAAATGCACCTTTTGCCACACTGGATTTATTCCTCTACATTTCCCATCCCAAATTTCTGCAGGTTGTTGATTTTTCCTTAATATTTTTATTTTCCCTGTGTTTTTCTGGCAAAATCCACCTTTTCCCACACTGAATTTATTCCTCCACATTTCCCAGCAAAATTCCTGTAGCTCATGGATTTTTTTCCTTAGTATCTTGTATTTTCCCTCTATTTTTGTGGGAAGATCCACCTTTTCCCACACTGGATTTATTCCCCATTTATTTCCCATCCCAAATTCCTGTAGCTTGTTGTTTTTTCCTTAATATCCTTTTATTCCCTGTGTTTTCCTGACAAAATCCACCTTTTCCTACAACCCATTCATTCCTCCACGTTTCCAGGGGGAAGGAGAAAAAAATCCCAAATGCTTCTGGGGCCACTTCCGAGGAAGAAACAGGAATTTCTCTCTCTCGGCCTGGGTTTTCCCAGCAATCCCTGGCTTTTTTTTCCCTTGGAGCTGCTGGAATTAAAGGGCCAGTGCCTCATCCTGTGCTGTCACCAACCCTCTTCTTTTACCCCTGAGCTGTTTTTTTCCCCCCTTTTCATGCTTTTCTGATTTTTTTTTTCAGGTTATTTTGACACTTTTTAACTTTTAAATTTGATTGATTGATTAATTAATTGATTGATTTTGAAGCTCCAGCTGAGACTTGGAAAAGGGGACTTGAAAATCCTGTTTTTTCTGGCTGAGGGGGGAGATGTGTTCAAATCTTATTTGCATAAAATCAAAGTTCTGAATGATCCCGAGGAACAGCCACAGGTTTTCCAGAGGAAGCCGTGGCTGCCCCATCCCTGGAATTGTTCAGGATGGATTGGATGGGGCTTGGAGCGACCTGGGATAGCGGAAGGTGTCTCTTCCCATGGAATGAGATGATCCTTAAGGTCCCTTCCCTCTCCTGAATCCCTCCAATATCACCACCCCCTTCCTCAAAACATCTTTCCCTGGATTCCCTCGTGGCTTCCGTTGTCTCAAACAACGGGAAAACCAAGGCAGGGGAGCGAAGAAAACAGGATTTCACCTGGAATTTGGGCCAACTTGGGGTCTGGAACTTCACCCCGGGGTTTGGGATGTTCTCATGGGTCCCCCCTTTGTGTCTTCTCCCAGGTGGGAAGAGGAAAAGAAGGAAGATGGAGTCAAGTGGACGCAGTTGGAGCACAAGGGCCCCTACTTTGCCCCCCTTTACGAGCCCCTTCCTGAAGACGTTCGCTTTTATTACGCCGGTACGTCCGCCCTGGGATGGCACCCGGGCTTGACTCTTCCCTGGAAAAACAACTGGTGCCTCCTCCTGTATGGAATAGGAATATCCCATGGGATAAAGCCTGCAGGTCTTAGTTGGAGCTGGAGGTGGAAGGAGTTCTGGGGTTATTAAGGAGTTGATCCTGGTGGTCATTTTTTCCCTCAGGAATCGTTTTTTCCTCGTTAAGGTGTGTTTTGGGGTTGAGTTTTAAGGATGAGTTGAAGCTCATCCTGGCTGGAAAACCAGGATTTTCCTGTCCCGTAGCCCCACAAAATCTGGAAGGCTTTGGTTGAGGTGCTCTGAGCTCCTGCTGGTGGCTCCTAGTGTCCCCAAGGTCACCAAGGATCACTTACAGCAACTCGATGTCACCGAGGGGCTGATTCAGGACAGATACAGAACTCTGCTGTCCTTATTTTCCTCCCATTTCTGCTGGAATGTCTTCTCCCTGCTCTCACCTTCATCCCTGAACTCATTTCTGGTGGATCCAGGCGAGGAAGCAACTTGGAGCTTGGCCAAGGGGTGCTGGAGATGGGAGGGGACCACATTCCCTGGGGGTCTTGGTGCTCCTCAGCTCCATCCCTGGGCCTTCCTATGCCTTTTTTCCAGTAGGAAAAAAGGCCATTTTTGGGGAATGAGGTGTCTGGAGACACCAGAGGGCACTGCTGGGACATCCATGGGGCTGTCAGAGAGTTTCTGGATCTCTGAGGAGGATCCCTGGCAGTGTTTGAACCTTCTCTGTGACCTCTGAAGTTGTTGGAGATCCACTCGTGTGCAGTGTGGATCAGGGCCAGTGGCTTTGGCCTGGGATCTTTGAGCTTGGCTCATTTCCTTAAAAATTCCTTAAAAATTCCTTAAAAATTCCTTAAAAATTC
>NW_020897791.1:335954-343445 GCF_003984885.1 Neopelma chrysocephalum
CCTTAAAAATTCCTTAAAAATTCCTTAAAAATTCCTTAAAAATTCCTGGATGGAAAAGTGTTTGTGGACAGGCAACAACTCCGAGTAGGAGGAGACCACGGAAGGGACCACATGGTGCCTGTGGGTTGTCGTGGGGCTGCTCTGAGGCTGTGACCCCCCATGGTCTGCAGTCCAGGAACCCCAAATCCCGGTGGTCCAGGTGGGATTGGACCATCCCCTGGAGCTCTGCAGGTTGCTTTTCCTCCAGCTTGCCTCGGGAAGCTGTTTCCAAGGAATTCTTAGGATGAGCCAAGATGTTCTTCCTTGGTTTCACTGTGTTTCTCTGGGCAAAGAGCTCAGGAGAGGGTGGTGGCTTTGGCACCTCCAGGGAGTGATCCCAGACCTGGAAAACCCCCAAGAACTGATCCCAGGACCTGGAGAGCCCCTGAGAATTGATCCCAGACCCTGGAGAATCCCCGGGAACCGATGCCAGACCCCGAGAGCCCCCCTGGAAACCGATGCCAGACCCCGAGAGCCCCCCGGGAACAGATCCCAAATTCTGCCCAGAGAAGCTGTGCCTGCCCCATCCCTGGAAGTGTCCAAAGTCAGGTTTGACAGGGCTTGGAGCAACCTGGGCTAGTGGAAGGTGTCCCTGCCCATGGCAGGGGTTTTGGAACTGAAAATCCCTTGCAACCTAAACCATTCCATGATTCTTGGATCCATTGGACAACCAGGAGAGGCTCTTGCCTCTTATGTCTTGCACAAACTTCGGCTTGGAGCATCCCATGGTTGTTCCATTCTCATGGATGAGGTGAAACCTCTCCAAGGAGGATCCTGCCTCCTGGAATTGGTGGGATTCAGGAACATCCCACTGTGCTAAGAGCTGTGGACGTTGATCCTGGAGCAGGAGGCGCTGAGGTCCTGCCAGTGACTCTTCTCCCCCCTCAGCCCTCTTTTGGTGGAGTGTGGAATGTGAGGAGTCTCCAAAAGACTGTGGGATTGGGCTGTTCCCTTCACCGATGCTGAAGGTCCTCTCTTTTCCCAGGAAAACCCCTGAAACTGAGCTTGGCCACGGAGGAAATCGCCACGTTTTATGCCAAAATGCTCGACCACGAGTACACGACCAAGGAGATCTTCCAGAACAACTTCTTCCACGACTGGAGGAAGGTACATCCCTGGGAGGGCTTCCTTGATATCCATCATCAGGCTGTGGTGTGGGATGGGAGGGGATGAGGGGCTTTTATGGCTTATTTATAACTGTGAGATCCTAAATTCTGATTTGTTTCCTTGGTTTTTGGGGGGATTTGGGCTGGGATTTGCTGCCTGCAGCATCTTTGAGGGCTTCACTTGTGCTCCCCACTGAGTTTTGGTGATGGAAGGAGGTGTTGGATCTTCCAGACAGCTTCCCAAATGTTTTGGGGCTTGAAGGAATAACCTCATGGTCCTAAATAAAACCAAAACCCCTACTGGGGTGTGTTTACACCCCCCAAATCCCTTTGGTGCACCTTCTGCAGTCCCTGAAGTTCCTGCAGTGGGTTTTTGGGGATTTTTTTTTTTCCATATCAGACGTTGTTCTACCCCAGCTTTGGCTGCATTTTGTTTCTCTGGGTGTTGGTTGAATCCAAAGATCATCCAGACCTCCTGCCATGGAAGCTGGTTGTGGCTGCTGCCTCCTGATTTTTTTCCAAAGAGCTGGAATATGGGTCTCTGTTCCCTTTTCTGGGAAGGAGAGGCACAAACATCAGCTCTGTGTGGGGTTAGTTTGGCCTCCCAGCTTTATCCAGGTCATCCCATTTTTTGCCCAGGAGATGACCTCGGAGGAGCAGGAGATAATCCAGGACCTGGCCAAGTGTGACTTCAGTGAGATCCACAAGTACTTTGTGGACAAAAGCGAGGCCCGGAAAGCGCTCCCCAAGGAGGAGAAGCAGGTCAGGACTCATCCCTGGGACATCTGGGACTGGATAACAGTGTTTTAGGGTCCAGCTTTGGGGTGTTTGGGCTCCTGCTTGTCATTTTTCCTGCTGGAATGCCCTGGGACCTCTTTGGAACAGCTCTGTCTCCATGACCATCATCCTCCTCTTTATGAATTTTATCAACCGGTCCTGCACATTCCATGGTTTTCCAACCTGCCAACCATCCTTGGACCATGGTTTTGGGTCCTGCTCTATGCAGAGGATGGTGGACCTTGCTGAGGGACTGGTGGCCCTCAGGGTTGTTCCATCAGCATCACTGGGAGGGTTTGCAGAGTGGGTGGAGATGAGCCATTTTTTGGGAATGGACTTGCCTCCTTCTCCTCTGAGCTCTGCCTTCCCAGCCTTCCTTTTTCTCCAGGGAAAGGGGGGATGGTGTTGGGCGAACACGAGCCATGAGGGTTAAATCTCATCCCGTGGGATTGAGAGTAAGTTTAGATTGGGAAGAAATTCCTTACTGGGAGGGTGGTGGGACACTGGCACAGGTTGCCCAGAGAAGCTGTGGCTGCCCCATCCCTGGAAGTGTCCAAGGCCAGCTTGGATGGGGCTTGGAGCAACCTGGGCTAGTGAAAGGTGTCCATGCTCATGGCAGGGAGGTGGAATAAGAATGAGATAAATTTGGAGGTCCCTTCCAACTCAAACCACTCCACGATTTTTTTGGCTGTCCTGGTGCTCCTTTCAGAAGCTGAAGGAGGAGGCAGACAAGATCCAGGAGGAATATGGCTACTGCATCCTGGATGGGCACCGCGAGAAGATCGGCAACTTCAAAACGGAGCCACCGGGGCTGTTCCGCGGCCGTGGCGACCACCCCAAAATGGGGATGCTGAAGAAGAGGGTCATGCCAGAAGATGTGATCATCAACTGCAGCAGGTGAGTTGTTGTGAGCTCCTGGAGCCGGTTTTGGGACCTGGAGGAGCAGGATCCTGGGATTTCACCATCTCCTGCGATCCCTGCTTTCCATGGCCTGAGGACTCGCTGGAGCTCTTTGGTCACCTCCAGAGGTCTGGCTTTGAATTCCTCTGTGGATCTCCAGTGGCCAGGAAGCTGCTCAAGCAGCTCCATCTCCCACTGGTTCATCTAAAATCAACCATAAACAACCCGTGGTTCTCTTGCTGCCTCTTTGAAGAAGGGATAACTCTGTGCTCCTCTTAATTTCCATTCTCCTAATTTTTTGGATCCCTCACGCTGCCTGGAAGCACCAGGATCCTGCCTGGAGGAGGGGGGAAGGCAGCGATTGGGTTAAGAGTGTTCTCTAAGTGCTAAATTATATGAGTTGGGTTGGTCTTAAACCACCCATTTGAAGACTTTGATTCAAAACATTCCCCTCCAGAAAGTTCTCCTTTGTCTTCAGCATCCAAATGATAAAAGACCTGATGGTGGGAAGGGTCTGGAGCACCAGGAGTGGCTGAGGGAGCTTGGGGGGGCTCAACCTGGAGAAAAGGAGGCTCAGGATGGACCTTATTTCTCTCTACAGCTCCCTGAAAGAAAGATGTGGACAGGTGGGGGTTGGTCTCTTCTCCCAGATGAGGCCATTTCCTCTTGTCCTATCACTTAAGTTGTCCCAGGAGAGAGGTTTAGGTTGGATATCAGAGAAAACCTCTTCCCAGAAAGGGTTGTCAGGCACTAGAAAAGGCTGCTCAGGGCAGTGGTGGAGTCCCCAGCCCTGGAGGGATTTGAAAGGTGTGTAGATGTGGCACTTGGGGACACGGTTCCATGGTGGACCTGGAAGTGCTGGTTTAATGGTTGAACTTCCTGATCTTGAAGGACTTTTCCAACCTTAACAATTCCACGTGGAGCAGTTTTGGGTGGACTCTGTGGTGATGTGGTGACCATCCTTGGCTCACTAAGTTGAGCTGAAACCCCATCTCTTCATGGTCTCAGGGCTTTAATCCTGCTCTTCCCACAGGGATTCCAAGATTCCCGAGCCCCCAGAAGGTCACAAGTGGAAGGAGGTTCGCTTTGACAACACGGTGACCTGGTTGGCCTCGTGGACGGAGAACATCCAGAACACCCTGAAGTACATCATGCTGAACCCCAGCTCCAAGCTGAAGGTTGGAATGATGGTGGAAAGATCAGGGAAAGCAGAGATGTGGCACAGCACCAAAAATCCAGGGTTTTTTTCCCATCTTTCCCCAAAAAACGGGGTGAACTAAAGGAATCTGTGTGTTGTTGGGTGGTGAGAGGAAAAGGACAGGTGGTTGTTAAGCATTAATCCTATTCCAGGGAAGGATTGCTGCTGGCAGAGCCAACATTCCAATGTTCCCTGTGCCACATTCCTCATGTGTTTCCAGGGAAGGCTGTTGGAAGCCTGGCAGGAGCTGGGAGGGTCCACAGGGACCAGAGTCCGTGGGGTGGAGTTCACTCATGGGCAAAGGTGGGATCCTGGTCTGTAGTGCCATGGGAAGAAAGGAAAGGGGATTTAAGGCTTTTTCCAGTGTTCCAAATAAATGAGGGCACTGAATCCCAGCTGGGCACAGCCCAGGGAGTGTTGTGCCCCTCCCTGGTGGTGTCCAGGCAGTGATGGCCGTGGCCATGCAGTGTTTGACCACTTTGGCTCCTCGCTGGGCACTCCTGGTGGAGAACACCTTGACTTGACCACGATCCCAAATCCAGCTCAGCCAGCAGAGGGCACAGAAACCTTGGATGAGCTGCTTCTGCTCCAGTTCTTCCACTTTGTGGATTTTTCCTCGAGAAAACACAGGCTTTGAGCAGGATTTAGATGCTGGAGGTGTTCCCAGAGCAGGGTTAGACTGGAAGAGGTGGAATAAAGGTGGGGCACAATGAAAAATGTCTTGGCCTCCCTTTATTTCCTAAGGAAACAGCGGGATTGGAGCAGGATTTAGATGCTGGAAGTGTTTCCAAAACAGAGTTAGGCTGGAAGGGGTGGAATAAAGGTGGGGCATAGTGAATAATGTCTTGGCCTCCCTTTATTTCCTAAGGAAACAGCGGGATTGGAGCAGGATTTAGATGCTGGAAGTGTTTCCAAAACAGGGTTAGACTGGAAGGGGTGGAATAAAGGTGGGACACTGATTGAAGAATGTCTTGGTCCCCCTTTCCAGGGGGAGAAGGACTGGCAGAAGTACGAGGTCGCTCGGCGCTTGAAGGACGTCGTCCATGAAATCCGGGCTCGGTACCGAGCGGATTGGAAATCCAAGGAGATGAAGAACAGGCAAAGAGCAGTGGCCCTCTACTTCATTGATAAGGTACCCACAGCCCCACCCCAGCCCTCGGGTCCCCCATCCATGTGGAAGTTGGGAATTGCCTGATCCACCCCACCCTGGAGTTGTTTTTTTGGTGATTCCTCACGTTCCACATGAGGAATCTTGGCAGCGATTATGGAATCATGGAATGGTTTGGGTTGGAAGGGACCTTCAAGATCATCCAGTTCCAACCTCCTGCCATGGGCAGGGACACCTTCCACTAGCCCAGGTTGCACCAATGCCCATCCAGCCTGGATGAGGTGTGACCATGGATGGTGATTCCCACTATTCCCAGAGGGTGCAGTTGTGCAGCAGAGTAGGAGCTGTGCTGTCCTTCCTGGGCTTCACCTGCACTCGTGTCTCTGTGTGGTGGCAAAATCCCCACTGGGAAGATGGAGAATCTTCATCTGGGGGGGATATTTTAGGGTTTCTCCTGCTGGAGGTGGCTGCTGTTTGATTTCCACCAGGGTTCCAGTGAGACACCACCCTGAGAAAGCTGTCCTTGAGGCTCTGGAACAGGGAAGTGTTCAAGACCAGGTTGGATGAGGCTTTAACCCAATCTGGTCTTGAACACTTCCAGGGATGAGGAATCCACAGTTTCCCTGTTCCAGTTATTTGTATCAAGTGGAAGCCATAATTTGGGATTCACTGTCATGCCCCATCCCTGGAAGTTTCCAAGGCCAGGCTGGATGGGGCTTGGAGCAACCTGGGACAGGGAAACTGTGGATTCCTCATCCCTGGAAGTGTTCAAGACCAGATTGGGTTAAAGCCTTGTCCAACCTGGTCTGGAACACTTCCAGGGATGAGGAATTCACAGTAGTGGAAGCTGTCCCTGCCCATAGCAGGGGTTTGGAACGAGCTGATCTTCGAGCTCCCTTCCAACCCCAACCATTCCATGATTCTCTTCCCCCGGGTGTCCACATCCACTTTAACAACCTTGGAAAGGGGGAATCAAGGTGGGATGGGGGTGGATGACTCCCTGTCTCCTTCCAGCTGGCCCTGAGAGCCGGGAATGAGAAGGAGGAAGGGGAGACGGCGGACACGGTCGGCTGCTGCTCCCTGCGTGTGGAGCACATCCGGCTGCACCCCCAGCTGGACGGGCAGGAGCACGTGGTGGAGTTTGACTTCCTTGGGAAGGATTCCATCCGTTACTACAACAAGGTGGCCGTGGAGAAGCAGGTGAGAGGGGGCAGTGCCAGGTCTCTGGGTGGTTCGGGTCCGCCCCATGTCCGTCAGTCCCAAAATCCGCATCCGAAACGTCTCGCGGAGATGCCTCTTGTGACTTAAAACCATCTCCCTGTCCTGGAGAGCAGGGAGAAACTTTGGAGGAGGGGCTTTCCAGGTTGTTCTACCCCAAGGACCGTGAAGGTCTCGAGATCTTTGGAGGGAGAAGTTCCCACCTCTGCTGAGGGAGAGAAGGTCCTGGAATCTTTCGAGCGGGGGAGAAAAGGTCCCAAACTCTTTTGAGGGGAGGGGAGAAGCTCCCACCATTTTTGAGGGAGAAGTTCCCACCTCTTTTGAGGGGAAAAGGTCCCACCTCTTAAGAGAGGAGGGGAGAAGCTCCCACCTCTTTTGAGGGGGGAGAGGAAAGGTCCCAAGCTCTTGCTGGAGCATCCTCAGTTGGCTGCTGGGCACCAGAACTTGAAATGTCTTCATTTATATTTAATTATATAAATATAAATTTAATGTCTAAGTATATTTATATGCAAGTATTTACATATTTAAAAGTATCAAAAATGCTTTGCCTGTGGGATGGATGATTTTAATGGTGTTTTGGGGGGGGGAAACTGGAGTGTCAGAGGTGGGAAAGATTTGGGGCAACAGCACCAGTGTGGCACCAGGGGCAGCCTTTGGAGTTGAGAAGGTTGGTGGTGTGGCAGGATGGGCGTGGATCTGAGTCCATCTGGATGAGGAGACAGAGATGAGGGAGGTATCTGGAAGCAATTCTTCCTTGTCCCTGACCAGGACCATCCTTTCCCCCCTCTTTAGGTCTTCAAGAATCTGCAGCTGTTCATGAAGAACAAGGACCCCTCCGATGACCTCTTTGACAGGCTCACTGTGAGTTGTCACCTCTGATCTTCTCAACCAGCACTGGTGGCCCAGAGGGGGGAGAAGCAAAGCTGTGACCCCCCTGCCAGCCTTTGGTGCTGCTCAGTGCCACCCCTTCCCCTGGTTTTAGTCATTGCAGCCTCAGAGACACCACTGGCACTGTTGGAAGGCCCTGGGGGGTTCTGTGAGATGTTTTCCATCCTCTCTTTGTGCTCTGGTGGCATCTCTGCTCATGGCCCTTCTAAGGGGGTGGATTTCTGCTCCTTTGATCCTCCTCATTCATCTCTTTGGGG
>NW_020897791.1:343455-351814 GCF_003984885.1 Neopelma chrysocephalum
CCCAGGGTGGGGATGGGGGGTCCATTTGGAGCCCCAGGGTGGGGATGTGGAGTCCATAGGAGGCCCCAAGATGGGCTGTGGGATCTATATGGAGCCCCAGGATGGGGCCTGGGGGTCCCTGGGAAGCCCCAACATGTCGAACAGATCTGAGATCATATATTGGGTGATATCACAGAATCATTAAGGTTGGAAAAGCCCTCTAAGATCATCCAATCCAAGCATTAACCGCACTCATCATTAAACCATGTCCCCACGGGCCAAGATGTGTCTTTTTGGATGTGGCTGGGCAGAAATTGTTGACTTCCAGGGAGATTCTTTGTGGGTTCAGGTGGAATTTGTGACAGTTTTGGGTAGGTGGTGGCCTGACAAGTGGATCTACAAACTACAGGAGTTCATGTTTTTTAATTTGGTTTCTTAGGCAGGAGAGGGTCTGAAAAACAAGAGCTTTATTTTCCTGTCTTCTGCTTGTTCTATTCCTTCTCTTTCATAGAATCATTGAATGGTTTGGGTTGGAAGGGACCTTAAAGATCACCCAGTTCCACCCCCAGCCACGAGCAGGGACACCTTCCACTATCCCAGGTTGCTTCAAGAACCATCCAAGCTGGCCTTGGACACTTCCAGGGATAGAGCACGATCCTGAATCCCAAACTAAGTCTTCTGTTTGCTGCAAATAACTGGATTTGGGCAAGAAGGGGTCACAGCTTCTCTGGCAACCTGTGCCAGGAGCTCCCCACCCTCCTAGGGAAGAATTTCTCCCCAATATCCCATCTAAACCTACTCTTTTCAGCTTGAAGCCGTTCCCCCTTGTCCTGTCACCCCAGTTCCTGCTGTGAGATTTCTCCACCCTTTGTCCTGTCTCCCTTTCCCCCAGACAACCTTCCTGAACAAACATCTGCAGCACCTGATGGACGGTTTGACGGCCAAGGTGTTCAGGACCTACAATGCCTCCATCACCCTGCAGGAGCAGCTCAAGGCCCTCACCAACTGTGAGTTTACACCCTGGTTGGGCTCTCACCAGCTGCTTCATGTGGCCAGTGGGCTCAGAAATGTCCACTGGGGTCCCCCTTCCTTGGCAGATGATGCACCACCTTGTAGGGTGGGACATAACTTATGGGGCTGTAACACTTCCGGTACCCTAGAGGTACCCAGAACCCCCCCAGAAGGATGAGAATCAAATAGGGGGGAGGGGCTAAAGGGGCTCTGGACCCCCCGAAAAGGGGCTGCACTCCATGGCGACCCTACACCCCCCGAAAAAGGGGTTGCACCCATAGGGACCCTGTACCCCCCCTTAAAAGGGGCTGTCCCCCATGGACTGGGGGGGTGTGGAGGGGCTCTGGAACCCCCCAAAATGGGCTGCACCCTGCTGGGGGAGGGGTCTGGAGAGGCCATATACCCCCCCCCAAAAGGGGCTGCACCCCATAGTGACCCTGCAGCCTATAGGGGTCTTGCACCCCTCCAGGGGGCTGCACCCCATAAGGGCCCCACAACCCCTCAAGAGGCTGCACCCCATAGAGACCCTGCACCCTATAGGGGTCTGGTGAGAAATGGTTAACTCAGGGATACTCTGGGTAATTTAGAGCCAAGGTGGGACTGTTTGTCTCCCTCTTCTTTGTTTTGCTGGTTGGTTGCACGATTTTTGCCTCCTCAGGCACGTGAGTGACGAGTCTCAGCAGCAGAGATTGTGACGCTCGGTTGTCCTTCCCCAATTCCCACACCCCTTATCGCTCTCCCTGGAGAAAGGATGGGAAAGGCAAACGCCTTGCTGTTGTTCTGCCTTCCCTAAATCCCAGGAGAGAGCGTGAGTGATGCTTTCATTTATTCCCAGCTGAGGACAACGTTGCTGGGAAGCTCCTCTCCTACAACCGAGCCAACCGGGCCGTGGCCGTGCTGTGCAACCATCAGAGGTCCGTGCCTAAAACCTTCGCCAAATCCATGGAAATCCTGCAGACCAAGGTGAGAGAGAGACCAAGCTGAGAGCCCTCAGGCCTGATCTCACCCTCTTGAGTTTTATTTTTGGGATGGGGGGGAGAAGGTGATGCCCGAAGATCAAGTCGATCAAGCTCATCGGGGAATGAAATGGGAATAGTGGAGCTTAATCAGTGCAGAGCCATCAGTGCCCAAGGTGGAGAGGGATGGGGTAAGATCCAGGATCAAATGCTGGATGAAGCTCACTTGGCACAGAATTTGGGTGGGTTTTTATGGTTTTGGTCTTTTTTTCATCCCTTGGTGTCTGCAAACCAAGCTCTTTGTGATGCCACAGCTCTGGCACAGCTGGCTCAGGACCAGGGAAACTGGTTTTCCTGTCTGACTGCTGGAGCACCAGCTGGAAATTCTGTGGATCTGCTCTGGAAATGCCTCAAATTACCACTTTTAATCATCCTCAGCTTTTGCTCACACTCCCCTGAGGGACTGGGACTGTCACAAACCAGGCAGTGGCACAAGATGAACGGATTTAGGAGCTCCAAGTGTTTCTGGAATCTCTTGGCAAGATTCAAAGAAATTCTTGAGCCCAGCAGGTGCTGCAGGGGCAGGTTTTTGGGACTGGGGTAGGGCTGGTAAGAAATTGAAGAATGGTGTGGGAAGGGGAAAAGGGAGGCAGCTGAAACCTCCAGGAAAGACAGGAGTGTGGTCTGACTTTATTTTCCCCCTTCCCAGATCGATGCCAAGAAGAAACAGGTGGAGGAAGCCCAGCAAGAGCTGAAAAAAGCTGAAGATGAGTTGGAAGAGACAAAAGATGCCAAAGCAGAAGCGTGAGTGGCTCTTCCTTGGAATCCTGTCTTGCAGAGGGATTCTCTCCACGGAGAGCCCATGGATGGGGATGGTTTGGTCCAACACCCTCCTGGCAGTTCAGGAGAACAGGAATGCCCATGGTGGGTGGGTATCTGGTGCCTCTTGGCCCATGGAAGTCTGGAGGATGGTTTTAGATCTTGTGGATGGTTCCTTCCACTAGAGCAGGTTGCTCCAAGAACCATCCAACCTGGCCTGGAACACTTCCAGGGATGGGGCAGCCGCGGCTTCTGCGGATAACCCATCCCAAGATTTTGAGGATGCTGGTCTCTGGATGTTGGATTTTGTGTCTGCCCATCTTTGGTGGTGGGAATGATATTATTTTATATAAAAAAAAAGCATCTCACCAGGTCAAGTCCTGGAGAAATAAGCCAAGATTCTTTTGATTCTTCCATTCTGGAATATTTCTAAGCTTAGGCCTTTCCTCTGTGTTGTTCTTCCTGTGCCCTCAGGAACGTGGAGAAGAAGAAGAAGCTGCTGAAGAGGCTGGAGGAGCAGCTGGCCAGGCTGAATGTCCAGGCCACAGATAAGGAGGAGAACAAGCAGATAGCTCTGGGCACTTCCAAGCTCAATTACCTGGATCCCAGGATTAGCATTGCTTGGTAAATCTTGGATGTGCAGTCATGGAATGGTTTGGGTTGGAAGGGACCTTAAAGCTCACCCAGTTCCAACCCCCTACCATGGACAGGGACACCTTCCACTGTCCCAGGTTGCTCCAAGCCCTGTCCAAGCTGGCCTTGGACACTTCCAGGGATGGAGCATGACAGTGAATCCCAAATTATGGCTTCCACTTGATACGAACAACTGGATTTAGGGTGAGAGGGGGTCACTTGGCAAGTCTTCAACAGTGAGTTATTTGCTTAAAGAACTTGAGTTGGAGATGCTGCACCTGGAGTGGGGAGGACACTGAATCACAGAATTCCAGAATCACTGAGGTTGGAAAAGACCTCCAAGATCATCAAATCCAACCTGTGATCCATCCCCACCTTGTCCCCCAGCCCAGAGCACTGAGTGCCACATCCAGGACTTCCTTGGACACCTCCAGGGATGTGGACTCCAAACCTCCCTGGGCATCCCATCCCAATGCCTGACGACCCTTTCCATGAAGAAATTCTTCCTGATGTTCAAACCTGACCCTCCCCTGGTGCATCTTGAGGCCATTTCCTCTCGTCCTGTCCCTTGTTCCCTGGGAGCAGAGCCCGACCCCCCCGGCTCTCCCCTCCTCTCAGGGAGTTGGAGAGAGCCAGAAGGTCCCCCCTGAGCCTCCTTTTCTCCAGGTTGAGCCCCCCCAGCTCCCTCAGCTGCTCCTCATTTATTCTCCAGACCTTCCCCAGCTCCATTCCCTTCTCTGGACATGCTCCAGCCCCTCAATGTCTTCCTTGTCACGAGGGGCCCAAAACCCACCCCAGGATTTGAGGTGTGGCCTCTCCAGTGCCCAGCACAGGGGGACAATCCCTGCCCTGCTCCTGCTGGTCATGTTGTTTCTGATCCAAGCCAGATGCCACTGTCCTTTTTGGGCATCTGGGCACACCTGGCTCATGTCCACCAGCATCTCCAGGTCTCTACCCCCAGCCTGGAGCGCTCAGGGGGGGTCATTGGGCCTGGGGAGTGTTGGAACATCTCCCTGAGGTGGGAGGTAACAAACACACCCCTTGTGCTCTTCACAGGTGCAAGAAGTTCGGGGTGCCCATTGAGAAGATCTACAACAAGACCCAGAGGGAGAAGTTCGCCTGGGCCATTGCCATGACCAACGAGGACTTTGAGTTCTGAGCCCGCTTCCACCTTCAATCCTTCCATCCCGCTCATCTGGTGCTGTTGGAAAGCTTCTTTTATTTTTCCCTGCTGCTGCAGGGGGCTCAGGGGTTGTCCAGGAGAAGAATTTGATGCCTTTTTTGTAGACAGAAGAAAACCTCTGGTTTCTTTTCAAGCGGGTTTTGCTGATTGTGACCCTCACCCTGAGTGACTTTGGGGGAGCTCCTGATTCATCCTCAGAGCTGCCGAGTGCTTGGGATTTTGTTTTTCTTTTTTTTTTCCTTTGTGAAGAAGATTAAATTGCCTTAACTGTGGTGATAAACAAGTTCTGGTTTAATCCTGTCTCCTTGATGTGGTTGGAACCCTTTTTTAATTGGCTAGGTGGGAAATACGAGGCAGCGACAGCACCAGAACAGGTTTGAGCTGCTCTGTCAGACCCGGGCTTGGATTGGGGATGAAATGAGAGGGAGGAGAAAATCTCAGGGTTCTACATTTCAGGGGGTTTTGTGCCCTTTCACCTCCAGGAGAGGAGAAAGTTGTGCAGTTGCAAGGACGTAAAATGGAAAAGTGGGAGGGAGGAGAAGGATCCTGGGTTAAAAAGCAGCTTCACGTTGCAGGGGGATAAAATTCACCTTGTGTACTTTAACCACCCCTAGGTGGCTAAATCTTGGTCTGGGAGAGAACATCTCACTTGGGAATATGGGGGGTTTTTTATCCCAAATTCCTTCAGTTGGCTCTGTCTCTGTTTCTCTGGGGCACAAACTTAAACTGCCTGGGCATGGATTTAGGGAATGGGTCATTTCCTAGAAAACAGGCAGTAAGGAAAGATGATGCTGGGCCAGACTCTGAGTGTGCTGGGGGGGTGGTACCAACCTTTCTGGAGCTCTTCCTGTGTTGGGATGACATTCCAACTGCTGCAGGGACCGGCAGCACCGACCACTCGTGCTGCTTTCGACCTAATTACCTGGTTTTAGACCTAAAAAATAAAGTGATCCCGGCATGTCCCTGGCAACATTCCCAAATCCCAGTACCTCCCAGGTGTGAACAAGCTGTTGGATTGGCAGCAAAAGCCTTCTGGCACCTCAGGGTTGATGTTCAGGTTGCTCCAGTGGAAAGCTCCTGGTGCTTCCCACGTGTTCTTGTGTTTAAGCTGTCGCTGTTTTGGTTGGGAATTGGGGATTTTAAATGCATTTCTTTAAAACTGGGAGTGTTTTTTTTCCCAGAAATCGGTGACTGGAGGGTTTTTGGGGCTCATTCAGGGTGTGATTCTGCTGAGATGATGTTCCTTGAGCCCTGTGTTGGGGTTTGGAGCTCTGAAACACAAGGAACCAGTTTGGTCCCGGTGGATGGGAGATGGTTTTCTGCCCACCTTGAAGTGCTTTCTGGCTTCCCAAAGAGGTTAAACTCTATTTGTCATGAAATGGGGTGGAAAGTTTTTATTCCATCCCAGATGGATGCTTAGAGAAACTGGCTGCCCCATCCCTGGAATTGTTCAGGTTGGACAGGACTTGGAGCAGCCTGGGACAGTGGAAGGTGTCCCTGCCTGTAAGGGGGGGTTGGAACTGCATGAGCTTTAAGATTCCTTTCAATCCAAACCATTCTGTGATTCTATAAAATAAGGACAGAATTCCAGCTAAATCCCCACAAAACCAGTGCTCCTGTATCCCAGGAGCAGGAAAAAGAGGAGCAAGATGCAGTGGGATGAGCACTGGGGATATCTCTGTGTATGTTCCCACCCAACCAATAGATTTATTAATTCTTTTTTTAGAATTTCCTACAGGAAAAAAGGTCTCTAGAACATCATGTGAGAGAAGAGCTGCTCAGGCCCCTGTGGAGCAGGATGGTGTCCTCACCACACACCCCTGAGAGTGGGATCCCTCTCCCAGCCCAACATTTTGGGGGTTATTTGTTGACTCCCAGTTTAACCCTGGGAAGCCGTTCCCTGTGTCCTGTCTCTCCATCCCTTGTCCCAAGTCCCTCTCCAGCTCTCCTGGAGCTCCTTTAGGCCCTGGAAGGGACTCTCAGGTCTCCCTGGAGCCTTCTCTTCTCCGGGTGAACATTCCCAGCTCTCCCAGCCTGGCTCCAGAGCAGAGGGGCTCCATCCCCTGGAGCATCTTCATGGCCTCCTCTGGACCTGCTCCAGCAGCTCCACATTCTTGTGCTGATGATCCCTGAGCTGGATGCAGAGTTCCAGCTCTGGTGCCCTGATATAAGGATGGTTTGAGGGTGTCCAAACAAAGTGTCTCCCCAGGGAAGTTCTTTGAGCAGCTGGAGGCTCCAGAGGGGCTCCATCCCTTCCTGGTGCTTCTCCATCAACATCCTGGAGCCATGGGAACATAAATCCCTGGGACAGAGCTGTGTACATCAAGAACCTTCCCCCATGGTGCTCTCCCTTGGGAATGCTGTGGGGCCAACACATGATCCTCAAGGATGAAAACTGTGCTTCCTCTTTCCTGGAGCCACTTTCCATAGCCTGGCCTTGGAAACACCGTTCCCTGGGGAATTACCTGAGTCATGGAATTCTTTAACTTGGAAAACACCTTTAAGTTCCTCCAATCCAACTGTTCCCCACCGTGTTCACCATCACACCAAGTCCCCAAGTACTGCTTTTCCAAGTCTTTTAAATCCCTCCATTGGGAATTGAGGGTTTTTTTTGAGGGATACCAGGTGGTTTTTGGTCTTCATGAGCTCAGGTGGAGGCTCATCCCTGCAGGATTCCAGCCTGGGTTCTCAGGGGGCTGAGTATTCCAGGTTCCCACTATTCCCATGCTGGAATTGGGGTGTTTTTTGAGGGATACAAGGTGGTTTTAGGTCTTGGTGAGCTCAGGTGGAGGCTCATCCCTACAAGATTCCAGCCTCGGTTCCCAGGGAGGCTGATTATTCCAAGTTCTTGCTCTTCCCATGCTGGAATTGAGGGTTCCTCGGGGGAAGGACAGTCCTGGGCTCTTTCATCTGCTCAGGGATGGGCTCTTCTCACAGAGGAGCTGCAGAGAGACGAGTTTTTGGTTGATTCATCCCAACTGGTGCCGAGAGAGGAGTGGGTGGGAGGAAAACTCCTCCTGCTGGATCTGCTCCCTGGGGAAGGGGGGGTTGGAAAAACAAACCGGCTGGATCTGGCAGACGCTGAGAGGTAGGAAAAGCCCCATGAGGGTTTGAGGGAGAGCAAGGGGTAGGTTTTCCAGAGGGTTCTTTCTCCTCTTCCCTTCTTCCCCGGAGGTCTGATGTCACAAAAAAAAAAAAAGAAAAAAAATAGGGAAAAATAGCCCGGAAACTTCCAAGTGGGACGTTTTTTATCAGTCTGAGAGGAAAGGGATGAGACAACATTTGAGTTGTCACTGCTGTGGTTCAGAGTCTGTCTCTGAACTCATGAATTTCCTCTCCCAACCTGTTTTAGAGGCAGACAGGAGCGTGTCTGCGGTTTGGCATCGATAAAATATGTGTTTAAGGAGCTCCCTGGGTTTATTTTGTCCCTCGGCCAAGCTCAGCCTGATGTAAAACAAGCCCAAATTGGAGAGACACCCCCCTGTGCCACGTGCCTGGAAGTGCAGCTCTGCCGGTGCCCAGAGAAGCAAACAATTAATTGGATCTCCAGGATAAACCCAAGGACTGGCTAAGGAGGGGCAGGGGAAAGGCTTCCAAGGAAGGATCAGACTCCAGGATGTCAGGTTTGTGCCCTGTGAAGCAGAACTGACACTTGCTGTGGGCTCAGGAAGGAGGTGGCTGCACATCCAGGGTTTCCCACTGGGAATGAGGGGATAACACAGAGCTTGGCTCATCCTAAAATTGCTTTTTTAGCCCTAACAGGGATGTTTTCGTCCAG
>NW_020897791.1:351824-353226 GCF_003984885.1 Neopelma chrysocephalum
GGTTTGGGGTTTTTGTTTGGGTTTTAAAGCTGTTCTGTGTCATCTCTCCCACCTCTTTCCCAAGCTTTAGGTGGACTCTTGAACCCCTCAAGGCTTGGTTTGCCTAAGTGGGATGGAATGGGGTGGTAATTACCTCCACCAGCTTCAATTAGGGCTCCTGGTTCATCCTGGGGGGTCCCCCAGGCAGGAACAGATCCTGACTTCCCACAGGTCAATCCTGGTGCTGGAAGCACCTCTTGGGTTGGAGGGAGGTCCTGGAGGGGTTAAACCTTCCCCTCCACCCCTCTCCTGAGCATCCTTGAATCCCACATTCTCTCCAGTTCTTTATTCAGAAGGATTTCTGTCAAAAACAGGCATGGGAGGAACTCAGGTGCCCTGAAGAAGAAAATCTGGTGCTGGCAGGGGAGATCTGAGGGTGGTGAGGGGACATTTGAAGGGTTGGATTGGCTCTGACTGAACTCATCTTGACCTGCCTGAGGGTTTATTTTTTTAATCTTAGCTGAGTGGGAAGAGCGATTTTTCGAATTTAACTGAGTGGTTCTGGCTCATCTGCTGGACTTTTGTGCATCTTTTTGTTGGGCAGCCGTAGATTGATAGAAACAGCAAAAACCAAACCATAATTCCCCGTAAAACGAGATATTTATCACTCTGATCCAAGGCCAGAGAGAAGGAGAGTGGAGTGGAGTGGAGTGGAAATATGGGATGTGACACACAGGAGGGAGGGATGGGGTGATGGGATGCTGGGATAGGGCTTGGGATGGAACTGAAGACCCCCTGGCTGGAAATCACTCTCTCAGCTGAAGAATTGCAGAGTTAGAGCTGAACTAGGCTGGGTTTAGGGATAATAAACAGGAAAAAAAGGAGCGTCTGACATATGGAAAATCACGGCCTGTGGTAAATTGAGAAGGAACAAAAAGCTGCAGATCAGTTAAAATCAGTTAAAATCAGTTAAAATCAGTTAAAATCAGTTAAAATCAGTTAAAATCAGTTAAAATCAGTTTAAAAAGCACTAAAAAAAAAGAGAAAAAGTTCATAAACACAATTGGAGTCTTCTCATCCATTTTGCTTCCATCAGAACCACGATTTTCCAGGTCTACCCATTTTTATGTGCTTTGGATTCTGCACTCGTCTCTCCCATGATGGGCCTGAAAATGATCCTCAGCACTGACACCAAGGAGCTGGAATTCCCAAGGGTGAGGGAAAGTTGAGAAGAAAATGAGATAAATAAGTTTTTCTCTCTGTGGAAGAGTTGTGAGGAGCTCCGTGGGCAACCTTTGTACTCTTCACAGAATCACAGAATGGTTTGGGTTGGAAGGGATCCTAAAGATCATGGAATTCCAGCCCTCTGCCACAGGATATATTTAATTTCCGGCTCACTGGATATATTTATATTTATATTTAT
>NW_020897791.1:353236-377901 GCF_003984885.1 Neopelma chrysocephalum
TTATGTGTTGGAGATATATATATTTATATTGAATATATTTAATTTCCAGCTTACTGGATATATTTATATTTATATTTATATTTATGTAATATATGTTATATATAATTTATATTTATGTATTGGAGATATATATAAAAATTTATATTGGATATATTTAATTTCCAGATGACTAGATATATTTATAATTATAATTATATAATATATATAATTTATACTTCTGTATTGGATATATATATATATTTATTTATATTGGATATATAACCTTCCACTATCCCAGGGTGCTCCAACCTGGCCTTGGACACTTCCAGGGATGGGGCAGCCACAGCTTCTCTGGGATTTCTCTTCCAGCCCCTCACCACCCTCCCAGGGAAGAATTTCTTCCCAGTATCTCATCCTAACATTCCCTCAGCATCCATATAAAATAATTCTAAGATGTTTGGTTTTTATTCTCTGTTTTTTTAATTGAGAGCTGACTCACAGCAGGGTTTGGAACAGGTTGTTCATGGAAATACAAATTGAGGTGGATTTGTATCCAGCCCTGGATCCGAACATGTCCCTCAGTGTTTTAGCCAGGCAGAGATTCCTGAAGCTTTATAGGGGAAAAAAAAAAGCCTGGAAAAATAATGGATTTGGATTTCTAATGGTATTGTTCTGGTTTGGTCTCGATAAGGTCACGGGGAAGGAATATTAGGGAACAAAACACCCCAGGACAGTTCCCGGCCGTGGGATCAACTGATGACTCTCCATGAAGGATTTCTCTCCCTCTAAAATAAGAAGGATGAATCCAAAATCCTGATTGGAAAGCAGAGATGGGATTTTCAGAGATAGTCAGGTCAAAACAGCCTGAAGAATGAAACGGTGTGGACAGTTGTGGGACTAGGCATGGATTTTCCATGTGTTATGGATATGGACATAACTGCCTCTGGGAGAGATCCTCATTCCAGCCCCAGGACAGCTGGAAACGTGGTGACATCCTCTGGAGCTTCTCGCCACTTGGATACACCCATTAATGTATAATTACAGGTATAATCCTTCAGGTGACTTAATCCAGACCCAGCCGGGATTTGGGGAATCCAGGACTTCCAGAGATGCCCTGAAATTAGGGAATCCTCCCAACCAGAGATCTGGGATGGCCCCGGGGCACTGTTTCCCTGCTTGGAAAGAGGAAGCCAAAGGGCAGGTTCTCAGGAGGGTTTCAACACTATGGTGTGACCTGGCCTGCTCTTGGATCCTGACCTGGAGCCTCTCTTCCCCACAAGGGCACTCTGTGCTGGGTTAGGAACTGGCTGGAGGGCTGGGCCCAGGGAGTGATGGGGAACAGAGCTGCATCCAGTTGGGATCTGATCACCAGTGCTGTCCCCAGGGATCAGTGTTGGGCCCAGTTCTGTTTAATGTCTTTATTGATGATTTAGATGAGGGGATCGAGTCCACCACCAGCAAATTTGCAGATGACACCAAGCTGGGGGGCAGTGTCCATCAGCTGGAAGGCAGGAGGGCTCTGCTGAGGGACCTGGATAGGTTGGAGAGTTGGGCTGATTCCAACGGGATGAGGTTCAACAAGGCCAAGTGCCGGGTCCTGCACTTTGGCCACAATAACCCCCTGCAGCGCTACAGGCTGGGGACAGAGTGGCTGGAGAGCAGCCAGGCAGGAAGGGACCTGGGAGTCGGGATGGACAGGAAGCTGAACATGAGCCAGAGTGTGCCCAGGTGGGCAAGAAGGCCAATGGATCCTGACCTGGATCAGGAACAGTGTGGCCAACAGGTCCAGGGAAGTGATTCTGCCCCTGTACTCAGCACTGGTGAGGCCTTACCTGGAGTGCTGTGTCCAGTTCTGGGCCCCTCAGCTCAGGAAGGATATTGAGGTCCTGGAGCAGGTCCAGAGAAGAGCAACAAGGCTGGTGAAGGGACTGGAGCACAAGTCCTATGAGGAGAGGCTGAGGGAGTTGGGGCTGGTCAGCCTGGAGAAGAGGAGGCTCAGGGGAGACCTCCTCACTCTCTACAACTCCCTGACAGGAGGTTGTAGCCAGGTGAGGGTTGGTCTCTTTTCCCAGGCAACTATCAGCAAGACAAGAGGGCATGATCTTAAGCTGTGCCAGGGGAGGTTTAGGTTAGATATTAGAAAGAATTTCTTTGCAGAGAGGGTAATCAGCCATTGGAATGGGCTGCCCAGGGAAGTGGTGGATTCTCCGTCCCTGGAGGTTTTTAAGATGAGACTGGATGTGGCATCAGTGCCATGGGCTGGGAACCGCAGCGGTGTTGGATCAAGGGTTGGACTTGATGATCTCAGAGGTTCCTTCCAACCCTGCTGATTCTATGATTCTATGAAAATGCCAAGTGGCCAATTTTGGACGTTTGTCCATCATCCCACTTGTCCATCCAACCCCTCCTGCCGACAGAGCCATGGTGGAGCACTTCCCATGGCCCTGCTGTCCCTGGGGAGCAGATCTGAATGCCTGGAGCTGGTCATTCCTCTCTGGGAGATGTTATATTTACAATTACATAATATATATCATATATATAATTTACGTTTGCATAATGCACATATATATTTACTTATATTGGATATATTTAATTTCCAGCTCATTGGATAGATTTTTATTTACAATTATATAATACATATTATATATATAATTCATATTTATATATTCCACACATATATTTATTTATATTGGATATATAAATAAATGTTTGTGCCACCAGTCCTTGGAATCGAGGGAACAAACCTTGTTAATCATAGAAAGGATTTAACTGCAAGGGACCTTTGGGATCATCCCGTTCCACCCTCTGCCATGGGCAGGGACACCTTCCACTATCCCAGGTTGCTCCAAGCCCCGTCCAACCTGGCCTTGGACACTTGCATGGATGAGGAGTCCACAACCACTCCTGAAGAGTAACACAATGATTTTTCCATTTTTCCCATCAAAAACCAGTCAAATTTAGATCAAACCCTGCTTTATCAGCACAGGGCTTTTCCAGGGTGCTCCCACCACCGCAGGACACGGAGCCTTGGCTTCCCAGGCTGATTTCCAGACTCATCCCTGCAAGATGAATCACATCGGTCAGCCCCTATTCCCTGGAACAGGTCCTGCTCTTGGGTCACTGCCTTGTGACATCTGGGAGCACTGACACACCTGCCCTGGCATTCCTGCTGGCATTCCATCCCTATTCCCACTGGCATTCCATCCCTATTCCCACTGGCATTCCCTCCCTGAGCCTGGCAATATTCCATCTCTTGGGCAAGCGCTGTGGCTTCTCCTCCCCACACCCAGATGTCTGGCCATCGGAGAGGAATGGTTGGAGCTCCTGGGGTTATCAGGGCTGACTTCACCATCCTGTTGATCCTGTTTGACGTCAGCAGAGCTGGTAGTTCAACATCAGGGGGAGAAACCTCAAAAATAGTTGCGAATCAACCCAAAAATCTCAGTGCAATAACCCCCCCGCTTTTCTTTTTTTTTCCTTGAAAAAGGAGCTGCTCTGGGTTTGGTGTCTCCTTGAATTTCCTCTGGCCATGCCTTCACTGTGATGGGCAATGACTGATCCCACAGATGTTCTAAATATCTCAGATGAGCATCACCTCTCCTTGAGGAGCTCTTACTCATCTGATTTATCTCCTGCCAAGAAACTGATGTTGGTGCCCAAATATTTAACCCTCACCTCGTCCATCTAATCTTCCACATGTTTTTGGAGCCTCTCCCTTTTCTCCTTCTGCTTCTTCATCTTCTAAATTCCAGGCTGGGAGTTGCAATGATTGGTCCCACCAGACGTTCCCAATGTCTTGGATGAGCATCACCCCTCCTTGAGGAATTCTTGCTCCTCTGATTTATCTCCTGCCAAGAAACTGATGTTGCCCCCAATCATTTAACCCTCACCTTGTCCATCTAATCCTTCTTCCATGTTTTTCTCCTTGAAAAAGAAGCTGCTCTGGGTTTGGTGTCTCCTTGAATTTCCTCTGGCCATGCCTTCACTGTGATGGGCAATGATTGATCCCAGAGATGTTCTAAATACTTTGCATGAGCTCTTTGAGGAGCTCTTGCTCATCTGATTTACCTCCTGACAAGAAACTAATGTTGCCCCTGATCATTTGACCCTCACCTCATCCATCTAATCTTTCTTCCACCTGTTTTTGGAGCCTCTGCCTCTTCTCCTTCTGCTTCTCCATCTTCTAAATCCCAGGCTTTCTGGGAGTGGGTCTCCCTTTCCTTGCAGGGTGGAGGAGAAAAGGATGAGCAGACACCTGATTGCACAAGTGGCTTCTCTCCAAGGGGCTCCTCCTGCTTCACCCTCCCTGCTCCTCGGTGGCTTGATGAGTTGGTGATTCACGGAGATGAATCTGATATCCAGCACTAAACCTCCTGAGAACTCTTTCCTTGGAAGCAGAAGTGGGACAGGCAGGCAAAGGGAAGCCCTGGAAGGGGTGAAGTTCTCAGCTCCAGCTCCACCTAAACCATCATCCTGTGGAGAAATCCTCAAGGCTGAGAACATCATGTCTGACTGGGATCTGACAGGGCTTGGAATTGGATGCTCCATGTAGAGAAGGGGCACAAAGATATTTTGAACCCTTGCTGGAAGTGTTCAAGGCCAGGTTGCGCAGGGATTTGAGCTGGTCTGATAGAAGATGTCCCTTCCCATGGCAGAGGGGTGAAACAAGATGGTCTTCAAGGTCTCTTCTAACCCATCCTGTGATTCTGTGATTTAGGACTTTGTAGGTAACCAGCAGCTTTTGGAGACAAAGAAGACATTGCAAGACATTTCTTGTTTAGATTGTCACCATGAATGGGTGACAATCTAAAATGGGTTTAACCTGACCGTAGATATTGAGGCTTCTCCAGGTCTAAACCCTGGAAATGCACTTGGCATTAATCCACCAGGATAAAGCCCTTAATTTATGCCCTTTTCCTTTGAGTGTTTGCCTTCACTGAACTCTCCAACCACAGATCAGATGGAGCCGAGCAGAACAAAACCCCCACTCAGTGCACCAGCAGCACTTCCAGCCTGACCAAGGGTAAATTAAAGCATTAAATCCAACAAATGGGGCGAATTCCCGTGGGGCTTTCACTCCTCTCAGCCCGGAGGCAACGCCGAGGTGAGAAAACAACCCACGTGCATTCCTGGCCTCTCACCCAGCTCATGATCCCTGCCCACTGTTTCCAAATCATTGTCTTCATCATCAGCCAGCTCAAAGGCAGGGAAGATATATATCCTGTCCCCAGGTGAGGGTGTTTTTCCTGGGCTGTGGAGACGACGGGGAGAAGATGAAGGGCTCTTTCCTTGCGGTGCTGGCTTTGATCCTCTGCGCGGCTTCAGGTGAGGCGACACCCTTGGCTCCCAGAGAAAATATCATGGAGTGGTTTAGAGCCAGGGAGATTCCTATCCATGGGAAAGGTTCAGCCTCAGCTCTTGTGTGGCAGCAGCTGAAGGACACGGGGCTCCTCTAAGGACACTAAGCTGGGGGGGAGTGTCGGTCAGCTGGAAGGCAGGAGGGCTCTGCAGAGGGACCTGGAGAGGTTGGAGAGTTGGGCTGATTCCAACGGGATGAGGTTCAACAAGGCCAAGGGCCGGGTCCTGCACTTTGGCCACAACAACCCCCTGCAGCGCTCCAGGCTGGGGACAGAGCAGCTGGAGAGCAGCCAGGCAGGAAGGGACCTGGGAGTTTGGATGGACAGGAAGCTGAACATGAGCCGGAGTGTGCCCAGGTGGGCAAGAAGGCCAATGGATCCTGGCCTGGATCAGGAACAGTGTGGCCAACAGGTCCAGGGAAGTGATTCTTCCCCTGGACTCAGCACTGGTGAGGCCTCACCTCGAGTGCTGTGTCCAATTCTGGGCCCCTCAGTTCAGGAAGGATATTGAGGTCCTGGAGCAGGTCCAGAGAAGAGCAACGAGGCTGGGGAAGGGACTCAAGCACAAGTCCTGTGAGGAGAGGCTGAGGGAGCTGGGGCTGTTCAGCCTGGAGAAGAGGAGGCTCAGGGGAGACCTCCTCACTCTCTACGACTCCCTGACAGGAGGTTGTAGCTAGGTGGGGGTTGGTCTCTTTTCCCAGGCAACCATCAGCTAGACAAGAGGGCATGATCTTAAGCTGTGCCAGGGGAGGTTTAGGTTAGATATTAGAAAGAATTTCTTTCCAGAGAGGGTGATCAGCCATTGGAATGGGCTACCCAGGGAAGTGGTGGATTCTCCGTCCCTGGAGGTGTTTAAGGTGAGACTGGATGTGGCATCAGTGCCATGGGCTGGCAACTGCAGCGGTGTTGGATCAAGAGTTGGACTTGGTGGTCTCGGAGGTCCCTTCCAACCCAGCTGATTCTATGATTCTATGATTCTGTGATTCTATGATTCTATGACTCTTTGGGTTTTATTTTCTGTCATCTTGGGTGGAACGGGCGGATTTTCCACCAGGAAATATCCCCGTCAAGGCCTGGATTTTTATGGAAACGACAAAAACGAAAAAAAGGAGGCAATTGCCACTGCTCTGCCTTTAAGAGACTTTGCAGGGAGTTTATCTGTTAAGGTGGTGCGAGATTGTGGTCATTTCTAAATCTTGATGAAAACAACACGACAGCAACTCTGAACATCTGGTTCCCACTCTGGGAGCAGCAGCTGGATAGGGCCACACCTACAACATCTGGCCTTGTGCAGCTCTTCCTACCCATCTCAGAGACCCGGGAAGCTCCCTGATTTCAGAGATTTTCAGGTAAAAGTTGGGAGGTTGGGAGAAGTCATGGACTGAATGGGTTAAGCAGCCTTCTGGTGGGATATTTGGTTTTTGCATCTTATTTGTGCTGTAGACGATTCATTTGATTTCACAGTGTGGTGGTAAATTAAATCAGAGCCCTTTTAAGGAATAGGATCTTATGTCCGCTCTAGACCAGACAATCCAGCAACCAGAGAGAATTAAATCTTATCCTCACTTTGTAAAGAGGGACAGGGCTTGCCAGCACTTGGAATTCTGCCACGTTGTCTGGTGCAGAGAAAGAATTCCTTGGAATAGTTATTTCTGTCTCATTGTGGCCTAAGAATACCTTTCTGCTATTTAGCTTTGTTCACTCACCAGAATAGAGGTTCTGACAGATTTCCAAGCGTTAACAAGGCCTGGGAGACAGAGAGTTTGTCCTCGGTGCCAAAATGAAGGCTGGGCTAATCCACGCTGGATAATCCAGGCAGGAAAAATGAAGTGTTACACTGCACGTGTTTTAGGGCTGAGTTCTCACAGCAAAGAGCTAAAAGCCCTTCTTCTCACCTTCTTTTTTCCTTAATCCAGGTATTGGATGTATTTTTGAGGGCATTGATGTCCCACCCAAGGACGGGGGCATGGGAGCCTGACTTCTTTAGGCTGTGGAGGTCCCAATTAATGCTCTTCATCTGCCTTAGGCTTTCTGCCTAATTAGGCTGCAGCCTAATAGTCTCCACAACTAGAAAGGATGACCCCAGGCCTTGGGACACCGTTGTAGATCCTCCAGCAGTCCCTGCCCTTCCCTGCTCCAGGCATCACATCAAGCCAGTGCCCTCGGCCCATCAACCCGAAGGAGGGAATTTTAATTTAGATATTGGGAAGGAATTCTTCCCTGGGAGGGTGGGGAGGCCCTGGCACCTGTTGCCCAGGGAAGCTGTGGCTGCTCCATCCGTGGAAGTGTCCAAGGCCAGGTTGGACAGGGCTTGGAGCAACCTGGGCTAGTGGAAGGTGTCCCTGCCCATGGCAGGTTGGAACTGGATGATCTTTAAGGTCCCTTCCAACGCAAACCATGCCATGATTTTATGATTGTTGTGTTACTTTGAGCCCCCTGGCCCTTTGTGGTGCTATTTGGAGTGCAGGGCAGGACTTGGTGGGTGTGTGCACAGATGTGTGTCCCTGACCCATGTGTTGGTGTAAATATCCCAGTGTGGGGATGGAAGAGCGGGTTGGGTCTTTGAGCTCCATCCCTCCCATCAGACCTGCACCTCCTGCATTTGAGAGTCAGTGAAAAGAAGGTGATAATTTTTGCTGCCAGGACTGGTGGCATTTCACAGAATCCCCAAATCATTCAGGTTGAAAAAGACCTCCAAGGTCATCAAGTCCAACCTGTGACCCATCCCCACCTTGTCCCCCAGCCCAGAGCACTGAGTGCCACATCCAGGCCTTCCTTGGACACCTCCAGGGATGGGGACTCCAAACCTCCCTGGGCAGCCTCTTCCAGTGTCTGACAAGCCTTTCCATGAAGAAATTCATCCTGATGTCCAAACTGAACCTCTCCTGGTGCAGCTTGAGGCTGTTTCCTCTTCTGTCCCTTGTTCCCTGGGAGCAGAGCCTGATCCCCCCCCGGCTACCCCCTCCTGTCAGGGAGTTGGAGAGAGCAAGAAGGTGCCCCCTGAGCCTCCTTTTCTCCAGGATGAGCCCCTCCAGCTCCCTCAGCTGCTCCAGCCCCTTCCCCAGCTCCATTCCCTTCCCTGGACACACTCCAACCCCTCAATATCTTTCTTGTCCTGAGGGGCCTAAAACTGATCCCAGGATTTGAGGTGTGGCCTCACCAGTGTCGAATACAGAGGGACAACCCCTTCCCTGATTTTCTGATGATTTTTTTTCTCCATCTTCCGTGTCTTGTGTCCCCTCCTGCAGCCAATGCCCTATACTGCTACACCTGCAACTGGGAACAAAGCAACTGGAGCTGCCTGAAGGCCGAGAAATGCTCGGAGAAGGACGAGTACTGTGTGACCAACGTGGCCTCTGTAGGGATTGGTAGGTGCTGGCTGTGTGTCCCCTCCTGGGGACTCAGGAATGGGATGTGGGATTTGGGCTGGATCTGTTATGGTTGCCCTGTGGTGATGGATGAGCTGAGGAGTCACTGGGAGGTGGAGTCCTTGGGAGCCCAGCCTGGCAATGCTGAAGGTTTGAAATGTTCCTCCCCATCACACTGAGACTGTCCTTTGTTTCATTCCTGCGTGGAAAGGCAGGGGGACAGTGGGAGAAGGGGAAGGATCCTTCAGAGAAAGAATAAATAAATTTGAACTTTGGTTAGACAAGGAGATGGAAAGAAACGAGTAGTTGGGGTGGATGAGAAGGTCTACAGGGAGAATTGAGAATTATTAAGGCTGGAAAAGACCTCTAAGGTCATCAAGTCCAACCATCAGTGCACCACCACCATGTTCTCCACTAAATCATGTCCTCAAATGTCAAATCCACACATTTTTTGAACACTTCCAGGGATGGTGAGTCCACCACTGCCCTGGGCACTGTCCCTTGTTCCCTGGGAGCAGAGCCAGACCTCCCCTGGCTCCCCCCTCCTGTCAGGGAGTTGGAGAGAGCAAAAAGGTCCCCCCTGAGCCTCCTTTTCTCCAGGCTGAGCCTCCCCAGCTCCCTCAGCTGCTCCAGCCCCTTCCCCAGCTCCGTTCCCTTCTCTGTACACTCTCCAGCCCCTCAATGTCATCCTTGTCCTGAGGGGCCCAAAACTGATCCCAGGATTTGAGGTGTGGCCTCATCAGTGCCAGGAGAGGGGAAGGATCCCTTCCCTGGTCCTGCTGGTCACACTATTTCTGACACAAACCAGATACAGAGGAGAACAGAATTATTTCTTTCAGGCAGAGAAGCCTGGAAATGTGTTTCCAATCCAGGGATGAACGTTGTCTCACTGATTCCACCTTTGACATGAGGGTTCACACTGGGAAGTGCCCAGCAAGGACATTGAATGCCTTGTGTGGGAGTCACCAACAAGTACTGGGCTGTGGTGGGACTGGGGTGGGTCTCATGCTGCTCTCTGGGGCTGTAGGGGGACAGTGGGATCCATTAATCCATCTCCCTCCCCTGAAAGCTGGAGGAGAACTCCCCACACTCCCATTGCTGACCCCTCTCTCTCCCTTCCTTGGCCAAGGCTTTTTGTCTCTGTGGAAGAGGATCACCAAGAAGTGCTCTGAGACCTGCCCACACCACAACTTCAGCCTGGGCCTGGCTTCCTACACCTCCTACTGCTGCCAAACCTTCCTGTGCAACCTGAGTGCGTGCCCGGGGCCCAGGCTGGCCCGGCAGTGATGTGCCGGGGAGCCCCATCCCGGTGTCCTTCTTCACCTGCTCCATGCTAGGGAAGAAAGGGGGCTCCTGAAGGCCTGAAGAATGTGGCCAGATTCCCCCAGGAGGGCATGACCATGGAACATGCTGTGGAATAGATAAAATATTATGGTCAGCACCTCCTGCCCTGTGTTGCCTCCCGACCTGTGGCTTCTCACTCGCTTCTCACGCCCCAGCTCTGTCACCTCAGCAGCTTCCTGGAGGAGTGGCCCTGCTCTATCCTGCTGCCTGGGGGAGGGAGGTGCTGCTTCTCCATCTCCTGCATCTCTAGAGGGGTTTCTGCTGCAGTTTTGTCTTCTTTGGGTGCAGCTGGAGCCACAGAGCAGCACCTTCCAGGCTGAGGGAGGGGAGTGGGCAAAAATAACAACCAGCTCGGAGGGGAAACTGTGCAAACTCGTGGGTTTGTTGCCAGGGAAGGGGAAAAGCTTCCTGGGTGAAAGCGCCTGAGCCTGTGATGGGTGACAGTCACAACTCCTCCCTTACCCCTCTCACCCTGCTCTGTCCATCCTCTTCCTCCCCAGCTCGGGGAGAGTGATACCCCCAGAGCCCCAGGAACAGGTAGACACGTCACCCACATCCCTCCTCTTCCTCTTGGCTCTGTCTCGGGTGCCACATTTCTTCTCAAAATGATGCTTCTCTGCACATCTGCACAAACATCTGCTTGGCTTTGGCCCCACCTCCACTTCCAGCATCCCTGGGAATCCCCTTTCTCCACGTTGTCCTTCTGTTGCTGGAGCCGAGTGACCTCACCCCGGGCCAGCACTGCCCCGGCCTTCCCACTTGGAATTGTGTCTTCCAGAAACCCCTTCATTTATCTTTCCCTCTGACATCCCCCCAAAATCGACTGCAGAGTAATCACAGAGTCATGTCCTGAGTTGGAAGGCAACCACAAAGACCATCCAAGTCCAACCCCAAGAATCCCACCACGTGCCTGAGAGCTTTTTCCAAGCACTCCTGGAACTCTGGCAGGTTTGGGGCTGTGACCACTTCCCTGAGGAGACCCTTCACCCTCTGGATGAAGAACCTTTTCCTAAAATCCAGCCTAACCCTCCCCTGACACAGCTCCAGCCGTTCTCTCTGGTCCTGTCACTGCTCCAAGAGAGCAGAGATCGGAGCTGCTCCTTTGCTTCCCCTCGTGAAAAACTATTTGGGTTGAGCTGCTGAGGAACATTCCAGAGGTTTTGTAAGGAAAAAAAAAAAGAGATTTCACAGCAGCCAAATATTTCATGCAGATGTTTCCAGAGCCTGCAGAGAAACGAGGGTAAAAAGAAGCCGAAAAAATGAACGACGACGAGAGCAGAGATTTTTTTTCATTGCCAGAGCGACTCTGTTTTCCCTCAGGCAGCATTTTTTGGGGGGAGAGGGAGGGAATTTTGCTCTGGAAAGTGCTTTAACTCCGTTCAGCTCGGGCTCCCGAGTGCACAAACCGTTTGTGAGCCAAGGGGTGACGTTTTGTGTTGTGTTCGGAACCCAACCCTTGGTAAACAAGGGGGACAAAAGGGGCTTTGAGCCGAGCTGAGCGGGGCTGCCTCGGGCTACTGCTCAGGGTGGAGCTTTTCTTCTCAAGTGCTGCAGAACAGGAACCCTCAGAGATGTGTCTCTCTCTAATTAATCCACTTCTCTACAGCCCAGGGAAGAGCACTTCCATCCCTCCGGAGCTGGAGTGGGGAAAAATAATTTACAAGCTGGATTTCTTGGTTTTAATTGTCAAGTGATTTATAAGCTGGATTTCTTGAATCCCTGTGTGTTAGGGGTTAATTAAACTCCTGTCAAGCCCCTATTTAGGGGTTAATTAACCCCCAGATGAGCCTCTATTTAAGGGTTAATTAAACCCCTGTCGAGCCCCTATTTAAGAATTAATTTAAAATGTGATCTTGACCCTTTGTCCCGGTTGCTTTCAAAGCCAGGTTGGGTGTTGTATTTTCCCCTCTCTGCTGCAGAAATGAGATAAAACCAAATTTTTTTTATTTATAAAAAACCCCCCAAAAAAGTCCAAAAAGAGCAACAAGGCTGGTGAAGGAATTGGAGCACAAGTCCTATGAGGAGAGGCAATTCACCCCTTTCTACTCCTTTTTTAGATCCCTATCCCTCCCAAATCCTCTTTAGGAATCCACATTTCTTACCCTGAAGCAACCCAAGCCCCCTCCCCTCTCTCCACCCAAGCTCTAATTTACCCCTCACACGATGTTTTCTCATAAAAAGAAGAAGAAAAACACCGACAAAATAATAATAATAATAAAGGGACTTGTGTGTTTTTCCTCCTGTGGGCCGGAATTATTCAGCTCTCTGAAAGCACCAAGGAATCCCAGTTGGACAGACTCTAATAATTAATATTTCATTGGGTTGGATTTACAAGTCCTGCAGCAGCAGAGCTCCCCCCCCCCCCCCCCCCCAGCCTTCAGGAAAACACAAAAGGATGTTTTTTTGCTGCTTTAAAGCTAAAACTGGCTGGGTTTGGGGTTTTTTTGCTTGTTTTGCTGTTCCTTTGCAGCAAAACCCACCCTTTTTTATATCCCCTGGTTGATATGAGGGGAAATAAATCGTCCTGGGCAGGGCTGAGGAGCAAAGGGGTATTTTTTTACAGTGACAGGACAAGGGGGAATGGCTTTAAACTAAAAAAGAGGAGGTTTACATGGAATACTAGGAAGAAAATCTTTGATTTGAGGGGGGGGGAGGCCCTGGCGCAGGTTACCCAGAGAAGCTCTGGCTGCCCCATCCCTGGAAGTGTCCAAGGCCAGGTTGGATGGGGCTTGGAGCAACCTGGGCTAGTGGAAGGTGTCCCTGCCCATGGGGTGGAACTGGATCATCTTTCAGGTCCCTTCCAAGCCAAACCATTCCATGATTCCATGATTCCCTTGCCCAAAGGCTACTGCAGCTTGAGCACATGGAAATCTGCCCTTCTGCCATTCCATAAAATTCCATGATTCCCTTGCTCAAAGGGCACTGCAGCTCAAGAACATGGAAATCTGCCCTTCTACCATTCCATAAAATTCCATTATTCCCTTGCTCAAAGGGCACTGCAGCTCAAGAACATGGAAATCTACCCTTCTGCCATTCCATAAAATTCCCTGATTCCCTTGCCCAAAGGGCAGCTCAAGCCTGTGGAAATCTTGTCCCGTGGTCCAAACCTGTCCTGGTGGCAATGACTCCTCTCTGATACATCTGAGATGCCCCAGGAGGAAGAAGAGCAGGGTGTGATTCCAAACCACTAATTTTGGTCAGGAATTAGGGCCAGTTTTGACCCCAGAGACATTCCAGGGATTCAATCCTGCTGAGCCTTTCCCCTCGGCTGTGTCACTCTGGGCAGAATCCACCCCTCGGGCTGCAAAGTTGCAACAAAAAGAGGTTGGAAAAGATTGTTCTTGTCACTCCAGACTTCTCTGACCCTTCCAAAAACGTGACGGAGATGGTGGGAGAGAGGTGAAGGATGAAGAATCCACGGAGAACTCGGCACACAGGAATTTGGGGAGGGGATTCCCAACTATGCAGAGAGAGGGAAGAGCCAGCTGTTATCCTCCAAAGCCTGGAAAAAGGTCCTTGGAGAAAGAAGTGCCCAAGGTTGGAGCTTGGAAGAGGCAGCACGAAGCGGACATGGAGTCCTTCCAGTGGCAGCAACACGTGGGATCGGGATGAGGCAACAAACAATTCCAAATGGAATCATAAATGCCTGGTTGGAGATAATAACCAGCAGTTAAAATGCCTGGAAAAAGGTCCTTGGAGAAAGAAGTGCCCGAGGTTGGAGCTTGGAAGAGGCAGCACGAAGTGGACACGGAGTCCTTCCAGCGGCAGGAACACGTGGGATCGGGATGAGGCAATGAACAATTCCAAATAGAATCATAAATTAATAACCAGCAGTTAAAATGCCTGGAAAAAGGTCCTTGGAGAAAGAAGTGGCTGAGGTTGGAGCTTGGAAGAGGCGGCACAAAGCGGACACAGAGTCCTTCCAGTGGCAGGAACACGTGGGATCGGGATGAGGCAATGAGCAGTTCCAAATGGGATCATAAATGCCTGGTTGGAGATAATAACCAGCAGTTTAAATGCCTGAGGGATGCACTGGGTGGACATCAGGGGTGGCTGTGACATGGTTCCTTCAGGATGGGGTCAGTCGGAATCGCTGTGTGTGGTTGTCACCCTTCACCTTTGCTGTCAGAGCCTCCAACAGCCAAATCCAGGGACAAATTTATCCCTGTCCTGTGTGTGTGGGCGGGGCTGGAGAAGAATTGGGATGGAACCATCGAGCCTTGAAAAAGGAGGAAAGGTTCCCCAGACGGGAATTTGTGGGAGAGGGGACATCCCATAAGGACATGTGACCCTCACACCACTGAGATGTGGATCATTCCAGGCAGGAAAACACCAAACCACCTTTGGGAGCCACAGCAGCCCCTGATGTGCTGCCTAAATTCTTTGGAGGGTTCCAAGAAGGAGGTGAGGTCCTGGTTCGAGTTGTGGGGTGACCATTGGGATGCTGGAGAGACCTGCTGGGTCACGGGAACCAGAGAGGATGGAGAGGGGACAAGTGACCTGGATGTCCCCAGGGTGGGCTGCAGGCTGGACAAACACCTCTCTGGGCTTGTGATTCCTTCCCGTTGGGGTTTGTATGGAAAAGCTGCAGGAAACACAGCTCTGAGGAAACCAGGAACTCTCCAAACTTTTCCAAACCAGGAGCTCTCCAAACTTTTCCAAAAGCTGAAATCCCTGGCACTGCTTGGGACGAATCAAAATAGGGTTTTTTAAAAAAAAAATGGAATTCTTTTTTTCCTTGATTTTTGACTTCACAAACCACATTTGATTTCAAGCATTTCCACCTGAACCAGCCTTTGGGGACTCGTGTTTGGGCCTTAATTCACTTATTTAAATGCTGGATGCCCCGATCTGTGCCCACCCCCCTTCCTGGCATAAGCACCACGGGTGGCATTTGAAGGGCTCAGTGAAGATTCCCAACTTTTTTTCCAGAGCCTCTGGGCAAGTGAATCAGAGAGATCATACCTAAATTAGTTGTTTTGAATCCCAGACTTGGTGAGAGAAATAAAATAAATTAAGAAAAAGGTGGCAAAACTATAAAAAAAAAAAAAAAAAGAAAAACCCACGTCTACGAGGCGGAATTTGATGGAATTTGGAGCGTTTCCATGAAATTTCCAGGTCTGGTGCACTTACGAACGCCCTGAATGTTGAGAGGGGAGACATAACAACAAAATAAAACCTCCTTTCCCGGGAAATTCTGGCTGGTTTCGAGCACGAGGAGCTGGAAGCGCAGGACGAAGCCCACGAGGGGGAGCTGGTGCCTCTGCGCGGCACCCGGACAGAGAAGCCGATGCTCCGGGAGCGAATTCCAAGGGGGGAAAACGAGCAGCCGAGGGAGGGATGAGGCTGCTGGGCTGGAAAGAAACCGGGGAAGGGTGGCTGTGGGTGCCAACCCGTGCCAACCGTGCTGAGGTGCCAGCGGGTCCTGGCCACGCTCCAGGCTCTGCTCGTCCCACGCCGGCGGCAACCGGGACGTGCCTTGGTTTGGATTGTGGGATAATTCTGGAGCATGGAATATCCTGTGCCAGGAGAGGATATTTTGCATCCAAATCCCAAAGCCCTGCAAAATTTAATCCAGAGTTTGTAACCATGGAGTGCTTGGAAGTGGGTTGCTCTGTCCCCCTCCTGCCTCCTACGGCTGCGACACTCTTGGAAGTCCCCAAAATTGTTGGAATGGGCCTGGGAATCTTGTTTTCTTGGCACCTGTGAGGTCTTGGGGAATAAAGAGGGGATTGAAACAGATGGTGCTGTGCTTTTCTGCCCCTTTCTGGGTGAAAATCCTCCTGATTTTCCTACACATTCCCTCTCTGCAGTGACTCCCTGAGCTTCTTCCTGCCACTCCAGTACTAAATTCCACTAAATCCCTCTGGAAATGGGCACAGCCAGAACACAAGAGCCTGCAACCCCCCATGCATGAAAATAACAGAAATTCCCCTTTTTTTCCTCCTCTTTTGTGGGTTCTAACCTTGTCTTCCACCTGCCTGAGGACTCCAGCAGTTCTGTGGGAGTAGAGCAGGGAAGAAGTTCACCAAGTTCTTCAGGGCCATTGTGACCCAGGTGAGACTCCAAACCAAGCTCTGCCACCACTTCCCCATGTGTGACCTTGGGACAGTCACTGGGTGCCTCTGATTCATGTGGAGATAACTCAGGGCTTCTCTCCCTGACCTGGAGGACTCTTTGGATCTCAGCACCCGGTGTCTTGGGGATGTTTCACAGCATCAGCCAGGTTGGAAAAGACCCCTGAGATTGTCGGGTTCAATCTGTGCCCCAACCCCACCTTGGCACCCAGCCCACGGCACCGAGTGCCACATCCAGGCACTTGATTTCAAGCATTTCCACCTGAAACAACCTTTGGGGACTCATGTTTGGGCCTTAATTCACTTATTTAAATGCTGGATGCCCCTGTCTGTGCCCACCCCCCTTCCTGGCACAGGCACCATGGATGGCATTTGAAGGGCTCAGTGGAGATTCCCAACCTCTTCAACACCCCCAGGGATGGGGACTCCACCCCCTCCCTGGGCAGCCCATTCCAAGGGCTGATCCCTCTCTCTGGAAAGAACTTTTTCCCGGTGTTCAACTTCCTGTCAGGGAGTTGCAGAGAGTGAGAAGGTCTCCCCTGAGCCTCCTCCTCTCCAGGCTGAGCCCCCCCAGCTGGTCCAGGACCTTAGGCCAGGCCCAGGAAGGCTCAGGTGCCCACCCACAGCGTGTGTGCCCCCAGATCTGCCTCTCCCTCAGCTCTGTGCCACTCTGACTGCTGGGAACACTCCTCCTTTCCACACCACCAGGCACAAACCTGCTGTGGCAGAGCCGGGGCTGCTCCCATGTCGCTCCCTCCCCAGAAATGCTGTTCTTTGACTCACTGGGGAGCTTTGGTTGGGAGTTCTTTAGGAGCTGGGCACACCAACGTTGCCCAAAGCCTTTCCTGCCCTGCTGCCCCAGCACAAAGGAGCTTTGACAACAGCTGGATGGAGACACAGAGGTGAAGACGAGGGTGTGGGCATTGCTCAGTGCTGCTGCCAAGTTGGTGGCATCAGGGTGACAGGTCTCCTGCTGGGCTGAGGCTGCTCAGCAGGTCTGGTGACATCCAGGACCCCTTGGTCAGCTTTGAGTCTCCTGGCAGCGTAAACAGAGGAGCTCTGAGAGCAGGATTGGTGTCTGGAATGAGCCCGGGGTTGGTGTCTGGAATGAGCCCTCTGCCAGGGTGAGGTATAGAATCATAGAATCATAGAATCAAAGAATCACAGAACCATTGAATCATTGAATCATAGAATCATAGAATCAGCTGGGTTGGAAGGGACCTCTGAGATCATCAAGTCCAACTCTTGATCCAACCCCGCCGTGGTTCCCAGCCCATGGCACTGATGCCACATCCAGTCTCACCTTAAACACCTCCAGGGACGGAGAATCCACCCCCTCCCTGGGCAGCCCATTCCAATGCCTGATTACCCTCTCTGGAAAGAAATTCTTCCTAATATCCAACCTAAACTTCCCCTGGCACAGCTGAAGACCAAGCACTCTTGTCCTACTGATAGTTGCCTGGGAGAAAAGACCAACCCCGCCCCAGCTCCCCCCTCCTGTCAGGGAGTTGCAGAGAGTGAGGAGGTCTCCCCTGAGCCTCCTCCTCTCCAGGCTGAGCCCCCTCAGCTCCCTTCAGCCTCTCCTCAAGGGAATTGTGCTCCAGACCCTTCCCCAGCCTCGTTGCTCTTCTCTGCACCTGCTCCAGCCCTTCCATGTCCTTCCTGAGCTGAGGGCTCAGAGCTGGACACAGCATTCGAGGTGAGGCCTCACAGGGGAAGAACCCCTTCCCTGCTCCTGCTGCCACACTGATCCTGATCCAGGCCAGGATTCATTGGCCTTCTTGCCCACCTGGGCACACTCTGGCACCTCTTCAGCTTCCTGTCAATCCAAACTCCCAGGTCCCTTCCTGCCTGGCTGAGGTGCAGAGCCCTGTGCCCTCAGAAAGCTCTGGAAGGGAGCAGGAAGGTCCCACTGGCCTGTCTCTCCCTTCAGCAGGCAGATGCCCCCTCCCCAGCACTGGCACAGGAGAGAAGGAGGGCTGAGCCCAGCAGACAGGAGAGCAGGGAGGAGGTTGGGAATGAGCTCCACCCTGAAAAAGCTGGAAAACTGGCTCCTCTACTCATCCCAAGCTCCCAGCTGGAAGTCAGCAGGGATGAGAAGGAACGTGGTGCTTTTACCCCCTTTCCACAGGAAAAAAACCTCACAGAATCATAGAAGGGTTTGGGTTGGAAGGGACCTTGAAGATCATCTCATTCCAACCCCTTGCCATGGGCAGGGACACCTTCCATAGACCAGGTTGCTCCAACCTGACCTTGGACATTTCCAGGGATGGAGCAGCCACAGCTTCTCTGGGAATTCCATTCCAGGGCCTCCCCACCCTCCCAGGGAAAAATTCCTTCCTAATATCTAATCCTAACCTCTCCTCTTTCAGTCTAAAAGCTGCTTTTTTCCCTGTGCTTGGAGGGGTTCAAAGCTTTCCCTTGGCACGTGGTCCTCGCTCCTGGGGTGGATATGTCTGGATTCAGATGCTCTTCCCAAGGTTTGCTGCTGCTGTGAGGCTGAAGGGCTCAGGGGGAGCAGAGCTGGGTGATTTTCTGTGCCTGACCATATTTCATTTCCCAAAATACCCACAGTCACCAAGGTTTGGTGGCAGAGCTCCCTGGAGATGCTGCCCTGCTTCCAAGGAAACTGGCAGGAGGGATTGCTCAGCATCTCCCAGGCATTCCTGAACTGGTCCTTCCTCTTCTCTGGAGCAAGAGGGAGCTGGAATGGGGACTGTCACAGCAGCACCTCCACCCTGAATCCTCCTCCTTAAATTCTGCCCCATGGGAATGGGAAGAAGCAAAAGGGTGAAACCAAGATCCTGAGGTGAAATCCTACAGGGAAAGGTTCCACCTACGCAGGGAAAACAAGGCAGGGGGTGTCCCCCAGCTGTGAGGACACGTGGTGTGACCTGCTTGTGACACCCTTTTCATCCTCAAAACAGGGTGGTCACCCCCAAATAGTCCATGGGCTGTTCCTGGGCATGGATTGGGAAGTGTTTCTTGGCATGGAGGAGTGCTGAGAGGGGAACGTGCCAAGTCTTTGACTTATTTATTGGTGTGGAAGTGGCTTCACAGCTCTTTTTTGTGTCAGAGCTCTCTGTGGGTCTGGCCAGGACCCCACTGGGTGGTACAGCTGGCAGGAGGAACCCAAAGGAAGCAATGTCTGACTCCAGCCCATGCAGGGAATGTTTGGATGGCCCTGAATCCTTCTCCTCCCACAGGGAATGAGGTGGGTCAGAGTGGGTGGTTGGGACTCATCCCACCAGCAGAATGAGGGCACCAGAGATGTCATGGCTGGGTTTTGGCTGTGGAAGTGACACCAGAGGCACTTCTTGGTGCTGGGGATGTCGAGGAGAAGAGAGACCCACCATGTCTGCCAGGAAAGCTGTGCCTGGAGGACACGGGATGAGCTTTTGGTCTCCAGGTGCCGAGCCCATCCCAAATTCCTTTCTGTTGGCACTTCCTTCATCCCATATCCCTACAAAAGTGAGTTTTCTTCCACGTGTGGAGGCAGGAGAAGGTGGCTGTGAGCAAAACCAGGCCCTGATGCCAAACACTGTGTTTGCAGCCCAGAAAAGGGAGGAGGGGACACCTCTGGGCTTTCCTTGCAGAGGAAAGAAAGCTTCATGGATCTCTTTTTCCACCAGAGATCCTGTTTCCTTCCTCAAGCAGCAGTTGGGTTGCAAAGCAAAGCTGGAGGGAGACTGAGGAGCCAAGGCCACCACTCTCCCAGGCCTGTGACTTTAAACACTCCTCACTCAGGCTTAAAACCCAGGAATTTTAAGGCTCTGCAAACCTTTGCTGAAACATCCTAAAGTCCCTCCAAGACATGGTTGTCCCTTTTCTGATGGTTTAACAAGTTGGGGGGGAGTCAAAGCCTGGTTCACCATGTCCGAGATGGAGATGGGATGAGTTGTTCCTCCCACACCCTTTCCTGCAAACCCAGGATGGCTTTTCCACCTTCCTATTTTTCTTCCTGGGTTGGCGTGGGTGGCTTTGGGTTCCCGTGGCTGCCATCCAGGAGCTTTACAAGCCCTTGTTTGTGTTTTTGGGATCAGGGGGGGATTCTCTGCCAGTGGAGCTGCTCTCATCATACCCCAGGAGTGGCTGGGAATGGGGTGGGAGAATCCAAACCCAGCTGGAGTTTGCAGGGATGCTCCTGAGGATCCAAAAGTGCTCCTGAGGTGGCACAAAGCCATTCCCACCTTCTACCTTCCCACCAGCACTGATGAACCCCAACCAAACCATTCCCTGCTCTTCCAAAGCAATAATAATTTAAAAAAACCCAAACTCGAATAACACATAGCCAGGAATTTTTGGCCAATCCTGCTGGGAAAATGCCCAGGTGCCCTCCCAGTGAGGGATTTGATCGCGATCTCAGATAGGGCTCTGTTTGTTCCTGGGCCCTGGTGAACACACCCATCAACCTGGAATGATTTCAGCCAAGGATGTTTCCCTGCTCCTGGGACAGTTTCAGCCAGGATGTTTCCCTGCTCCTGGGATGGTTTCAGCCAAGGATGTTTCCTTGCTCCTGCCCCTGAGCCAGCGTGGGCTCTCCCAGGGGACAGGCCCTGCTCTCCTGGCCCTGCATGGGCACTGCTGGAGGTTTCAGCAGGGCTATTACACGAGGTGGGACCAGTTTCGAGACGTAACAAGGGCTTGCCCCAAGCTCTTGTTCTCACCATGCCTGGCTGGGTCAGCAGGAGCAGGGCAGGAGAGAAACCACAGCATCCCGATCTTCCCACGAGTTTTTCCTGCTCTCGGGTTTTCCCACTCTTGATTGGGACCCTCTTGTGAAAAAAAAACAAAAAACAAAAAACAAAAAGATGCAGAGAAGCTAAAATGAATTAAGGGTAGTGATAGCACAACAGGGAATGGATTAAAACTGAAAAAGAGTGGGATTAGCGTAGATATTGGGAAGAAATTCCTGCTTGGGAGGGTGGTGAGGTGGTGCTGGAATAGAAATCCCAGAGAAGCTGTGGCTGCCCCATCCCTGGAAGTGTTCAAGGCCAGGTTGGAGCATCCTGGGCTAGTGGAAGGTGTCCCTGCCTGTGGCAGGCAGGTTGGAATTCCATGATCTTTAGGATCCTTTCCAACCCAAACCATTCTGTGATTCTGTGAAGAGTACAAAGGTTGTCCACGGAGCTCCTCACAACTTTTTTCCACAGAGAGAAAAACTTATTTATCTCATTTTCTTCTCAACTTTCCCTCACCCTTGGGAATTCCAGCTCCTGGGTGTCAGTGCCGAGGATCATTTTCAGGCCCATCATGGGAGAGATGAGTCCAGAACCCAAAGCACATAAAAATGGGTAGACCTCGAAAATTGTGGTTTTGATGGAAGCAAAATGGATGAGAAGACTCAGGGTTGTCTTGGAGGCTCCATGGAGAGCTCTCACAAAGCCTGATGCCACCACAGCTGTGTCATGGATGATTTTCACGTATCACTGGCCTGGCAGGTTCAAATGCCTGCTCTCTCCACCACCCTACAGCTCCAGAATCTTCAAATTTATTCTAAAAACACCCACAAAACAAACACAACCCCCCCTCTAGTGATCACTAAGACGGTTGTGAAGACAAACACAACAGCTGTCACCCACTCTTCTTCCTCAAAAGATTGGCCAAAACCTTCTTTCACGAGGTTCTTGGCGGTGTTGTTGTAAATATTTTTCCTGGCGGGGTTGAGACGCCTCTCACAGGCCAAGATTTCCCAAGAGACATCAGAGCCTCGCCTGTCAGGACCTGTGTGATCTCGTGGTGGAGGGGATGGTCCCATTCTGGTGCCCTCACGTTGACTGCTCGTGTTATGAAAGAGGATCAGGAGGGCCTGAGACAAGGGGAAATTCCCACTTCCAGTGGAAAAATAACAGGAATTATCAGCCAAGTGGTGTTATTCCTCCCCAAATAGAGTCGTGGCCAGTGGTGTCCTCCTCGGGGAGGACTGGGGTTAAATATTTGGGGGCAATTCCAAGAGGGCACTGGGGTTTCTGTCTCACCTCTTCTTCCCCCTCCCAACCATCCTCTCACACCCTGCAGGTCTCCAGGCTTGTTGTTCTGGTTTAAACTATCCCATGGGATCTTTCCTTGCAGGACTGAGGCCTGCAAGGTTGTGGGATGGTGATGTGGGAGGGGAGAAAAGAGGGAAAGCACACTGGGATCCACTGGTTTGAACCATCCCATGGGATCTTTCCTTGCAGGACTGAGGCCTGCAAGGTTGTGGGATGGTGATGTGGGAAGGGAGAAAAGAGGGAAAACACTGGGATCCAGAACAACAAGCCTTGGCCCTGGATGCAAGAAGGATGATTCACCCCTGTGACTCTCCAGCTCTTCCCTCTCCAAGCAGGGCAGTTCCATCTGCCGTGTGAGGGCCCTGGGCAGGGTGATGCTGTTTGGGGTGTGCCCAAGCTGTGTCTGATGCCCTGATGGCACAGATGGCGTCTGGGCTGGGCTTGGGCCCTGTCTGGGGAGCTGGGCTGGGCCTGGCCCTTCCATCAGGACTTTGGTGGGGTTGGGAATCACGGGGCTTGGTTCCGGGTGTGATGGTGCTGGTTGATATCTCCGAGCTCATGGGACTGGAAATGGGCACTGGAACACCCCTTAGGACCTTGGAGTTGAAGGGAATGTGACAAAATGGCATTGGCTGAGGCCTCAAAGGACTCAATATAGATATCAAAGCTCCTGGTGGCTGTCACAGCTGCCATGGAAGTCATAACAACATGGAATCATGGAATGGTTTGGGTTGGAAGGGGCCTTAGACACCATCCAGTTCCATTCCCCCCTCCATGGGCAGGGTTGTCAAGCACTAGATGAGGTTGCTCCAAGCTCCACCCGACCTGACCTTGAAGCCAACGTGGATCCCCCTGGTATTTCAGCCAGATTTAGTGGATTTGGGCTCTTCCAATCCTTCCTAACTTGGTCATTCTGCCATGGGAGTGACCTGAGGAGCTCTGTCCTGCTGTCTGGAGCCTCCCAGAACAGCTACAAACCCATTTGTGTTTTGGGAAGGGGTGAACAGAGCAGCTGCCTGCAACAGGCCTCAGGTGGTTTTCCAAAATGTTGGGTCTTCCTTTTTTTTTCCTGGTATTTCTGAATCCCACCATTTCCCCGTTCTCCTTCACCAAACCCTGTTGCTATTGCACATCCAAATGAAGCAATTTAGCCTTCCCTGACCCTCCAAGGAAGGAGGAGAGGACGTGCCCAGGTCAGCCTGGTGTTGTCAGGAGCCAGGCTGGCCCTTCTGCCCTCTGTGCACCCTCTGCACGACTCAGGGACACGAGGAGCACCATCCACGCCTGGAACCTCCTCAGTTTGTCCCACGGCCTCTTTGTTCCCCTCCGGAGCTCCACTTTACCACCCTGAGCTGAAACAGAGCTTCCCCTCTGCACCAGGGAGGAGATCTGAGGTCACAGCCACCCTCCAGACAGGAAAAAAAAAAAGGGAAGAAAGTGGAGAGAGCTGACATTTAAACGTCCCTGGATCTGGCACTCGCTCCATCACGGGTTGAAAACACGCTTTGTGCGACTCCAGTTACACAAAAAGGACTGGCCTTGCACAACCCACTGCCAAGGTCTGGCACAAACACACCCTGGTGGCTGCCAAGCTCCAAGTGGGTGAAGGTTTTCCTTTCTCCAAACTCTTGGGCTCTGTTAACTCCCCGATCCCCCTCGTGACACCCGCCCGGCCCAGTTTCTGCTGCGAGATTCACCCCCTCCCCTCCCCTCCCTCCCCTCTCCTTTTTTTTATGTCCCTGGGAAATGTTTTAACACCTCCCCTCCGTGTTCTCCTGGCACCATCTGCCCTCCCACTCCCTCAGTTGGCTTTGCCCTGGATTTTCTTCCAGCTCTCTCCACCCCTTTGCTTGGAAAAACCGGGGCCGTTCTTCGCTTCCAGAGGCACCACCACAGTGCTGGTGGAGACCTTGCAGTGGCCCTGGGTGTGACTGTAATAGCAACAGTGCCCCAGAATAGCACTGTGGCTTTGGGACATTGCCAGCCCCCAGTCTGGCTCCCAAAGTTTTGGCAGTGTCCTGCAGGGACACAGAGATGGGGGCCAGGTGATGCCCAGATGCTTTCACTATCCAGGTCGCACAGGAGCTCCCCCAGGGGCTGGTTAAACTGGGATTTTGGGAGTTCCACACCTCCCCAGACCTCTGAAGAACCATTTTTGACACCTAAACAGTGTCTGCACATAACAAGAGGTACATTTTTCACAGCACTGAGTGATGCCACCACAGGAGCAACAGTGAACCCATTCCCATCTTATTTCTTACCCTCACTTGGTGTGTTTGCTTTGGCTCCAGTGGCTGGTTAAACTGGGATTTGGGGAATTCTACAACCCCTCAGAACCTTGAAGAACTGATTTTAATACTTAAACAGTGTCTGCACATAACAAGAGGTACATTTTTCACAGCACTGAGTGTTGCCACCAGAGGAGCAACAGTGAATGGTCGATATTCCCTCCCATCCCATCTTATTTCTTATCCTCACTTTTCTTGTTCAATTATTCCCCCCCCAACTTTGTGTGTTTGCTTTGATTCCAGTGGCTGGTTAAACTGGGAT
>NW_020897791.1:377911-380859 GCF_003984885.1 Neopelma chrysocephalum
GTGTTGCCACCACAGGAACAACAGTGAAGCCCATCCCATCTTATTTCTTACCCTCACTTGGTGTTTGTTTCTCCCCCAACTTTGTGTGTTTGCTTTGATTCCAATGGCTGGTTAAACTGGGATTTTTGGGAGTTCCACCCTTCCCAGACCCCTGAAGAACTGTTTTTAACACCTAAACAGTGTCTGCACATAACAAAATGTCCATTTTTCCCAGCACTGAGTGTTGCCACCACAGGAGCAACAGTGAATCCCCTTGCCATCTTATTTCTGACCCTCACTTTTCTTGTGTTTAATTATTTTCTCTCCAACTTAGTGTGTTTGCTTTGATTTATTTTGCTTTGCACCAATATTTCCTCACCCTCTCTCCCCCTCCTTCTCTCTTGTCTGGGTGAAATATTCATCTTGTTTATTATTATTAACCTCCCCTTTCTCTAATCTATTTAAAAGCTTTCTCACATTTCCACTTCCTACGGCCCAGTTTCTCACTTGCAGATTTTTCTGTTCAGCTGCACTTTGCTTTAACAGCCTCATTTATTTACTGTTCATTTATTTGCTTTCATTTCCAAGCCTTTCTCTCCTCTCTTGTCCTGGACCGTGTTTGGCCTTCGCTCCTGCTGAGGAGCTGCATTTTTCTGCTCGATTTGCTCCGAGATGAGCCGGATTTTGTGGGATAATTCATTTTCATTTGGGGGTTTTTGATGGGATGGAAGAGTAGAAAGTGTAGAAAGTTCCATCTTCTGTTTTCCCAGCTGCCTGAGACAACCCTGGTATTATAAATAAAACAAACATGTAGATTAATACCCACTCTTTCTCTCCGTGCTCCAGCATTTTTCCAGCTTGATGTTGTATTTATGAGGAATCTTGTTTGGAAAGGATGTTTTTTTGGTTTTTTTTTCACAGATTATTTCTGAAATATTGTTGCCACATTATCTGTCCCGTGGGTCTTTCACATCCTGGCTAAAAGGGGAGTTAAAGATTCGTGCTCAAGGTCAGAGAACAGAGTGGAAAACTTGGCAAAGAGGATGTTCATCCCCTCCAACCTTCTCCGGACACGGAGACAGAAACCACTGAGGGTTAAAACTGCTGCAGGAAGGGAGGAACTGGGCAAAAGGAGGAATGACCAGAAGGAAAAGACTCATCCCAGAGGCTGGGAATGGGTCCAGCCACCCAGGATCCTGCAGGAAGGTGACCAGAGACTCTTGGGGAGTTGGTTCCTGGGCTCCCCAGGGAAGTGATCACAGAACCAACCCTGCCAGAGTTGAAGTGTTTGGCCAACACTGAGGCACATGGTGGGACTTTTTGGGTTGTCCTGTGCTGGACCAGGAGCTGGGCTCAATGGGTGTCTCCCAGCTCAGGATATTCTGTGATTTTATGAGCAATTTGGGGACACAAAGAGCAATTGGATGTTCTTTGTTCTGTTTCCACCCCATTTGTGACCTTACCACCCTTTACTTTGAGCTTCCCTTGGTCTTTTCTCTCTCCAAAGACCAAGAGTCCTGCTGAGGTGTCTCCTCGACCAGGACTTGTTTTATTTCTCAGTCTTTTTCACTCCCATTCCACAATTGAACTCCTGCAGGTGTTTCCATGATGTTTCCATGTCCCTCTTCTGCATCCTGAGTCATCTGCCAAGAGGTGTTGTGGGAGCAGAAGGAGGGAGCCCAGAAAGATTGGAGAGGTCACAAGGGACTGGAAAAACCTGACAGAGCCCAGAGCTGGTTGACAGGTAACAACAAATATTGTTGCTTGGAAACCCCAGATGGTTCTGGAGGACAGGGAAGCAGAACAAAACAAGAGCATCAGCCCCTATCCCTGCCAGGAGCCTCTGAGGGACAATCTCCAGGCACAAATAGTGGGATCAGGGTTGGAACTGGGTGATCTTTGAGGTCCCTTCCAACCCAAACCTTCCCCTGATTCTGTGGTCGCTGCTGGTTTCTGTTTGAAGTTTCTTTGTGCAAGAGAGATAAATCCGGGTGATTGCGGACAATCCAGCAAAAATATCTCCTCCTCTCTTGCTTCCCACAAATATTCAGCTCCCATTCCATGGCAGAGAGGAAGGATGGAGGATTCCAGACAATGCCTCCAGCCCAGCCCAGTGCTGGGTTTCGCGGTTCAAGCCCGAGAAGGGAGTCCCACCTTGGAATCAGATAAATTGCTCCCCAAATTAGCAATGCAGGCACAGTCAGCAGGGAAAAAAAAAAAAAAGAAAAGATTGGATCTGGAGATGAGATGGAAGAAAACACCTCTACCTGCAGCTTTGAAACAGGTTCCTACGCATGAACACGCCCAGCCCTGATCACACCTTGGGTGCTGTCACTCCCCAACCCTCAAATTATTGCAATCAAGGGAAGGAAAAGACAACTCAGTCCCAGTATAAAACCTTCTTGTGGCGCCCCATCCCACACCTTTGAGACTCTGAGGGCTCTCCTTCAACCATGAAGGCTTTTCTGGTTGCCCTGCTGGCGGCTGCCCTGTGTGCCCAGCCAGGTAAGGAGCTTGGGAGGCTTTTGGGAGAGTCAGGAGGAGAGGATGGGAATGGGAACGCCAGAAGAGAAATTCGGGTTAACTCAGGGACAGGAGGGTCTGGCAGCTTTTAGTGCAACTGGTGAGGTCTTGGGGAGGAAGTTTTGCGTTGGGCACATGGAGGAATATTTGGGGTGGTTTAGTCTTTGTTTCTGGGTGAGTTCTGCAGAGGTATCTGGAAATATTTTGTGTGATTTAGTCTTTTTTCTGGGTGAGTTCTGCAGGGGCACCTGGAAATATTTGAGGTGGTCGAGTCTTGATTTCTGGCTGAGTTCTGTCCAGATACCTGGAAATATTTGGGATGATTTAGTCTTTATTTCTGGGTGAGTTGTGCAGAGGCACCTAGAGATGTTTTGTGTGGTTTAGTCTTAGTTTTTGTGTGTTTTACAGAGGTACCTGCAAATATTTTGTGTGATTTAGTCTTTTTT
>NW_020897791.1:380869-391559 GCF_003984885.1 Neopelma chrysocephalum
GTTTTACAGAGGTACCTGCAAATATTTTGTGTGATTTAGTCTTTTTTCTGGGTAAGTTCTGCAGAGGCACCTGGAGATATTTTCTGTGGTTTAATCTTAGTTTTTGGGTGAGTTCTGCCCAGGTACCTCGAAGCTGCGCTCCCCCCTCTGGTTTCTCACACCCTCCCTTCTGAAGACAAACACAAACTCAAAACTGCTCACAGCAATTAAGCTGAGCTCAGAGTCCTGCCTTTGGTTTTATTTTTGTTCCTGGATGAAACTGGGGGAGCTGCTGTTGACGGGAGGTTGTGCGGCTGGTTTTGACACCCCATCTCCTGCCAGAACTTCCCTCTCCTCCCCACAGTGACAAGAAACGAGATTTTTGAAAGCCCGAGAGCTCTTTACTCCTGAGTTTGAGGAGCTCCTCTAGGTGGGAGTGTGTTTGTAATGGGATCCACAGCTCTCTTGTCCTTTTGCACCATTAAGGTTATTTCTGGCTGCTTCCTAAAATTCCAGCTCCTGGAGGGTGGAGCCCAGAGGCAGGAAAGGCTTTATAGCAGCTCTAATGGCTTAAGCTGTTCTTGTTTCCTGGCTGGAAGGGACTTTCCTTGCCTCACTTAGTGAGCACAAGTGCACTCCAGTTGCTTTCAGGCACATGCTGCAGCATGAAGTGGTTGGAACAACTTTGGCAACAAAAGGAACTCAGAGTCAGCTCCAGGGGCTGTAAAATGCAACCAATTCTTGCTAAGTAGCAGGTCTGGGGTTTGCTTTGCCTGCCAAAGGACAGGAGCCCACAGCTCATGTTGGGGAACCTCCAGAGGAGAGAAAAGAGGCTGAAAATATCCATGACGGAGAAACAGGGAGAACTAAACAGTGAATTAAAGAGGAGTTAAAGCCAGGATTCAATTCAGTTCAAAACCAAGGCTGGTTTTATCTCCTACTCCAGAGAACAACTGCACTTGCAACACCTGGACTGGAAAAGAGCACGGAATCATCAAATCATAGAATGGTTTGGGATGGAAAGGACCTTAAAAATCATCCAGCTCCAACCCCCTGCCATGGGCAGGAACACCTTCCACTAGACCAGGCTGCTCAAAGTCCAACCTGGCCTTGAAGCCTCTGGGTCAGTCCTGGGCTGAGACACCCAGAGCTGTACCCAAGGCACCCAGATCACAGAGGGGAGGCCTTTTCTCCCCCTGCTTTAGTCAGGGACTAAACTGGCTTTTAATTCTCTTTCAAAACCGCTTCTGGAGTTGTCTAACCAAGTTCATGGGCAGATTGAACTTCAGGGATGAGTTTGAACCAACAGCAGCTGGGCTTTGGAGAGTCCCTGGCAGGGGTTTCCTGGCTAAAAACAAGTCCAGACTTAATTGAGAGGGGCTTCTCTGCAGAACTGGGCTGCGAAAGGCAGGAGGAACCAAACCAGGGAAAGTTCAGGACCCTTCCAGCTTTATAATTGGGTCACCTGCAACCAAGAGCTGGGAAGGATGGAGCAGGATTTCCCCAGAGCAGCTCAACTCCTTCTTGTCACCCTTGCCCCAAAAGGAGGAGCATTCCATGGAAATCCGAGCAGGAGGGAAATGATTTCCCCCAACGAATCCACCTCCTGGGAACGGGCTGGCACCTGCCCACGTTCCTCACCTAAAATCCCACCTGGAATCTTAACTCAATTGACTTGGGTTGTGCCCAACAATCCGTATCCCACTTCTTCCTGGTTTAGAAATAGCCCTGGCTCAGCTCTGAGTTAATGATATCCCTGGGAACACGTCGTTCCAGGCGCTGATAGGAATAATCTCTCCATTGTCCTGAGCGACCTCTCCCAGGGAACTCCCTTTATTGTGGGGCTGTGTTAAGTCATTTTGCTCCCAGGGGTGCCACAGGCATTCATTAATTCATGTCTGGGCAGTGTTTTTTGCAGATGTTGCCTGAAAATCCCTGGTATTGATCTCTAACCTGAGAACTGGGTTCCTCCTCTCCTTGCCAGTTCTTCTCCTCCTTGCGGGTCGTGAGCTTTGCTTTTGGAGCTTGGCTTCCGACCAGGTCAATGTGGACTCCGGGGGAGAAGGAAAGGTCACCTGGGAATGCTGCTCTGGCTGGAAATTGTTGTTTCAAATTTAATCACCCCCCAAATCTCAAGTTGTTGAGGAAAACTCGTTTTCTTCTCTGTATTTCCCCCCTCAGCTTCATTAATCAAAACCAACCCCTTCTTTCACTTATTCACAACATACTTTTCACCTTGAGTTTTCCAAGGAAACATATGCCTTTGACACCTTTTTTTCCCAAGAGGGCATGGCTGGAAACCTAATCTGTGCCATGTGTGTTTTTTTTCCAGCTTCCTCCCTGTTTTGCTACACATGTGACAACGAACATTCCAACTGGAACTGCCTTAAAACCTACAAGTGTGAAGACCAGGAGAAGTACTGCATTACCACGTACAGCTCTGCTGGGCTTGGTGAGTGCCAGCAACACATCCAGGCTTTCCTAATCTTCATTTTAGTCCTGGGAAACAGTGATTTTTTTTTTTTAGGTCTTTTTGGAAAGAATCGACGATCGAGGTTTAGGGATCACAACACGTAATTTGTGAATCCCTCAGTGGTGCTTTGTGATTGTAAAATGGTTTGGGTTGGAAGGGACCTTCAAGATCAACTGGTTCCCATGGGCAGGGACACCTTCCAGTATCCCAGGTTGCTCCAAGCTCCACCCAACCTGGCCTTGAACACTTCCAAGGATGGGGAATCCACAATTTTTCTGGGCAACCTGTGCCGGTTCCTCACCACTCTTGTGGCTGGAACACAGAGATTCCAGGAGCAGATGCTGTTGCTTGACCTGAGAACTCTTCCACGTGCTCTGGGATGAAGGATGGAAAGGGATTGGATGTAAATAACATGGGTTTAGAGGCATTTTAGTGGCATTTTAGAGGCCATTTAGAGGGAAATGCACTGGCAGTGATTTCCTGCTGTCCTACAGGAAGCACAGAATCCCACAGTCATTTAGGTTGGAAAAGGTCTCCAAGATCGAGTCCAACCTTTGACCGCTCACAACCTGGTCACCCAGAGCAGAGATTTTGGCTTGGCGTGGATTTCTGTCAAGGACTATTTAGTGCCATGCATGGTGTCCACCCAGCACTCATCAACCCCCCTGGTGGCTTTTATTAATTGCAATTAACACCCCTCCTCCCACCACTCTTCCCAAAGAACCTCAAATCCCATCTCTCCTTTCTCCTCCTCCCCACAGGCAAGGACGCAGGGCACCGGATCACCAAGAAGTGCTCCGTGGACTGTCCCGAGACCAACGTGAACTTCGGGGTGGCAGCTTTTTCCACCAAGTGCTGCAGCACCTCCCTGTGCAACTTCAGCGGCGCCAACAGCGTCCGAACCTCCTACGCCGTGATGCTCCTGGGAATCGCTGCCAGTCTGGGCTGGGTCATCAGGGCAGGATTGTGAGGAGGGGTGGGACGAGATGGGACAACCCGAGAACCCACAAGGTATTCCCCAAGCGAGAAACCAAGCTCCTCTGTCAAGTGGTTCCAACAGGGTCTGTGCTGCCCTCTTCTTATCCCAGACAGATCCCATTCCCGACACGACGTGGCAGCGCAGCTCCTGGTTTCCCCCTCCCTGTTTTATACTAATTTTCCCTGGAAAAGCTCTTTTGATAGCACAGCATGTGACGATGGTCAGACAAAAATAAAGATTTGTGTTATTCTAGAGTGTCTTTGTTCAATCCAGCCTGAGACAACAGCTCTGCCGGCGAGGGGTTGTTCTCGAAATCTCCGCTTCCCGTTGAATTCCTCCTTTCCGCACTTCCGAGTCTTCTCCTGGCTGCCTTTCCCAACTGACTCAGTTGCATCCAGACATTCCATAAAGCCAAATATTCTGATGGCTCGGAACGGAGGTGTCGGTCTGGGAAGGTCAGAGATGTTTGTGTTGTTCCCACTGCCGACACCGGCGGGAATTGTGTTGTAGCCACCAGGACACATGGCCGGGGTTTGGCAGGAATTGCGATCCTGCAAAGTTCTCCTGGCAGGAATTGCGATCCTGCAAAGTTCTCCTGGCAGGAATTGTGATCCTGCAAAGTTCTCCCGTGATCTCTGCAAGGTGGGTGCTCTCAGCTTTTCAAACAGGGAAAGGTCCCACCTGCAGATGCTGGAGATGTCCAAGATGAGGACAGTGCTGCTGGAATGCATCCCCCTCTAGGAAGGAGATCTCCGTGCTTGCTTGGAGAAGATGCTGCTGAGGGATTGGTCGTGATTTCCCAGTGGGAAAATGGACAGGATGAGTCTGGGAAAGGTGATGGGTGTCTGGGCTGGTGGGGAGGTCTCTCCTTCCCTTTCCAGTCACTGCTGCATTTCCAGGCTTGGGGATGGAGGAGTTGGGATGGGGATCCTCTGGAGCTCTTGGGTTGGACATCCCCGGCAACTCTTGGGGTTGAGATTCCCTTCTGCTCCTGGAAGAGCAAAACTAGAATTAAATGGGGAAAATACACATAATGATGGAGCTGGAGAGTGTGGAATTCCCAGTTGAGCAGGTTAAAACTTCAGCACTGAATTTTGGGAGGGTTTGTATAATGGCGTCTGGAAAAAAACCCTCATGTTTGCAGCCCAGCTGGATTTGAGGGGAATTCTGCTCTAGATTTGAGGGAAAGCCTGTGCTGGATTTGAGGGGAATCCTGCACTGGATTTGAGGGGAATCCTGTGCTGGATTTGAAGGAAGTCTGTGCTGAATTTGAGGGTAATCCTGCTCTGGATTTGAGGGAATCCTGTGCTGGATTTGAAGGAAGTCTGTGCTGGATTTGAGGGTAATCCTGTGCTGGTTTTGAAGGAAGTCTGTGCTGGATTTGAGCGAATCCTGTGCTGGATTCAAGGGGAATCCTGTGCTGGTTTTGAGGGAAATCCTGTGCTAGATTTGAGGGAATTCTGTTCTAGATTTGAAGGAATCCTGTGCTGGATTTGAGGGGAAGTCTGCTGGTTTTGAGGGGAATCCTGTGCTGGATTTGAGGGGAATCCTCTGCTGGATTTGAGGGAATCCTGCTCTGCATTTGAGGGGACTCCTGCTGTGGATTTGAGTGGAATTCTGCACTGGATTTGAGGGGACTCCTGCTGTGGATTTGAGTGGAATCCTGCACTGGATTTGAAGGGAATCCTATGCTGGATTTGAGGGGAATCCTGTGCTGGATTTGAGGGGAATCCTATGCTGGATTTGAGGGAATCCTCTGCTGGATTTGAGGGAATCCTGCTCCACCAGCACGGCAAAGTCCGGGTGTTTCTGTGCAACAGGAAGAAACCACAGTTCTGTCCAAAGGCTGTGAAAATGGGATTAGGTTTAATCATCCCATAAAGATTTAATTTCTGGTCAAGGAGGGTGTTCTGGCATTTATTTAAGTGTTCTAACTAGAGGATTGTGGTGTTGCAGCATTTCTGTGCTGAGGGACCAACAGAAACTTGAGATTTTGCACTTTTTTAACCACTTTTTCAACCACTTTTTCAACGGCTTTTCCCACATTTTAATCACAGCAATTTCTAAAACTCTTCTCAAAGCTTTTGGCCGACTTGAAATTCCACATTTAGCAACGACATCTGAATTTCTCACTTACATTTACATACATTTACAGTTACATTTGACCAGCTTTTGTTTCAAGAAAACTGTGTTTCCCCCCCCAAAATAAAGCAAATGTTTGCCCTCCTCGCACAACAGTTTCAACCAGGTTTAGAACAAGATGAGCAAAACACTTTTCCCTCTTCACCCGGCAACTGTGTCAAGGGAAATAAGTCTTTCCAGCTCACCTTCCACCTCCACCTCCAATTAAATCCCCTGTTACTCATTCCAAGGCCTTTATGAAGTTCATAACTCCCAAATTCTTGTAAACTCCGATATTATCTTTACCTTCTTGTGTCCTGAAAAAAATCATCTGTGTCCTTTCTGCCCTCATGGTTTGTTGTTTTTTTTTTTTTCCATTTCTGGTGAGGGACAAAGACAACATTAAGAAGGACATAAGGGACCAGCTGGAAGATTCCAGGATCATCTACTGGAAAATCCTGCAGTAAAGCCTTTAAGAACTCGGGCCCTGCCTTCTCAAAATCTCAGCAGCTTGCAGGAGACAGGAGATATTTTAGGTTTTGGCTTGGATGAGATTACAGGGGGAGGGAATCAAAAACAAGTGCCTGGTGGAGCTGCTATTTCTGTACCTGCGAGGGGATGCTGTTGGCTGAGATAATTGGGAATGTGGGCTGGCTCTGCTCTGTAACTCAACGTTCCCTCTGCTGAGGGACATCACCCCCCCCAGATAATCACCAACAAAAGCTGATTTACCAATCAAATCTCCCCTGGAGTGGGGAAAATCAAATATTTCACAAACAAGAGAGGGTTTCACTGGCAAGGAAGGCGCCAGCTCCTATTTTCCTCCCTCCTGGTGCCTTTGGAAGGCTGATGAAGCCAAACACTCCCCTCCTTGGAGTCTTTTGGCTTAATTGCCACCTCTGTTCCAACTGAGTTTCATGCTCTGCCTGTTGAGAAAGCAAAAATTTCCACACCTCAGTCACGTGAACAGTGTTTATAAGCCCAATTTAGAGGTGATGGAAAGCCTTACATCACCCCAAGAATCCGGGGTGGCTTTTGGGTGAGACAATGACTGGAGGTGGGTCGTGTCAGAAGGCTGAAATATTTATTGGGAGACGGAAATCCGAGGAATTTGGAGATAAGAAAGAAAAGGGAAATAAGGCAGATGGGGAGCAGCAAGGGGCAGAGTCCCTGGCAGAGGCTTTGGGGCAGCTCCTGCAGCTCCAGGTGTCACGTGGAAGGAGCTTTTCTGGGATTGTGCCTCCGTCCCCGTGAGGAGACGGCAGGAAAACAACGGGGGGAGGGAAAAACAACAACAACAACAATCCAATGAAGGTGGGGAAAATTCTGATTTTATACAGGGAGACAGGATGAAACATGATTAAAAAAAAAAAAAGAGGAATACATAGCACAACATGGAAATCCAAAGGAATTATTCTTGTTGGCATTTCACAGAATTTTGGCTGGTTTGTTTTTTTTTTTTCCTCTGAAGACTTAACGAGTTGAGATCCTTGATCAGCCAATCCCTCGTTGTCCACACTTTAATTGGTTGTTTTTTTTCTCCCTGACATTTATTTTTTTGGAATTTGTGGAAAAAAAAAAAAAAAAGGCACAGCTTGTTGGGTGCTGTGGGAGTAGGTGTTATGTCTGGTTTTTAATTTAAAGGGTCGTTTTCATTACCCAGTGGAATTTATTTTGTAACAAGATAACGTTTTCTCCTCATATAAAATATTCATTTTTTTTTTTTTAGCAGAAACATTTGTGATTTTTTGAACTGCTGCCTTAAAAAAGAGATAGAAAATGATGCCTGGTCCCCTATGAAACACAGTGGAAGGATTCTGCTCTGCTGCTCTAGTGCTGTTGCCAATCCTGGGAAACATTTTGGAGAACCTTTGATCCCAAATTCCATTTGAAATTTCCATCCAACCTGTGCCAGGGAGAGATCTTTAAGGGATTCAGCCCTGGGAGGCCCAGAAAGGACAACCTTCCTCTCCTCATTGTTTTGGTATTTTGTGTCCTTTGCTTTTCCTCCACTTCCCCAAAATTAGAAACTGTCTCAGAGTTCACACAGGATGAAGCAGCTGAGTTGTGAAACGAGGAGGAAAAGAAGTTGGGGGGGGGAAGAACACACCCCCTCTTAGACTTCCAGCTCCCATGCACAAGCCCCAACACGTTGCTCCCAATTATCCCTCCTCTGACACAGCAGCCCCGTGGTTATTATCTCAAGATCAAAGCAAACACTGCAGAAGTATAAAACCTGCCCTGGCCAAGTCCTGCTTATTTTGGGAGCTGCAAGAACCCAGAAAGGATGAAGGCTCCTCTCCTCCTCCTCGCTGCGCTCGCCCTCGCCCTGTGCACGGACAGGGGTGAGTCTCCAAGGCTTTGCTTTGCTTGGGGGAGACCCTCCCAAAACTTTGGCTTTGATGGGGTGGGATGATAAGAGGATTTTGCAGGAGGGTCACTGAGGTCCAGAAAATATTCCAGTCCTTGGGATAAGAAACCAGGAGACGTGTTCCCACCAGAAGGTGGGTGGACGAGGAGAAGGAGAAGTAGGGGATGAAATGCCCACCTCAGATGAATCATGAAGACCCTGCCTAGCCCTTGGAGTGGTTGAGAGCCCTCAGTGCAGCTCCATGGGAAGGGGGTGAGTTGAGGGATACCCAGAGCTGGGCACTGAAGCTGCAGGTTTGACCCAGGACTCACCACAGCTCGATCATACTTAATTTTTTTCACTTGTTTATTGGTTGCAATTACGAACCATCATTACCTAAATCGCTAGAGATGGTCAGACCACAAGAGGAGAGGCAGTTCTGGCTCCCATCTCTCGTTGCTTTGAAGTGCAGCAAGGCTGGAAATGATCATTAGAATTGGAAATGACCTCTCGGATTGTCAGTCCGACCGTTAACTGGTCCGGAAAAATGCCATCACCGAAAGGGTGCTTGAGCTCAGGAATAGGGAAGGAGTGGAATCACCACCCAGGGAAGTGGTGGAATCACTGGCCATGGAAGTGCCAAAAAACGATGTAGATGTGGTGCTCGGGAACATGGTTTAGTGGTGAACGTGGCAGTGCTGGGGTAATGTTGGACCCGATGATCTTTCAGGTCTTTTCCAACCCCAGAGGTTCTGTAATTCCCAGCGTGGTTGATCCCAGGTCTGGGATGGAGATGAAGAATCCCATTTTCATTCTGAGAATTGTCTGGGGGGTTTTATTTTTGGGAACCTGCATTTCAGTTCTCCTGGCTGGGCTCTGCCTGTGCCTCTGGGAGCCCCCAGGGTTGGGCTGTGGGTCAAGCAAGGAAGGGAAGGTGCTACCCTGAATATCCCTCTATTTTAGAGGAATAGTTGATTCCCTCAGCTCAGGGGGCTTTTGCCTTATTACAAACTGAATTTTTCTCAGCCTCTGCTGTAGCATTTGACCTGCAAACTACCACCCATTCTGTTCCTGGTCTAGCAGAGCCCTTCAGCTCTGTAAATATTCTTATCATGGGAATTCACAGGCTTTAATCTTGGTATGTGCTAAATCTCGGTGCTCAAGTTGAGAACAATAAAACAAGTTAAGGACAATAAAAGGATCTTATCAACTGTAATCACACTTTTTAAAAAGATCAGTGAAAATTACCACATGAGCAGCCCCACTTTGCTGTGCAATCCAAGGTTGGTTCCTCTCCCAATTAATCCTGAAACCAGTGTCAATCCCTGCACTTCCTAATGCTTTACACATGTAAGAGGTTTATGTGTGCGGCTGGAATTATCCACAAGAACATTTTCCTCAGGGAATGTTCCCCTTCAGTCAGAGCAGAGGTGCTGGTGGGTGCAGGCAGGAGACACTCAGTGTAAAATACACTGGTTTTATTTGAGGTAAACCAGCTTAGGCCAGCCTGGTTTAACTCCAGGTTTACACCTTGACTAGGGTGCTGAAAGCAATAGTTTTTCTTCCCTTTTCAGCCCTCAGATACCTGAAGAGATTAAATAAAATTAGAAGTGGTTTTCAGTAGAATGACCAAAATTGTCCTCCCTGACTTCAGGGTCTTAATTGAGCTGCCATTTAGGATTCCATCAGCTTCCAGAGTCCCCTAGGGAATGGTGAGTAAGAAACCTCTTGAGGAGAGTCAGAGGTTGGAAAAATCATCCCTGGAAAGCTCCCAGGGCAACTGGGCTCTGAAATGAAGACTCCCAGCTTTGGGCGGATGGGATGAAACAGGATTTGGGCACATGACAAGCTCCACTGTTTCCCGCATTAATTCAGGAAATTATTCTGGGGATGGGCTTGGATTAAAGGAGCTGTATTATTAAGGATTAAGCCAGGCTATGTGTCTGGAAAATCCAGTTTGGGGATTCTGCTTTAGTGCATTTCTGGGAGGAAAGGGTGGTTCCCAGTGGGGTGGAGCAGAAATATCCCTGGATGGGATTTGCATGAGAAAAGGGAGTGGAGCCACACATTTCTCACACAGATGGTCCTAAGAAGGGTCTCAGACTCGAACAAATAAATTTATCCATCAGGGTCAGGACAATACTGAAGGCAAGAGCCAAATGGGAGAACTGGTGAGGTTCTGGAGATGGAAATGATGGAGGTAGGAAGGAAATTGCAGCAGTTTTGGTGTGAAGTCAAAGAGAGCCAAGAGTGCCAAGGGTGAGGGGTTTGAAACAACCATGGGAATGGAGGGAGACGGGATCTGAGGCACTGCCAGCACAGTTTTATGGCCTCTGTGGCCCCTCTGTCCTCTGTGGCCTCTGCTCATGGCCATTTAGTGGGACATAAGAGAGTAGGGAATGGGAGGACTATGGATCATGAGAGGAAAAGGAAGGTCAGCACTGGGAGGCCATGGAAAGGGAGAAAGGGCTGAGTTGGAGTGGGAGAAGAAGGCAGCTTCCACGGAGGCAGAGGATGAATAGTGACCTAAAAGGCATTTCCTATGGAAACCAGTGATCCCGAGGTCATGGACTGAGCTGGAGCCAGGGCTGGGCTGGGAGGACACTGAGGAGCCTGTTTGGGCCACATGAACTTGTCTTAAGGTCACACAAGGGCAGGGATGAGGTTGGGACACTGCTGGCAAAGGTGCTGATGAGCTTGGGCAGGGGAGAGGAAGAGCAAGGAAGTTGAAGGGCAAGGGGGAAGAAGAGCAAGGAAGATGAAGGGCAAGAGGAGGAAGAGCAAGGAA
>NW_020897791.1:391569-420831 GCF_003984885.1 Neopelma chrysocephalum
AGGGGAGAAGAAGAGCAAGGAAAATGAAGGGCAAGGGGGAAGAAGAGCAAGGAAGATGAAGAGCAAGGAAGGCAAAGCTAAAGGTCAGTGCTGCTCCAAGAATTAGATGGGTATTAACTGGCCACAGAAAGGGATATTCTGGACATGAGGATGAGTCTAATCCCCAGAGGGTGACATTGCTGTCGGGAGTGTTTGTGCCAGATAAACAGATGAGGAGGAAATTCCTCTTATCATGCAAAAAAAAACCTTCCCCAAGGATCTCTTTGCCATGAATGGCTGTTTTAGCCTCAGTGAGTGCAAGCTGTTTGCATTCATTCCTGTCAGCACAGCGCTTGGCAGATGCAGAGTGTTCCAGATGTGCACATTTTGTGGAGAGAGGATGTTAACACCCATGGATGGCTGTGAAAAGGAATCTGCTGCAGCCCAGGGGGTGATTTGCTCAGCCCCGTCTTCTGCAGGTCCAAGAATTTCCTTCTGACACGGGAGAGCTCTGAAAATGAACCAGAAAAATCTTGAGATGGTTTGGGTTGGAAGGGATCTTAAAGATCATCCAGTTCCAACCCCCTACCATGGGCAGGGACACCTTCCACTAGACTAGGTTGCTCCAAGCCTTGTCCAACCTGGCCTTGAACACTTCCAGGGATAGGGTAGCCACAGATTCTCTGGTCCAGTGTCTCCATTCAAGAACTATTGTCCACCAAGGCTTGGAGGAGCCAGGCTGGAAAGGGATCCCAAGAGCTTCATACTGCAAGTGGCAGCAGACTGGGGTGCTCTTTCCAACAGCACAGCAGAGATGCCACACATTTAAATGGATTCAAGGCAGAGTCAACTAAATATCCAGCAGGAAGATCCCTGAGGGTTCCTAAAGGAGCAAAGCACATCTGTGGCAGGAATTTGAGCTTCAACTAACTTGGCTCCTGGGGCCAAGTTTAACACATGGAGGTGATTGTCAACCTGTGGCCGCTGGGCTTGACAGATCCTCCACCCACCACCAGTTTTGTGCTCCTGGGGATGTTTCTGGAGGTGATTGACGGGTGTTTTGTGCTTTTTTGGCAGCTTCCTCCTTGACCTGTTTCTCGTGCAAAGACGCGACTTCCAACATCCACTGTCTCGGCACCACCAAATGCTCCGACAACGAGCAGTACTGTCTGACCACCTATTCCACCACGGGAATGGGTAAGTGGGGAGCTTTTCCAAGGCTCTGATGGCGAGATGGGGATCAGGGGAGGCTGATTGCAGAGTCTGCTCCCACCAGGAGGCGTGGTGGAAGAATTAATGAGGATCGTAGCATGCGGAGAGCAAATCTTGCAGAACTCAGAGATTATCTCTGTTGTTGTACTGATTAAACACTCCTGGGAAAAGGAGACATTGGAAGAGAAAGAATTTACCTCCACAAACTCCTTCTCTCAACTCCAAGGTCAAGTATGTGCTCATGAGGTGGTGGAATTAAAAAGGGCCAGGCACTGTGGAAGGAGCAAGGCACGGTGATGCTGTCTCAGGATTGCACTTCACAAATGCATTAAAACCCAAAAATTCTTGCCCTAAATTACTCTCAACTGGCCCTGAAACCACCAGAAGGGTTGTGAGGGTTGGAGCTGGTCTCCAGAGGTCACAATATACACAAATAATGGTGCAGCCAGAGGGGAAACCAACAGCAGCAAGTGGGAGTAGCCTGGGGTCTACTGCTGGATATTGCACATCCAGGCGATCACTGAGGCCTAAAAAAATATATGAGATAAAAATCCCAACTTTTTCTGCTGTTTTCTGTCCCTCCAACCGCAGGCAGTGACAAGAACCAGCGCATCACCAAGAAATGTTCTGCATATTGCCCGACAATCGACCTCAACATCGGCATAGCCGGGGTGGCCACCAGCTGCTGCCAGACCTCCCTGTGCAACATCAGCGGCGCCAGCAGCGTGAAAACCAGCGCCACCATCATCGCCCTGGGCCTCCTGGCCAGCCTGGCCTGCATCCTCAGCATGGGCTTTTAAAGGCTTTCCTGGGGGAAAAATGAGGCCTTGCACGGCCGAGGCTCAAGGTGGCACCTGTAGGGTGGGAAGGCCGCCCTGCTTCCCTCGCCCGGGAGGTCACGTCCCGTCAGGAAGCGCTTTTGCTCCGATGACCACGCCCAAGGGCACTGCCCTACCTCAAAAGGATATTTTTGGAAGAGAAAGGCGTGATGTGGAGCCCACCACGGGCACTATGTCTCCTGCTTTTGGCATTTCTAAATCAGTGCAGTTTTTCCCCTTCGTGCCGTTTTTTTCCCCTTTATACCATTTTCTGCCCTGCATCATTTTGCTCCGAGGAAGCCTTTAATATCAGAGTTGTTAAGCAGCAACTGGCACAATAAAGTGTTATTTTATCCTCTTGTGTGGCTGCGTGGTGTGGGACGTGGGGAGGAGCTGCTGGATGCATCCATGGCAGCAGGAATAAAAGTGGAGGCTGCAAGTGGAAGGGAATAATGCTGGAATATGCTCAGATTGCTTTGCATTCACTTCAGGAAGCCTCTCCCCAGATTTTATTTTTCTGCATTGGCAGAAATGTCATTTTTGTGACTCTGTTTCAGAATAAACTCTATTTAACTTGCTTTCAGTTCCTCTTCTGGGTCAGCTGCCTGAAAGGAAGTTGGGCTCCCCGGCAAACAGAGGGGACAGGGTAGGACTCCACGGGAAGGGATCTTGAGCATTAAGTTTTCTTTAAACTGATGGAAGATCTTCCAGTGGAAATTGCTTTATAGGCATTAAAGATTATCCTGAAAGGGGAGAAAAGCATCTTGCACGGTGCTTGTAGGAAAATCATCAGGAAAGCCAGATGTGTGTCCGCTGGAGCCTGGAAATTCCAGCCTCATCTGCAACAAAATATGAATTTGGAAAATAAATTTTTTAGGTTTGCCAGTCAGGTGTCCCAGCGTGGATAAAATGGAAGGGACTCATCACCCTGCCCTGACCTTCCCTGTGGATAATCTTGGGAATGAGAGATTTGCTCACTCAAACCCTTCCAAAATGAGTCAGGGGAGGGTGAGCTGCTTTCTCCCGAGGCAGCTCTCCCCAGGGATCACCCCAAGGAAGATCTCCCAGGATAATTAGTTGGCTGCAGCTCACCCAGCTGGTTTTCCCTCTGTAGACTCGTGTCACGGGGAGAGCAGCTGCACCTTCTGCTCCCTCTGATGGGCATTTGCTCAGAAACAGCCACATCTTCGTTATTTTTAACAGGTTTTCAAGGGAAACTTGACCTCGAGACCAGCTCACCCCCACCTGCTCTCACCCCTTCCTCCCACCCATATCCCACCTCCAGCTCTGCACTCCTGGTTGTTTTCTCTCCTAGATTTCCTCTTTGGCTTCTTCATCCAGTCTTAGTCCTGTTTTTTCCACCCAATCTCTATTTTCTTGCTACAGCCTCAGCTCAGTGTTTTCTCCTCGGGGCAAATCCAAGGTTGGCCAAGGATACTCCATCTTTAACCCCGAGACTCTTACTTCTCCTCGTGGTTTTTATCATCCCCCAGCTGAGCTGGTTCCAGCCTTCTGTCAGATTTACCCTCTTCCCTTTTCTTCCCCTCCTGCCACATGTAGAGATATTCAAGTGACACGCAGATGTGAACACCCCACATGAGCCAAGAGCTGTTCTGTGGCCCTTGGATGGCCAAATTCTGCCCCACACACAGATCACAACGTGGCAACAGCTGAACTATTTGGAATAATCTTCAGCCTTTGCTATCCACAGGTTTAGGATTCCTTAGGGAAAGGGCAAGATGGGGTTATTAAGGCCCCAGGTCTCGTTGTGCTGAGCTTGTTCAGGCCACCTCTTGGCAACCAGGTTTAAAATAAATCGTGTTTTGTGCTGCCTGAACTTGGCAGGTGCCTCTGTTTTGGGTTGGGAAGGAACCTGGCATGGCCAAGGGGATGGTGGCACGTGGGACACCCTCCTTCTTGCCTGATTTCTCCCTGATCCCACAGATTCCACTCCCTACTGCCCAGCAACACTATCCCACGTGTGTGGGGCCAAAGCTGACCCACATCTCGAGGTCCTTGTCTGGAGGTGGGAGCTCAGATGCCCTGAGGCACAGGAGGTCCTAAAAAACACAAAAGCTCCCTTAGAGACCCCTCCCTGGGAGGGTTGGGTAAGAGGAGACTCTCTGCCAACCTCCCTGAGAAATCCTGAGGTACCACCTCCCGCTCGGGTGCTGGTTCCTAATCCCACATCCCTCCACTCAGGCTTTCCGTTGGATCTCATGGCTTCATCCTCCTGGCATGAGAGGGTGGAGCTGCCCAGCCCAGCCACCTGGGATGCCTGGAGGGTTCTTGGGAAGGAGATGGGAATCTCATTCAAATGCCTGGGATTGCTCCTGGGAGGGAACTGCCTCCCTCTCCCTGTGGATTATATAAGAGCTCGGTTTTCAGGGCTCTGAGTCAAGACCTGGATCAACCAAGGAGGCCTTGCCCTGCCTAAATTAGGAAGTGCTTTAACTTTGGCCCTTCCTCTCCTTCACTCGGGGCTTTATCACTGTTGGTTTTGAAGGATCTGTGCTGCCTTCTGCTCTCCTTGAATAATCTGGCTGTCTTTCCCCTCACAACATGAAATTTCTCCCCCTTTTCCCCATTTATCTGCCCAGATCCGACCAACACCCGGCGACTCAACGACAAAGCAGGAGATGAGATGGATGGAAAAGATCAAAGCAAGGCCTGAAAAAGTTTCTGGAAGCCATGGAAAGGGACAAAAGCAATCCTTCTCCAAAATTTACTGCTGTTTTGCTGTCACACAGCCAAGCCATGGCTCCAACTTGAGGTTCATTGCCAGCTCATGGCTCCAATTTGAAGTCCATTTTAATTTTCCCAAATGGATAGTGATGGGATGACTCTACAGAGGTGACTCAGAATCCTTGGGGTTTTTTTTTGTTTCCAGTCTTCCTCAGTTTTGCTCCTCACTTGGTGGCCCTCGTGGGCCTGCAGGAGCCTTTCTGGATCCTTCAGTGATGCTTTTGAGATTCATAATCAGTCTTTTTGAGAAAGAAATCTCTCTTCCCACTCTCCAGACACCGGGAAGAGGGAATATCCCAGTGTTAGTTCACCAAGGAAGACATTAATGTCCTGGAAACGGTTCCCAGATAAATTTTTGACATAGAAAAGCTCATTTCCAACCCAAATTTCTCCCCTTGGATGTGCTAGGGGAGTTTTAACATCACCACTCCTTCAGAGTTGACTCGATCATATTGCAGGAAGAGTCATGTAGGAATAAAATGGATCTTGGGAAACTCAACAAGACATTTCAAGGCCAGCTTGGACAGGCCTTGGAGCAACCTGGTCTAGTGGGAGGTGAATGAGATGATCTTGAAGGTCCCTTCCAAACCAACCCAGCCTGTGATTCTTTGAAAGTCAGTCAATATGAGTCTATGTGATAAAACAGGACCAAAAATAAGGGGGAAATGGTTTCTTCCTTGTACCCTCCTTGCAAAATCCCATCAAGAAGCCACACCCACTAATTAAGAAGGAAAACCTGTTTATGACACCCTCGGTTATAAAGTTGCCCTCTGAGGAGCACGAGGCTGGATTTGATCATCACCAGGTCCTTGTTGACCTCAGCAGCCTCCAAACCCCAGAGTGGGAATGTCCAATTTGACATCAGGCTTGGACAACCCTGGAATTCACCCCCTGATGACACCATTACAGGAGCAGATCAGGAGGGCCTGGAAAAAAGCATCAGACACTCACATGGATAAGGAAATCATCCAGTGTTGGGATGATTCATATTAGAGACGGATAAAAATACCCTCCTGGTGGCTGCATCCAGGGAATTTCTGAAGTTATTCCATAATTGCCTGAAAAAGGAGGGTTTGACAATATTTTCTTTCGCACATTCTGCTCTACCTGCTGTCCAGGAGTGATTTTATTTTGGAAGAAGCTCTGTTGGGATGGCAACTCATGATGCATCTTGTATCAGGGTCCTCTTTCCCAGACTGTCAGAAACAGATTTTAAGAAATTCAGAGGAGAGGAGCAACGCAGAGGAATAAAAGAAAAGGGGTTGATTTAAGAGGAGAGAGATTGAAAATGAGACAGTTTGAGAGATGGCTCTTTGCAGAGCAGAGATGCAACTCCAGGGAGCCAATTTGTGGTTTCATAAATGGAAGCCTAATTTCCAGAAGCTGTTGGCTTTCTGCTGGAGAAAATCAGCCCCTCTGAAGGATCCTTGGAAGAGGAGCCAGACTTGATTAAATAACAAGTGCCCGGGGTATTTGAGGATTACAAGTGAGAGAAGAGGGATTAACGGGAGGGGAATTGATAAAGGAATGAAGAGTGAGGGGAAAATTGGAGGCAAATCTGCTGTTTAACTAACCATTAGCTAACTTAATGTGCTGTAAAACACACTGTTTTTATTTGAGGTGCTGTAAAACACAGATTTTATTTGAGGTAAGCCAGCTGAGAGTCTGAGGCCGGTGCTGGTAAATAATTAAGGGAAAGGAACGGTACCAACTCTGATCTATCACTATCCAAAGGGCTTGGAAAAAGTCGTGGCTAGGACTGTATCCCTGTGCCTCCAGGCTCTGTTACATCAGAGCAACCAGCAAAGCCAGAAACTCCAAGGAGAAAAGAGCAGATCCCGATTTCCCATCGCTCCCTCCCACGACCGGAAGGGCAAGAAATGTGTCGCTGAAAGGGTTTTTCCCCCCCGAGGTGCCACAGTCTGGAATTGCTCAGACTTTTAGGAATTTAATCTTAATATCCCTTAGCATCCCTTTTTGTACAGATCTCCTGTGTTTTCACCACAGGACGTATAAACCATCACATATTGGCATCACAGTCCAAACAGATTTAAGGACAGGCTTTTACACCTTTCTAGCCCAATGTAGATCAAGAATAAGAGGTTGCAGCTTTCTGTCCTAAAAGAGGGACAACAGAAAACATGGAGGTAACTTGTCTGATCCCTCTCATGCATCTGGGGTCCCATCCAAGACCCCAATAACCAACTTTTGATCAAAACTGTCGATCTTTCAGCCCACCAAAGAGGGTCTGTTGCCTTTTCCATCTATAAATTCACTGTTCCAATTAAACTGTGTCCAGAAGAAATCTTAAAAGGTTCCGAGGGAACTTCCCACATGAAACATCCCCCGCCCGTGGGTTGAGTTTGTGTCCACCCGCGGGAACCTGTAAAACTGCTGTTGCAGAGGTATAAAACCTGCCCTCCAAACACCTTCTCAGTGTAGCTGGGAGCATCTGCTGGAGATGAGGACTCCTCTCGTCACCCTGCTGGCTGCTGTCCTGTGCGTGCAACAAGGTGAGCCTCAGCTGCTGCTTCTGGCTAAGATCAGGGTCAGGGAGAAGGGGAGGGTAAGTTTTTCAGGTGGCAAAAATTTAGGGGGGTGTCCCCAATTTTGTTGTCACCACCGTCCTTTGGCACCTCGATCGATGACCTTCTGCGCTCCAACTTGATGAAGAAATAAGATCTTGATAAATTAATCTTCTTTCCAGTGATAGAGCTCTGGTTGGATGCCAGGTTAAATCCACGCAGTGATCTATGGGATCTTCCCTAAAGCTGCAAGTTGGAAGTGCCAGGAAGCCTAAAAACCTGTAATTTTTTAAATTAATATCAGTTTTGGGGTATTTCAGAAATTTTTCTCTCCTGCTGCCTCCTCCACTGTGGTGATCCACGTGGTTTGCCGAGTGTCTTCCACCCTAGGAAGTGCAACACTGGGAATTTTATAGATTAAATCAGAGGCAGAGCTGAAAGAACTTCTCTGTGCCTGTGTCATGTTAAAGGCATCCTTCTCCCAAAAGGGAAGGCTGAGGTGCTGGGAATGTGTGTTCTCCTTCTGGGACTGTTCCATGTGTTGCTCCATCGCTCCTGGCACATAAGAATAATGACCAGATTGCCAATATCTGCCCCACACCTGATGGTTTCCCAGAAACCACGATACACATCTAGCAGGGCTTGAGAAAGAGGCACCTCATTAATTCCTGCTCTCTGATGCATCAACCCCTCACTCCCACGTTTTTGGGATGGATGGGTTTGCAGCACTCCTGGAAGAGCGGGAGCTCCGGCCAGTTTTGGGGTGGGAAAAGGACTATTTATTATAAAAAAAAGGAAAGGATTTTGTGCCCCTAATTCCTGAATGAAACAACAGAACGGAGAGAAGAGGGTAATTTTCAAAGCAACAACCTCAGTGTGAGCCAGGATAAAATGGAAAGCTCAGAGATGCCAGACTCTGGAAGCACAGATTCCTGGTAGGATTCCTTGCTGGTGTAGTGGGCTGATGACATTTTATACTGGCATCACATTCCAAATGGATTTAAGGACAGGGTTTTACACCTTTCTAGCCCAGTGTAGATCAAGAATAAGAGGTTGCAGCTTTCCAGCCTAAAAGAGGGACAACAGAAAACATGGAGGTAACTTATTTGATCCTTCTCTGGGGTCCCATCCAAGACCCCAATAACCAACTTTTGATCAAAACTGTCGAACTTTCAGCCCAGCAAAGAGGGTCTGTTGCCTTTTCCATCTATAAACTCACTGTTCCAGTTAAACTGTGCCCAGGAGAAATCTTAAAAGGTCACGATCCTTTCCACAGAATCACAGAATCCTTAAGGTTGGAAAAGACCTCCAAGATCATCAAGTCCTTGCTGTCGGACAAAACCAGGCAGATGTTTGTTTAAGGTGTCCTTGAAAGTTTCCAGCAAGGAAGATTCCACAGCCTGGAATTGCTCAGACTTTTAGGAATTTTATCTTAATATCCCTTAGCATCCCTTTTTGTACAGATCTCCCGTGTTTTCACCACAGGACATATAAACCAGTTTATTATTTTCTCCTTCACTGCTTCCTTTTTTCTTGCAGGAAGGTGGTTATTGTGCCTTTCCTCAATATATTCTCATTTCTAATAAACACTCTAAAGGTTTCCAACCCTTTCTACGAGGTCACATTTCCAAGACTCCAGTCAGACCCTTTCTCCTCCCTCTCCTCTGGGCTCTCTCCAAATGCCCTGCATAGTTTTTGAAGTGCCGCAGACAGATTTGGGCACCGGGTTCGGTCACCGGTGTTCCAGCTGAGGCTTTGCCAGGGTGGAAAGGCCACTTTGCATATCTTGCACATGACATTGTGCCTGTGTTCCCTTGGGTGACGTGTGCCTCCATCCCTGGAATGTGACACTGTTGACTCCTGCTGTTTGCACTGCGGTTCTTGATTGTCCCCAAACCACTTGTTCATCATTTGACGTTCAAGTGTCTACTTTTTATCTAAATGTGATTGATTTCTCTTTGTTGAACTTCATGCACTGTTTGTTGCTTTTTTTTGTCCGCTCTTTTATTACATCCATCTGTCAAAATCACTTGGAAATCATAGAATCTTGGAATTATGGAATCATAGAGTCACAGAATCACAGAACGACCTGGGTTGGAAGGGACCTTAAAGATCATCTCATTCCAACACCCCTGCCATGGGCAGGGACACCTTCCCCCAGACCAGGTTGCTCCAAGTCCTTCCCAAATCTGGCCTTGGACACTTCCAAGGATGGGGCAGCCACAGCTTCTCTGGGCAACCTGTGCCAGGGCCTCCCCACCCTCACAGTAAAGAATTTATTCCTAATATCCAATCTAAACCTATTCTTATTTTGAAGCCATTCCTCCTTGTCCTGTCACTTGTTTCTCCATGTTTCTTGTAGCTCCTTCAGGTCCTGGCAGGCCACAATCAGGTCACCCTGAAACCTTTACTTCTCCAGGCTGAACAATCCCAACTCTCCCAGCCTTTCCTCCCAGCAGAGCTGCTCCATCCCTCTGATCATCCTGGTGCCTCCTCTGGACTCTCTCCAGCAGCTCCATGTCCTTCCTATGCTGTTCCTCAGGGCTGAAGGAAGCTCTGCAGGGGGGTCTCACCTGAGAGGGGGTTGGAGGGGCAGAATCTCCTGCCTTGCCCTGCTGCCCACACTGCTTTGGATGCAGCCCAGGATTCCTTGGCTCTACTTCCAGCACTCACAGAACTCTACCCACAGTGTCTTCTCACCTTTGTTGTCCTTGGCACCTGAAAACATGATGTTTGTCCTCCATCCCATCCCTTCTGTCACCAGGGATGATGCTGGACAGACCTGAGCCCACAGCAGAGCTCTGGAGCTGCATTGCTCCAGTTGGTTTGACCACTAATCATCGTGAACTACCCTGTGAGAGGGTTTCCATGCCTGGCTTTGCACCCATTCTGTGGCATTTTCACTGCCTTGTCTTTCCTGGTCTTGCTCAAAACATCACTCAAGACTGTGCCAAAAACTGGGCAAAACCTCACTGAGTCTCCTCTACTCTCTGCACATGAAAATTCAACTTTTAGTGTCAAACAAAGCAAAAAAGATAAACATTGTTCTGACCCTTACAAGATCAACAATTGAGGATTTTTCCTTCCCGTCCATCACAAACTTCTCGTTTAATGGTCTGACCTTCGCTGACCTTCCGCATTCTCACCGTCAACTTCTTATCAGGCAAAGCTGCTCTCCCAGGAACGTGTCCTCTGCTTGCTTTCTGCCCTTGCCATGCTCACAGACTGTCCCCAGACTTAGCACCAACTCGTGTGGTGCTGTGTTTGCTTCCCTTCAAAAATTATCTGTGCTTTTAAAGCAGCTCATCCCGTCTCCTTCCTACAAACCCACACACTTTGCTCTGGGTGATTTCCTGAGCCCCAGAATTTGACCGCCGCCATAAAATCCTTCAAACCATCTGCCCAGCAGACACTTTGGTGTATCACCCAGACAGTGTCTTTGCTCTTTTTCCTCTTTCTCTTTACTGTCCTACCCTGTTCTGGCTTTGAGGGCGAGTGTGTAAGTTGTTGACAGGAAAGACAACTCATCGCTGTGTGACCTCGATGTGAATCCTCTGCCAGAGTTGCAGAGATGAATTATCTCACCAAATCTCCCTTTACCACTTCAACCAGACTTTTGGTTTAGACTTTTCCATTTATTCTCTGTTTTACACTAAAAAAGGAGCTTGGCAGAGCATCTGGCAGCTCTCCCCAGACTTCCTAGAACCAAGGTTAGGCCAGGTCAGCGAGTGATGTCTGACCACAAAAAAGGAGATGTGACAGCAGTGTCTGAGCCAGGAAAGACAAGCAGGACACTGGGCATTGTCCACCTCCTCCAAACACCCCAAGCACGCTCAAATTCTCCCTGCCAAGCCCTGCCTGGTGTTGCCCAGGAGAAATCACTGGGCAGGAACTGGCAACTCCCGTTGCAGAGCCGTCAGGACAGAGACGTTATTTATTGCTTGGCAATAATCTCCAGCATAAAAGCCCCCAGATCCTCGAATTCCACTCACATCTCCTGCTCCCAGAGATTGCAAACAGATCAATAACACTCCTCAGCCTGAGACACATGAGACAGAGAGGGATTTAGCACAACTGCCACGGGTCAAGGAATAAAGAAAGTCAGTGGTCACCTGCACACAAACATTCATCATCAAGGAAAATGGAGATCTCTGGGCAGCAGCTTTTATGCTTCTCAAACCATGTAATGTGCTTTCTCTGTTGTTTTTTTTTTCCAGCTTATCCATTCATGTGCTACATCTGCCAAGAGCAGGAGTCCAACAAGGACTGTTTGACCATTTCCATGTGCTCAGAGGAGGACAAATACTGCGTGACCGTGCGGAAGGACGTTAGAACGAGTACGTTTCTGAGCGGCACCTTGTTTGTTCTGGAGAGGAGCAGCCCCAGGAATGGGCTTTTATCCCAGTCATGGAAACAATAGGCCCTGATCACCAGCTTTTGGGAGACATGGACCTTGTGGCTCCCTTTTGCAGTCACTCAGTGTCTGTGTCGCTGCTGGGAGGTGGGAAGTGCTGGAGACACATCGAGCAGCACCAGGGAATGAACTCAAGCCTAGGGGTCGAGTTTGTGTGAATTTTTCACTCCTAGAGTAGTTGTTAGAAGTTTTTGGGCAAAACTGCTCCATGGCTGACTCCCTGTGCCATGAACAATCCTTCAGGTCTGTGCCCTCAAAGACCTCCAGGTGCTCTCAGCCCAAACCTGAGGTCATGCAGAACATTCCCCCTGGTTTTGTGCTGTAGGAAAACCATCCTGGTAGGAAGTGGCCCAGCTTGGGCATCACTTCAGGGAGCTTGAACTGAAAGGCATCCACAGGTGATAATTCCTCCAGGAACAGAAGAGACCTGGAGGCCAGAGAAGACTAGCATCATGTTGGTGGACACGCAGGGTGGACGTGGCCAGATTGATGCTGGTCCTGAGCAGAGGACCAAGTCATGGTTGGACTTGATCATCTTAAAGCTCTTTTCCAACCTTAACAGCCCTAGGATTCTGTGACATTGTGGCTGCCCCATCCCTGGAAGTGTTAGATGCTGTTCTGAGCAACGTGGTCTAGTGGAAGGTGTCCCTGCCCATGCCAGGGGGGTTGGAATTAGATGATCCTTAAGGTCCCTTCCAACCCAAACAATTCCATGATTCTATCATTCATTCCACAAAATTTGCCTTCAGCATTAGTGCCTGCCCTTCTTTTATTCCCCAGCACAGATTTAGCCATGAAAGCAATTTAACAATGATTTTTACATCCTATTTTTCTTTTTTTTTCCCCCTTCTCTTCATTAGAGCCCAACAAGCCCAAATACATCATCTCCAAGATGTGCTCTCCAACGTGTCCAGAAGCAAGTCAGCAACAAAACCAAAGCTCTCAGAGGATTTCTTGCTGTAAGAAACCCTTGTGCAACGTGAATGGAGCCAGCAGCAAGCAAAGCAGCTTTGGAGTGATGTCCCTGGGTGTCCTGGCCAGTGTCACCTACATCTTTGCACGTGGACTATGATGGGTTGGGAAAAGCTCCCCGTGATGGCTTTGTTGGCTGAAATAAAAGTGGGATAATTTCTGCTCTCAAAGATTCGTGTTTTGTGGCTGAGCTTCCCCCGGGATTTTTGAGAGAGCCTGGATAAGTCAGGTGCTGAACTTCTATTGATTTCCTAAGCCTGCTTGAATCCAAAGTGTCCCCAGACATTCAACTCACCTAAGGAAACCTGTAAAAGATGAGCCTTTTCACATGTTCAGGCTTCCAATAATTATTGCTCTGAAGAGATCCTTGAAGACATCTTTTTGTCTCTTTAAGTTTCAAAGAATTGTGAGGAATAACAGCCCACCCTGGATAAAACCCAGGGAATGGCTCTGTCAGCACAGAGGGATGATCAGGATCTTCTGTTCACAGGGAGTCTGGTGATCACACACCAGTTTATAAACAAGGCAGAAGAGGTAAAGCTTTTTCTCTGGCAGCATTTTGGACATTTTTCCAGCCTCAGTGGGGGAGCAATTTCTGCCTCTTGGCTCTCGGTGGGGTTTTATCACGATTTGAAACGGCCGTCCTTTATCACCCACGTGAGGAAATGGGGAAAGGCAGGGAAAAAGGGGGAAAGGCAGAGGAAAAGGGGGAAAGGCAGAGAAGAAGAAAGGTGGCTGAGAGAGGAAAGGCAGAGAAGAAGAAAGGTGGCTGAGAGAAGAAAAAGATGAGAGGGAGAAGGGAAGGGAAGAAGCAGCACACAGTGCTGAGAATTACCCTCACGCTGCCTCCTCATGGACCTGGGCCAGCTGGAAAACACATCCCCATATCTATTTCCCTCTTTTTTTCCAGGGTCAAACCAACCTCCCAGCTGTTGCCAAGGCCAGTCATTTAGAACTTGTGAGCTGGTTTCTACAAAACCACGTTCCTGGCACAGAAATGACCGATTGTGTTGGGCTTTGTTCTGCTTTGCCCTCTCGGCTCTCGGCTCCCTCCTCTCCCCGCTGGAGCTGCAGCTGAGGGGACACAGAAAAGCTCTGTGGGAGGCCTGGGAGTGTCACAGAGAAGAAGAAGGGCAGCCAGCCAGGCCCTAACACAAACAGCCCAGAGCCCCTCGGGTCATAGCCCTGCTGCAAGCTCGCTTTTCCTGGAAAACACACAGAAAAAAAGGGAAATCTGGCAGCATCACTAACTCAGCTGTGCTCTGGGAGAAACCAGAGCTCCTCCAAACAAGTGAAGGGTGGGTTTTGTTTTGTTTTTTTTGTAAGGTGAGATGTTGTACTTGATGGCTAAATGAGATCTGAAGCATTACCTTGGAACTCTGCTGTGTTCTGGTGGGAGGATATGCATTCTGGAGATGTTTCACGTTGCTTGGATGACAAAGCAACTGGTTTTCCAAGAGCAGCCAAAGATGCCACATCAGCTCCTTGTTTTTTGTTGTGAAATTTAAATCCTGGTGCCTGATTTTAAACATTTTGTTTAATGGAATTGAAGCAAAAGAAGGAGGTGACACCACACTGGTGGGAAAGGACAAAAAGATGCTGCCACTCTGCTGTGTTTTGGTTGCACTCGTGGAAGGATGTCCATTTTGGAGACATTTTGGGGTGCCTGGATGACAAAGCAACTGGTTTGCCAAGATCAGCCGAAGGTGCCACATCAACTCCTTGTTTTTTGTGGTGAACTTTAAATCCCAGTGCCTGATTTTAAACACATTTTTAAATGGAATTCCAAGAGGATGATCATCCAAAGACCCCACATCAACTCCATGTTTTGTGCTGTGAGCTCTGAATCCTGCTGCCTGATTTTAAACATTTTGTTTAAAATTGAAGCAAGTTAAGGAGGTGACCCTGCAGTGGTGGGAAAGGACAAGGAGATGCTGACACCCTGTGATCTGAGCAGACTGGGGAGCTGTGATGACAAGATGTCAAAAGGCCCAAATGTGAACTTGCCAGCAGAACAAGCTGATAGTTTTCTCTCAGCAAATACAACCACAAAAAGGAAGGAAATTTATGGTGGAGAAGTGGAAGAGTTTGGTGGAGAAGTGGAAGAGTTTTTATACCAAGAAGAAGGAAGAGATGCCCAACTGGTGAGGGTAGGGCTGTGCTGCATCCCATGCCATGAGCAAATGCTCCATGGATACCCAGTACAGAGGGAAGCCAGTTCTTCCCTGGAATACCTCGGGTGCCTTCAAAAAGCTCCAGGAAAGTTGGGCTCTGGGCCAAAGCTGTGACTGTTTTACCACCTGTCGAGTCTTCCCAAGAAAGAGGAAGCAGAAGGAGCAATTTATGTCTCAACCAGTTGCACTGGACGTGAGAAAGCAAAGACCTGGTGGGGGAGAACTGGAGGGGAGGGAACAAGTCAAAGGGTGAGATAATTCCACTGAGGGTGGTGGGGTGGGGGCAACCAGGATGGGTAAAGAGCAAAGGGGAGAGGACAAACCTCCTCCAGATCCTTTGCAGAGCCTTGTTGCCTTCCCAGCTCTTCCCCTCTTCTTCCCCACCCTGGTTTCAGTGCTGCCAGCTGATGGCACCCACAGGGATGTCGCCTCCAACAAGATCAAGTGGAAAAAGTGGTTCCTGGATCTCCTCGTCCACAACTTTAGAGGAATTTCTTGTCTTGAAATTTCTGGGTGCCAAAGCACCGGGATTGAACTCTCTGATCCTGTGGAGGCGAAGGGACTGAATTTAAAAGGATTTACCTGGTTCCTGGAGTGAAAGCTCACAGTTGTGGGAGCAGAAGGTCTCTGAAAATGGAATATTAGTGGTGAGATTTAGGAATGGATTTTGCCAGAGCTGGTGTTTTGAGTGGAAAATCCCTGAAACTCTTTCAAATAAAGAAGGAAGAGGGACCTCCTTCTTGGTTGGAGGTGAGAAATGGGATAATGAGAAAGTCACAGCTCCTTTTCTACTCTAGTACCTGCCTTCTCTGGGCTGGAGGAAGATGATCAGGGCTTCTGTGGCTCAGAACTTTAGGCACAAACAGTCAATTCTCCTCTTCCCCCCTGGAAAAAAATCCAAAATCTGTCACATCTGCCTTTTCCAGTGAAGCTGCACTGTGAGGTTTGGTTGGTGGTGCTCTCCAGGCTGGACTGTGCCTGGTGGGAGAAGACACCCAGGTGATACTTGAAGGTGCCACATCCAGGGTCAGGAGATGTGTTCGGGCTTCCAGCCTGAAATATTTGTGGGGTAAAAGGGAAGACGAGTGGGGAGGCACCAACCACATCCAACACAAGAGTAAGAATCATTTTGCTGCCAGAGATATTAATGAGATGGACTAATTAACACATCAAAAGCAAAAAAAGTGATGTTTTCCCTATGAATACACACATGACTGAGGGATGTTGGCCCAAGTGGTGTCCAGGAAGAGGCACTGGGAGAAGGAATCTGTGGATTCCTTGGAGCTACCAAGCCCAGCCTGTTCCTCCTGCTCCAGGGAAATCTAGGTGTTCATGACAACAAATCACAGGCTTACAGAATTTAGGTTGGAAAAGACCTCCAAGATCATCAGGTCCAACCTTTGATCCATCCCCACCTTGTCCCCCAGCCCAGGGCACTGAGTGCCACGTCCAGTCCTTCCTTGGACACCTCCAGGGGTGGGAACTCCAAACCTCCCTGGGCAGCCCCTTCTAGTGCTTAACAACCTTTTCCATGAAGAAATGCAGCATTCCTCAATAAAAAGGGGGCTGGGGACACTCTGGGGACACACAGAGCTCAGTATTGGGAAAAAAAAGCTCTGAAAAAAGGTCACCAAGCAATTTGCAGTGATGTGAGGGCTACCAAGGATGGGGGGCGAGCAGCAGGAATTTAGTGACAGACGTGTGTTATTCCCACCTGTGACAAGATAACAAAATGTGTATTTAGGGTAAAAGTGGTACCTGTCACACAGCTGAGTGTTAATAGAGCTTTTGGCACCGTGACACGTGATGGGCTCAAAAGGAAAACTGAGAAAACACAGAGTAGCTAAAAATCAGGAGCAAAATAACCACGGACAATTTGCTGTCAGGCTGGAATGATCAATTAAAAAGGGTCCTCTGTGGCTTGTCTTGGCTCTGGGATGATGTCAAGTTTTAATTGTCAGTTTGAATGACGGATTAGGGAATAAATTCCTCGAACTCACAGGTGACAAACAGAGAGAACCTGCAAACAGGAGAATTTTGGGGGATTCTGAGGGATCCCAGTGATAGTCTGAGAGATAAAGAGGGGGGTAATTCAGGAAGGACAAGCACAAAGCTCTGCAGTTAATGGGGACCCATCACATGCACAAACAGGGGATGAGGAAATCTCCCTGGCAGGAAAAGAAGAGGTGTTAGATCACAGGTTTAACATGTGTCAAACTTAGAGGAAAATTGTGGAAACTGTTGGAACTTGTTGGAAGTCTGCAATTCTTTGTGCTGGGAAGTTAAACTGGTGTGTGATGGGATGGGATGAGATCCTTCCAGGCTCTTCTCCAGAGGGTTGCTCCATTCTCCCCACTTTTTGACTCAGGGTTCACACAGCAGCAAAGAGGGTTTTAGGTAGGATCAGAAAGGGTTCCTGGCACCTGACATGTGGTGAAGAGCTGGAGAACTGCCTCCAGAATCAGCAGCTTTAGCACCACAACCAAGATGCACCAAAGCACAGAAGAACAGTGTCCTCAGCATCTCCTTGGTGTCTCCAAGGGGCTGGAGAATGAACTCAGTTGCCTCTCCTGCTTCTCTCTCTCTCCTTTCTGTCATTCCCACGTGGAGCTGGTTCCCTTCCCTAGAGCAGGATTGTGGTGTCTAAACTTGACTTTGCTTTATCACAGAACGTTTTGGGTGGGAGGGAACCGTAAAGATAATCCCATTTCAACCCCTTTGCCACGAGCAGGGACACCTTCCACCAGACCAGGAGGCTCCAAGCCAAATATACAACTTGTCTACCAACAAAGGTGACCCAAAGATGCTCCTCCACTCGAATCAGGTAGGAACTTCACTCTGAAGGATGTTTGTTCAACTTCCAGGACACCCCCAGGTTTCCCAGGATCTCAGTCAGCATAAAAGTTTGTGGAGAGAGCTCTGCAGAGGAATGACAGGTGGTTTTCCCCTCTTCCAGCTGATCTCTCACTTGGGCAAGTCCTTAAGCATCATCATCCAGCACGGGAGTGTCAGGGGTTCGATATTCCTTGGTTCAGGAGAGCCAGGAAACAGGAGCTGGCTCTGTGCCCAGTGCTCCCAACAGCTCACCCGGGACCTGCCTCCAACTCCAGGGCCGCCTCCAGCCTGAGATGTTAATCAGCAATTAAAGAACGTGCAGACGCTGCTCCCGGGAACGGGGAACACCCCTCGGCAGCCGGCAGGAAACCGGAGTAATAAAACTGCGAGATCTTCCGGGAGGAGAAAGAAATGTCATCGTGCAAAGATCTCTGTATAAAAGTGGCTTTTGTCCTCTCTGGCTCCTCGTTAAGGATTTCATTTGGTCACAATGATATGTGTGACTGAGTCATCTGCCTGTGTCGCTTCTACACCGGGAGGTGAAAGCTCTGCCGTTCTCCTCCTGCCTCGGGGGTTGAGCACAAGGTAAAGGTAAAAGGTGAAAAGCAGAGCACAAAAAACCCCGATTTTGGACTTGCTTTTTATGGCTTTTAAAGAGAGGGTTCTGTCTTGGCTCCCTTTCCCTTTTGTTTTCCCCCTTTGAGGCGAAATGGCTGAATATTCCAGCTCTTTTGTTTGCTTGGGTGGGTGTTTTATGGCTCCCACCCTTAGGCTCTTATCTAAAATCAGTTTATCCAGGGTCAGTTTGTACCTCCTCTTCTTTTGACCGGAGGCAGACACAGGAATCTCCACGACAATGAAAACACGCCTTTCCTATTAACCCTCCACCTGTTGTTCTCAGTCCTTTCCTACTCTGGAATGTTCCCATTCCAATGTTTTTTACACCAAATTTAACATTTCTACTGTAAATCTCCACAATCCCTTGCCTTCAGCTCCAGCACTGTATGTGCTGCCTCCCTGGATCCCGGGGAATTCCTTGTTTGGAGAGAGGCACATTTTTGGTGGAAGGGATGGGGAAAGGACTGAAAAGCCTCTTCCTGTCCCAAAACAACGTGGAGACTTATCTCATTCCCATGGGATGCAGCAGAGTGGCTTGTCAGTGACAGCAAAGAAGCAGCTGGAACTTGGTTTGCCCACAAAAAACCTGTGCCTGGAGCATCCTTGGATGCTCCAAATAAATTCCTGAAGGTCTTCTGGGCAACTCTGATCCAGAGCAACCAGGAGGAGGAAAATCCAAGGTGGGATGGTGAGGAAAGGCTAGAATGTGGAGTCAGGCCTCTCGTTCATCCAGGTGGAGCAGGATGGTGGTGTGAGATTCCAGGAATCTGAGGGATGGTCCATCCCAGTTCCAGCAGTGCCAGAGGCTGTGCCAGCACCTGGAGCGGGGAGAGCCTTTATGCCACGACTGTGTTGCTCTGGGCAAAGAGAATTTTGGGGATGAGAGGACGGAGATCTCAGGCTCCTGCTCTTTCAGATTAAAGAATGGATCACGTAGTGAGAAAAATCTCTCCCTTGAATTTAGAAAGATGCCAAAAACCCACGAAACAAAAAGAAAGAATTTATTCAGCGTGCTGGGTCCGGTGTCACACTGAGCTTTTCAGGGAGAAAAGACCCTTTGGGTTTAAATTTCATCCATTTTATAGTTTCACAAAATCCCACCCATTTTCAGATAAGTTTAATATATTATTTTTGCCTAAAAAGGTTTCTTTTCTCTGATAAGGGGCTTTCCCTTACTTCCGATTGGGTCTCAAAAATGATAGATCTTCCTTTCTTCTTAGCCCAAAGAGAGAAAATAAACCTCTGTGTACAAAATTTCCACGTGGCCCCGAAGGATTTTAATTTTTAGGAACTTCTATATTTCCCTTATCCATCCGAAAAAGACGCTGATACCCAGGTCTAGTTGGGAACTTGGATGTCTTATAACTTTGCAATAGGCCTAAAAAACCCCATATTTTATTTCTCATGATGTCCTCCCAGTCCTCTGCTAAACCAATAATCCATGTTTTACAGTGATGTGGGTTTGGGAGGTGGGACAGGACTCTTCCACAGAGCAGTTCCAGAGCAGTTCCCCAGAGCAGTTCCCAAACAGTTCCACAGAGCAGTTCCAGAGCAGTTCCACAGAGCAGTTCCCATCCTCTATCCAGAAGAGAAATCAGAACACTCCTCATTTCCAGAGAATGACGCAATGACTGAAAAGAAAGGCCTTTGTCCCCTTCCTGTGTCATTGAGCCACGAGTTGTTTGAGCAGTTTTGCTCCACTAAACATCTCATTTGCAAATCCCACCGGGTGAGACCCACGTGCAGGGGCCTGGCCAGGCCCAGGAAGTCCCACACAAGCCCTGAAAGAGAAACGTGGTGGGGAAGGAACCTCTGCAGGTGCCACAGAAGCTGAGTGAGCTTGTGGTGAGCCCACGTTTCAAGCCTGAACTCCTCAAGTTCAACGCCGAAGCCTCTCCCTGCAGCTCCAGTGAGTCTGGTTTGAATTGCTGCAGCATCTCTGCTCCCCTGAGCCACGAAAGGTGCTTGGCACTCATCATTTCCTCATTTTAACACTACCTCTTCCTCCCCCACGTGCCAGTAACCTTGAAATATTTACCCAAGCACCAGATTGCTCCCTGATCCAGCCTCTGCCTTATCTCCTTCTCCCTTAAGAATGTTCCTGTACCTGGCTCTGCCTTTCCCCAGCCCACGCCACATTCCTGCTGCTGGACTCTACCCCTGCTGCCTTTTTTACTGTGTCCCTCTTCTTGTGAAGAGATGTTTTTTGGCCTTGTATTCTCAAGATGAAGCCAATGTTTCAATGACGCCTCCAAAAACCCCAAACAACCCTCCAACAACCCCAAAACTCCAACAAATTTGCAAGAAGAGGCTGGAGCAACCAGGGAAGTGTTTTGTGTGTTGGTCTAGAGCAAGAAATCTGTGTTGAGCTTTGCAGCCTGTCCCACGCCACAGCCTCGGTAAAGAGGTTGGAGACACAAGCTTAGACCATGGAATAATGAATATCCTGATTTGGAAGGGACCCACGAGGGTCATGGAGTCCAAGCAAGCCTTCAGGAGAGCTTCCTTCCTGTCCTGGTGCACCTTCCACCTCAGGGAATCGGTTCCTGGTTTCTCAGGTCACCTGTTCATTTGCAGCACCCTGTAATTAATGCTGTCCCTGCCCAGCCATTGCAGAGTATCGGGATGACTCCGGATCCTGTGGTGGGTTGAATCCCATGTGACTCTCAGGTCCTCCCTCTTCCTTCCTATTAACAGACCTAATAACAGACAGGCCTTCTCCAGGAAACAGTGGGACTGATAATGTGAAATTCATGTGTAGGAGAAAACCAGGAAGCTGCAGGTCCTCAGACACTTCTCCTGGGGATGAGGGGAGCGTCTCATGGAATCACAGAAGGGTTTGAATTGGAAAGAACCTTCAAGATCATCCAGTTCCACCCCCTTGCCATGGGCAGGGACACCTTCCACTAGCCCAAGTTGCTCCAAGCCCCGTCCAACCTGGCCTTGGACACTTCCAGGGATGGGGCAGCCACAGCTTCTCTGGGCAATCTGTGCCAGGGCCTCACCACCCTCTGAGTGAAGAATTTCTTCCTAATATCCCATCTAAATCAGTTTAGCAGACACTGAAGGAAGAGAAGAGCTGAAGGAACATACCTTTGCCTTCCTGATACCCAGAAATTAAATCTCAGGTGCTGCACCTGAGGGCTGTGAGATTGCTCATGTGTAGCCACAAAAAGCCAGACAGACTCTCATGGGCAAAACCTCACCTTGTTGTGAGACAGGGGGTTTGTGTGTTTGAAATATGGTTTCTCAGTTACCACAAAGCTGAAACTTCCCAGTTTTTTAGCATTTGGTTTGTGAAGCAGAGAAGAAAACAGTCCCAGCAGCCTGTTCCAGTGGAAGGCGTTAGACCACAGAAACACACTGCTCAGAAGGCAGTTCCTGCTACAGTACCTGGCAATGAGAAGTAAAGATGAGAGAAAAGGGAAGCAGGAGTTTGCAGGCACGGATTTGTTTCCCAAGCACTCTGAATGCACTCTGACAAGACAGGAGTTGGAATTTCTTCTGACAGATGCATTTGCCAGGAAATGCTGACTCTGCAGAATAAACCCCATCTGTGGCATGGAGTTTGTCAAGCCTGCTTGTTTCCTGCTGGCTCACCAGCCAGCTCCTCCATTCCCAGGCTTTCCTGACAGCCAGCTTCCCAGGATCCCTCCCCCACTGCCCTCCCTGCAGCTCCAGCTCATTTCTTGGAGGATTTAGTTATTTCTATGGGACCTACTCAATTTGGGCCACTCCAACAAACCTTTCTGGTGGACTTGTTTACACTCTGAGGCCTCATCCTGCCAAGCAGCCCAGGCTGTCCCATGCCATCCCAGCTCTTCAAGCTTCCCAAATCCTGTGTGTCTAATCCAATTTAGGCTCTGGTAAACAGATGGGGAAGTTGGTTCTGTACATGCTTGACTCTTGGATGGGGGGCTGTGCACGTAGAGGGGTCCTACATGAAGAGGGGGTGTCACTCATGCAGGGGTGGGGTATGAATTTGGGGGGGGGGGGGATGCTGCGTGCAGGACATCCGTGCAGGGAGCCCTGCACACAGGGAATACATAGGCACATAGGGAATACGTGGGCACACGGGGAATATGCGGATCCAGGGTGGTTGGGAGCGTGTGGAGGGGGTGTGTGCGCGCTCAGGGCGTCTGTGAATGCTGATGTACAGAGGAGGGGAGGGAGGCACGAAATCGGCAGGTCCTGCCGGTACAGGGAGCCATGAACCAGGGGGTTGCACTCGAAAAGGGCTGCGCACCAGTAGGGTCCCGCACACGGGTAGCGCTCCCGCTCCTGCCTCTTCCTTCACGGAAACAGCAGGGACACGAAAAAAACGGGGCAGGGGGGGTGGTGTGTGTGGAAAACACCCTTTGGAGCACGGCTAGGGCAGAGCTGGCCCCTCTCCCCTCGGCGGGGCAGCCGCTCCCGCCCCTTTCCCCGGCGCCGGTTCTCCCGATCGGGAAACCGAAAGCGGGCGCGGCCGAGGGGGCGGAGGGGGGAGGCGGTGCGGGAGCCGGGCCCGGCCCGCGGGGCGGGGCCGCCGCCCTTTGCCCACCCCCGGTGCCCGGCCCTGCCGCCAGCCCTGCGCTCCGCCAGCCGCCCCTGCGCATCGCCACGGCCACAGCCCCGCAACATGAAGGCGCTGCTGCTCGCCGTGCTGGCCGCGGTGCTCTGCGTGGAGAGAGGTAAAAAGGGAAAAGGAGCGGGGTGGCCCCGCCAGCATCACCTCCCGCGGGGGGGTATCCTGGTCCCTCGCCAGCTCTGCGTTGCGAGCAAATTAGGGGGGGGGGGCGGGGGCGTGGGGGGGGAGGAATGATGCATGTGGGCGCTGGAAGTTGGAGGTTTGCAGAGGGATGTAAGGGTTGGAAAGGGGCTGGAGGCGCAGAGCTGAGCCGTGGGAGGGTTTGGAGCGGGCTGGGGGGTGTCTTTCCCAGCCCTGCCTGGGATCAGTGTCCCTCTTGAAGCAGGAACTTCGGGGCTTCCCTGCCTCTAGGAATAGGTGAACGTCTCCAGCTGTAGCATCTCCAGCTGCGCGCGTGGATATCCTGGAGCTTTTCCCAGTTGCGGCTCGAACAAAGACCCAGGGCCGGCTCCGCTCCCCCCTTTTCGGCGCGGCGAGCCGGGATAACGGCGCTGGGATGGGCTGGGATGCAGCCGAGGGGAAGGAGGGTGGAGGGGAGATGCAATGGCTGATGGAGCAAAGTCTGGGCAGATTCTCTCGTGATTCTGCCCCCTCCGAGCATCCTTGGGGCGCTGACCCCCAAGGGACAGTGCCCTGTGAGGAGCATCTTGGGGCTGCCACCGAACCTGGGGAGAACCCGGGGGAGAACGTGGTTCCTGTTGCTGGGCGTTGAACTGCCAAGTTGCCTAAGTGGCAGGGCCTGCCATCCCCTCCTTCCCGTGGGCTCCATTTATTTCTGTCCATCCGAACTCCGAGGGGGCCGCGCAAAACCGCGTATTGTATCCATATGTCGCTGCTTGGAGATGCCAAACAAAGAGCCAACAGGAGAGTTCTGGCCTCTCGCAGCCCCTGCTCGGCAAACACGGGCCCTTCTCGCCTTCTGAGGACACCGGTGAGACGAAACGAGTTGTTTGCTGCCCTTCCCACTCCCCCCTCCCGGTGGGATCGGGCAATTCAAGCGTTGAGTTTCGGGCAGAGCCCAGCTGGTGTGTGCTCAGTTCCATCTGGGAGGATGGGCTGTCCAGGCCAAGGCGGGGAAGGGTTTTTGCTTCCCTCCCCCCCTCCAAAAAACCTTTCAGCTTTAAAAGTAAAGTTCTGAGCCAGGCAAAAGGGTTTGGGGCAGAGAGTTTTATCCCCCAAACGCTTCCAGCGTATCCAGGGGGTGTTTTACAGAAAAGCTTTATCTCCTGTTCAAAGATCTTGTCCGTGTTATTTAGGGATCTTGCCTATGGTATATAATGACCCAGGAGCCATGGAAAAGGGAAGAGTTTTTGGCATCGGGACGGAATGGAAGAGCTACCAAAGCAGCAGCATTTTCCCTTGTGCTGCCGAGCTTCAGACTCGGCTTTTCCAGGCTTTTTCCCCCCACCTTGCATTGCTTTTCGCAAGAACGATTCAACCTCTTATCTGAAGGAATTCCTTCAAATGCTCTGCTCTGTTTTGGGAGCTCTTTGTTCCTCGGAGTAGCCGAACAACAAACAAATAAACACATCAATCCTTAAGTTGCTGAAAACGCGGCTTCCCTTTTGCATTGGTCGGGCTTGGGACTATTATTTTTTTTTTCTTTTCCTGTAGCCTTGAGCTCCAACTCTTTCCTCCTCCAGCTGCAGTAAATTAATTCTGCCACCCTTCTTGTGCCTTTTGTCTCAAACGCTCAGCCTGCCTGTGCTCTCTGAACTCTGCAGGGGGTTATTTAGGTGGATTTTTGGGGCCAGCAAGGGACTGAATGTTTCCTCACTTAAATTATGTCGAAGGAGTTGCCTCTCCTCTGTTAAGGGGTAATAGGTGGGTGTGACAAAGAAAAACATGAGGACAGGTAGGAGATGCTGTAGATTTAGTCACATGGCAGAGAATTTCATGCCTGAAGGCACTTTTGTGTCGTGGACAAATATTTCTGGTGTGTTTGCTCCTGGAACTTCTCGAGGTTTAATGAGTATCAATGAGCCACTCGTGCCTCCAGCATAATGAGCAAATCCATGTGGGGACATCTGTCCTGCCTTAATGCCCACAGGAAGCCTGTAATCCACTTCATCCCTGCTTGCAGAGGGTTCCTGTGCAATGGGATGAGTCAATTTGCCTCCTCAGGGTGGTTGCAAAGTGGAGGGTTTGGGACAGGTCACTCGAAGGGGACGAAGGAGCAAAACTGGGCTTCGCTACGACGTCCCACGGGGAGTTTTGGCCAAGCCATGGGAGCGCTTGGAGGGCTCAATGACTCAACAGCTGGTTCCATCCTCCTCCCCCTCTCCTAAATCCAGAGCCAGGGCCCACTGAGGAATCCTTCCTGGGGTTTTTGACTCAGCTGGTGGCCCTGGAATCCTGTGTGGTGGCTGTGGCTGCCGCTCAGGTAACCCGGGTTTGTTGCAGGGATCGTGTCCAGAGTGATGATCCTTGGAGGGTGGATGAGACACTCCAGGAAATTCCTGCTCCAGGGGTTGTGGTGTTGGCTTCCACTCCAAAGCAGAGTCCTTTGGCTGCCCTGATGTGACATTCAGGACCTCCCACTAACCCACTTTAATCTGTTTCTGTGAGATTATGTTTTGTTTTCTTTTCTCCTCCTTGGCTGTGGCTGCTCAAAAGTCATTCTCCTGAGAACAATTGTTAGGGTTTTTTTCTCAATTTTCTCGTAGAAACCTTTTATTTTCCTGAGAGAAACATGATCGAGAAGAACCTCGACCCTTTTATTTTCCTGAGAGAAACAGGATCGAGAAGAACCTTGACCCTTTTATTTTCCTGAGAGAAACATGATCGAGAAGAACCTCGACCCTTTTATTTTCCTGAGAGAAACAGGACTGAGAAGAACCTCAACATATTGTGCAGTCCCACAGCATGAGTGGGACAGCTCTGAGAATTATTTGTCCAACTTATTCTTCAAAATATCCGTGACAGGGACTGCTGAGCCTCTGTGAGGCTTCACCAGCTTCACATCCTTGGGATAATTCTTGAAAGGGCCTACAAAAAAGCTGGAGAGGGACTTTTTTAGTGATAGGACAAGCAGGAATGTCTTTAAACTGAGAGAGAGTAGGTTCAGATGAGATATTAGGAAAAAATTCTTCCCTGTGAGGGTGATGAGGCCCTGGAACAGGGAAGTTGTGGCTGCCCCATTCCTGGAAATGTTCAAGGCCAGGTTGGAGCAACCTGGGATAGTGGAAGGTGTCCCTGGGGATTGGAATGAAATGATCTTTCAGGTTCCTTCCAACCCAAAGCACTCTGTGATTCTCTGTTAATCTGTTTGTGGTGGGAGCAGGAATGATTCTGCCTTGAACTGGATCAGCCCCTGCTCTGTTTTGCATCCTGTAAACAGAGAGGAGGAAGGAGGTGCCTCGTGGAAGAGCTCAAAAATCAGAGCCCCTGAAGCCTCGGGAAGAGCCCTGATCTGCCTGCAGATGTAGGTCAACAACTGCAGCATGGGTGTGATGTTCTTGTGTGTAAAATACAGAGGAGATCAAAGTCCCCATGTCCCTGCTGAATCCAGGCTGTTTCCACAACCATTTCCCATCCCTGAACGCTGCTTTCCAATCTTTCCTCTTTTCTGAAGAATGAGGGATGGGAGCCAGCTAGTGCAGCTCATCCTGCTGGTGTAGGGTAAGCCATAAATGTTGTGCCAGGGGAGGTTTAAACTGGATATTAGGGAAAATTTCTTCACTGAAAGGGTGGCCAAGCACTGGAATGGATGGAATCACCATCCCTGGAAGTGTTCCAAAAACCTGTAGATGCTTTGCTTAAAGACTTGGTTAAATGGTGAACTTTGCAGTGCTGGGTTAATGGTTGGACTCAATGATCTTAGAGGTCTTTTCCAGACTAAATGATTCCATGATTTAAGGGAGACCTGCCTTGGAGGAAGGCATGGAAATGAATGGTCCTGCTCCAAATTGAAAAGCTTGAATGCACAAACTGCCCTCGCAGTGCTGTGACTCCCTGAGCAGTGGGATGGTGCAAGTCCTTGCAGGTCTTGCTGCAATGCTGGACTTGCTCCAGCTGAGAAATCATTTCCATCAGGTGATGTAGGTCAAGTGGAGCCTGATCTTGGTGTCACAGAATTACAGAATAGGCCCAGCTGGAAGGGACCCACAAGGATCATCAAGTCCCAACTCCTGGCCCTGCACAGGCCCATCCCCAAAGTCCCACCCTGTGCCCAAAGGCAGGGCATGGAAAGCTCGAACCCATGAGTGTGTCACACAATCATGGAAAGTTTTGGGTTGGAAGGGACCTTAAAGATCATCCAGTTCACAGGCAGGGGCACCGTGTCTGTGGTGGCTGATCTGAATAAGCCCAAATCCCAAAAACTTGCCTCCGTTGTTTAGTTTGGAGTCGGCAACTGTGGCTTGAACTTGGTGCACACAGGAGGGTGTTATAAACTACCAGGCTGTGGTTGTATCCAGGCTTTAGCTGATCCTACCAAGAGCTCAAAATATATCCCTTATGGTTGAATCCTTCACTAGGCCAGCTTTTTTGGGGAAAAAAACCCCAACTGCAGGTTGACACAGGTGAAATAGCTGCGGGGAGATGCGATACGTGCCATGTGTCGGAGGTGGGGACCACCAAGTGAGATCTTCCCACCAGCCTTAACTGAGGTGTCTCTTTTCTCTTGCAGCCCACACACTCATCTGCTTTTCGTGCTCTGATGCCTCCTCCAACTGGGCCTGCCTGAAGCCTGTCAAGTGTGGGGAGAATGAGAACCACTGTGTGACGACGTACGTCGGAGTGGGACTCGGTGAGTGCCGGCAGCGCCTCCTGCCCCTCTCGGCTGCTCTCCTGGGGCACCTGCTGAAGCTGCACGAAGGCTTTTCCTTCCTTTGGCTGGGGGAAGAAAAAAAAGGGAAAGTTCTGCTTAGCAACCAAGCGGTCGGACCATCCCCCGGGAATTTTGGGGAGGGACGCGCTGCTGCCGGGAGGAGTCACGTTAAGGCCCACGTGCTGCTCCGACGCCGGGGAGTCCGAGGGGAATTCAGGGAGGGGGTGGGGAGGTTGTGCTGCTGAATAAGTGAAAGCGTGGAGGATGCTGCAGGCTTCCTCCGTGGGAAGCTCCAGGCTTGCTACTCCTGCTTTTTTTTCTCCCCTTGTGTTTGGGTTGTTCATCCCAGAGCTCCACCTCGGCTTCTTCGCTTTCCGTGGACGAGGCGGGAAGGGACGTTTGCGTTTTTCCTCCCTGAGTGTCAGGAAAGGTTTGGGAGGCTCTGAGCTTCCCAGCTGCTGCTCTGAGAGAAGCAGGATGCTCTGGGAGGTCTTTGCAGAGCCAAGATCCCATCCTGGCAGTGCCTTCCAGGAGGAAGGGATGTTCCATGCCGGATTGGGTGGGTTGTGGATGCCTGGGAGCTTTAATAAACTCCTGTCTCAGCCTGGTGCTGATGATTTCCTCTTCCCTGCCCCTTCATTTGGGCTGTGCCTCTCTGGAAGTGCACACTTGGCTCCAAAGTGCCTCCCTTGAACACCCAGTGCTCCTTGTCTCGCTTGAGGAGTCCCAGGGTGAAGCTGGAGTGAGATTTTTGGGATTCCTCAGCAGAGCTTTATATGAAACAGGCCCTGATAACAATGGGCTGTGTCCATTACACATCTCACACATAAACAATGCTTAGAAAGTTTATCAAGTCTGAGCCCAAAATGAGCATCAGGAAAAGGACAAAAAGAAAGCAGAAGGGTTTTGTGTCCTCCCAGTCTCCACTGGAATAAATGGGTGCCATTACCTGCACAAGTGATGGCACAGAGCACAGAAACACAGTTTATAAGAGCACAAACTTTTCTGTCCCCAGTTAAAAGTCTCAGCTCCTGTTCAGGCTCTTCTCCCACTGACTTTGCCACTGCACATTTGTGTGGGATCTTGTGGAAAAAATTCCTGGCCTTTTTTTTTTTTTTTTTAACCAGAGAAGAGCGAAACCTTGCTTTATGATTGTTAAATTCATAACTGAACACTTGAGCCTCTATAAATCTATTTATGGCATTTTATTAATTGAACTGAGGACACCTGAAAAATTACAGGAGAGATCTGTGCTAAACCAAATCCAGTGTTTAGTTACAGCAGAGAAACTTTAAGTGTTTTTTTCCAGTGTAAAATTTGCCCTCACACACTGATTCTTTCTAAGTCTTGTCTTAGGAATACTCCAAACCTTGTTTTCAGAAACACTTCAAACCTGTCTTGGAAAAACTCTAAATCTGTCTTTAGACACATTCTAACCTTGTCTTTACAAACGCTCTAAACCTGTGTCTTGGGAACACTCTAAAGCTGTCTTGGGAACACTCTAACTTTGTCTTTAGAAACACTCTAAACCTGTGTCTTAAAAACACTTTAAACCTTAGTCTTTGGAAA
>NW_020897791.1:420841-429768 GCF_003984885.1 Neopelma chrysocephalum
CTCTAAACCTGTGTCTTAAAAACACTTTAAACCTTAGTCTTTGGAAACACTCTAAACCTGTGTCTTGGGAACACTCTAAACTGTCTTGAAAACACCATAAACTGTCTTGAAAACACTCTAAACTTGTCTTTAGAAACACTCGAAACTTGTCCTTAGAAACACATTAAACTTGTCCTTAGAAACACTCTAAACTTGTGTCTTGGAAACACTCTAAACCTGTATCTTAAAAACACTTTAAACCTTAGTCTTTGGAAACACTCTAAACCTGTGTCTTAGAAACACTCTAAACCTGTGTCTTGGAAACACTCTAAACTGTCTTGAAAACACTCTAAACCTGTCTTTAGAAGCACTCGAAACTTGTCCTTAGAAACACTCTAAACTTGTCTTTAGAAATGCTCTAAACTTGTCCTTAGAAATGCTCTAAACTTGTCTTGGAAACGCTCTAAACTTGTCTTTAGAAACGCTCTAAACCTGTCTTTAGAAACACTCTAAACTTGTCTTTAGAAATGCTCTAAGCTTGTCTTGGAAACGCTCTAAACCTGTCTTATTTTCTTCCTTCCCACCCCAAATCCAGGCGGCAAATCTGGCCAGTCCATCTCCAAGGGCTGCTCCCCCATCTGCCCCAGCGCTGGGATCAACCTGGGAATCGCGGCCGCCTCCGTCTACTGCTGTGATTCCTTCCTGTGCAACATCAGCGGCTCCAGCGGCGTCCGGGCCAGTTCCACCCTCCTGGCCCTGGGGATCCTCGTGAGCTTCTTCTACGTCCTCCGGGCTCGAGAGTGACGGGGTTGGCCGAGGCAGAGCCACCTCCCCGTGGGTCTCACCAGCCGATATCTTCTCTGTCGCTGTCTGCAAGGAGATCCTCCACTTCTCAGCGGGCTTTCGAGGCCGTCGTTTCCCAGACTTTCTGCTCTTCCGAGCGTCGGAGCCGTGGGCGGTTCGACCGAGCTGTTCTCTTTCTCTCTCTCTTCCCGTGGACAAACCCCGCTGCGCCCTCGCGCCTCCTTGGCGAAGGTGGATTGTTTTGGAAGGGTTTTCTGCTTTTCTACCTAATAAATAACCTCCCCCTCGTTTCTAAGGTTGGTTAAAAGCAGGCTGGGACTCGCCAAGATTAACCCCCCGCACCACCACCAGGTGAAGAGCTCAGACTTTCCTGCCTCTCTCCTGGCTCCAGCACGTGGGTGGCACGGGCTTTGGGAATGCATGATCCAAAGGGAGACACATTCCTGGCCCCCCTTCCCACCCCCCTTGCAGCTGCAGTCTCTTTTTATAGAATAATTTCGTTTCTTCTGAATCCTGGGCTGACTTTTTCTGGAAAAAGAGTGACCTGTACCTTGTCCTTCGCAGCTCTGTAAGTGCCAGACCTGAATAAACGTGCTCCTGTTGGTACCTACGGTGGGATGTGTGCTGTGTTTCCTTGCCCCAGGCAGAGATTAAGAATTCTCTTATGGAAAATCCAAAAATTTCAGCCTCTCACCCTCCTGAGCAGCTTTTGAGAGCTTTGCCTCAACGTTCTCTTTCACCTCTGAGCAGCAAGTGCATCTCTCCTCCCTGTTGCTGTCCTTGCTGATTAACCCTCCTGGGCCTGCTTACCTCGCCTGTCTTGGGAATTGCTTTTTCCAGGTGAATTTTAGTGAAAAAATGCCAGTTTTTGAGGGCTGAGTCAACCCCAATGGAGCAAACACAGCGGGAGCAGGACCTCTGGAAGTTCATCTGCATCTTACAAAGACCTGGTGCCTCGGTTTCCCCAACTTTGGACTTGTGATGGTGAGAGACAACAACGCGGATCCCTAAAAGAACCAGGTCTGTCTGCAAAATTTAGTGGAGTCACAGGCCAAGATCCCGATATTCAGATCTTTGGGCTCGACCTTCAATGCCTGATGGTGCACATGGACCTGCTGGGGGTGACTTCCATCTTTCCTGCTGTCCCTCAGCTCCCAGGATCTTCCCAGCATTGCTCCTGGAAGTTCTGAGCTGTCCCATGGGAGATGTGTCCTCCTGCCATCTCTGTGTCATCCGTCCCGCCTGATTTGCTCACCTGTGGACCTGCCAGACACAAAACCAAGCCAAAATTCAGCCTTAAAGTTCCAGTTGAAAGCTTGTTGTCACTTCCACTGGTTGATCAGAGGTGCACTGGGCTTTTTTTTCTTCTTTCTAGCAGCAAAAATCAGGTGGTTGGCACTCCTTGGCCACACCTTCCTCGCGGTTCTCCTGTTTTGTGTCAAAAACCAACCTAAAGCTCCACACGCTGTTCAATTTTATCTCTGTCCCCCCTTAGATGAGTTGATAAACAGCTTCTTTTGAAAGATGGTGTAGAAGTATTGGCAGCAAAGGTGGTTTTGTGGTTTTTAACCCCTCCTTCTCTCCGTGTTTTAATTAAATGACACGTGTTAATGATGGGCTTTCCAACAGGAGGGACCGGTCGTGAGGACGTGACCTGCAATTAATGAGGAGTTTGGGAAGGATGAATCACTTGTGTGGGTCCTCAGATGTGCCTTCCTCTCAGTCAGTCATCCTCCCTCACCTCCTGGGACCTGCTGGGGCCACGGGGTCCCGCAAACCTCTGCTATGCACGTGGAACACAGGGAAAACTGGGGAAAAACTTCCTAAAAATAAGGTGAACGTTCCCCAGTTTCCCTGTGCTTTTCTCCCAGGAGGGTTCCAAACCTCCTTGGTCGGGTGAATTTGTTTCTCAGCACTTGGCTGTGACACCAAGGTGGCACCCAGAGTGCTCTGCCTTGAAATGATGGGGCTGTGACTCTTTTCTGGCCACCTGATAACAGGTTTGGGGGTTGATTTTGGACTTTAAACACCTAGGAAAGAGCTAAACTTCAAGCCATGAGCACAGGCTGTGTCCTAAAGCCTGACCATTCCTTTAGGAGGCTCCTGAAGGTGCCAAACTGGACAAACCTGAAGCCACAAGACTTGGTTGTCTCTTCCAAAAGCCATTTCCTTCCTATCTCAGCGTTCCAGGGGCTGCCAGTGCCAAGGATTTGGTTCTAAAGGGGAGCAAAGGCTGGTGGAAGGAGCATTCAGAGGCTGCTTATCCCATAAAATAACAGTTTATATTAATGACATTGCCAGGGGACAGAGCTGAAGGTCATTCACTCGTGGGTTTGAGCTATAAATGATGGATAAATTGCATATTTTTGAGATTTGTTTTCCCTCTTCACTCCCTTTTTGTCTTCCCTCCTCATGTGCTATAATCCTTATGGAAAAAAGAGATATTTTCAGTTTTGAACACATGTGCAAAGATCTCTTTGACAGATTTAAGTATGTTTGAGAGAGGGAGGATGTGACAGCTCGTCACAGTTTAATCCCAAGCATTTTATCACCAGTTCTTCAAACCCTCCCAATTTCTGCTCCTGCCACAGAGGGTTTTTTTTGCCCCCAAAATCCCCAGAATGAGAATCCATGTGAGAACCTCAGCTATTGTAAAGCCCAGGAGGGGAAAAAGGCCTGAAAATGGGCAGCTGAAGTGATTAGAAACATTAATAATAAGACAATAAACAGGAAGAATCCAGCATTTGTAAAGTGGTAAAACCTGTGGGTTGATGAACCAAGTGCCGGATTTGGAACTTGAGGGCCGTGGTGGGACAGCCCTGAAGTGCTTTGGAGGTGTTTATGTGGACTTTGGAATTAAGAGATGGAAATCTGAGCAGAAAACTCAGATATTCACCTCTTCCCACAGGACAGGAGGTTACGAGGGGAGGCAGCTTTGCTCCCTAGAAGCCTAAAATATCCTGGAATAGTTTTTACTGGAAAAGAAGAAGAGCTGAAGTGAAATACCTGCCCATTTTGGAGCACATTCATGAGAGAAAATGGGTTCAGTGCTTCCATGCTGGAAATGGCTGTATTTCAGCAACCATCTACCACCAAGGGCTCTAACATTTTTTTTTTGGTGCATTGTCCAAAAAAAATGCTGAGAATTTATTGTGGCATCAGCCCTTTCCACCCAAATTCTGGGTGTTTGCTGTTTGCCAAAAAAGAAGGACTTCAAAATGAACCGAGTTCTTCCAGGTTTTTTGAAGAATCGTCAGGGGGTTTTTTGGGTTTTTTTGGTTTTTTTTAAGGGCAAAATGTCTTCTTTTGGAAAAGACAAACCTGAGGTGGGGGAATTGTACAAACAGAAGGAATGAAGTTTAATTATTACTCCAGGGATCCACCTCGTTGCTCCAAGAATGTTCTTTCTCGGTGTTGATTTACTCCGGTTGCGGGTTCTTGGAAGGGATTTCTCTCCCAGGGACTTTATTTTCCACGGAAGAGGCTTTGATTCCATCACCCCTGTGGGAAGCCTGGTAGCTCTGTCTGGTGTCTGTGTGTCCATGGAATGAGTTCTGGGCATCTGTGCCCTCTGGGAGAGGCAGATGTGCCGCACATCTGGATATGTGGAGGTTTAGGAGCCTTGAGCCTCAGTGGTGCAGCGCTGTGGGTCGAGGATGAAGGTGGCTCTGAGTCCTTCCTTGACTCTGAAGGAGTTATTTCACCCCTGGAATGGGATCTGAGCTGGAATGGGATCCCAAACCCACGATCTGGTGTTTTGGGAATGCCCCTGGTGCCCAGGGAAGCGAAGCCCTGGGTTGGTCCTGCCATCTGCTGGTTCTTCCCAGACTCGGGAGAGGAGCTTTGAAGCCCCAAACTCAGAAATCAAGGAGGAAGAGCTGCCTTTAAGCAAATAACTGCACACAAAGCAGAGAATCAGCAACAGCAGAGACAGATTGAAGGTTTTAATTTTTCCAGCTTTGCTCTGATAGTGAAAATTGAGAAAGAAAAGGCTTAAGAGGCTTCCCAGGTCCAACATTTTCCGAGGGAATGCTTTTTTTTTTCCCCAGCCCAAATCTTATTGTTTCATCAAAACCGAAATGAAAATCTAATAAGCCAATAAAGTGTTGCTGAAAAAAAATAATAAAAATATTGATACCTTTTATTTCAGCTTTGTTGGATGATCTGGTTTCACTGAGATGGTTTCATTGAGACTTTGGTTTTACTAATCCATAGGTGTGAGATTTGTAACTGTGTATTACCTTTGTTGTAACAGAATAAGCAGGATAAAGCAGCATCAATTCCTTTAAATATATTAATGTAAGTACAAGTGGAGTGTATGTCACATATTGTTTCTTATACTCTAATAAAAAAAAATATATGGAATTAATAAAAAAGAGATACTTGGAACAAAGTCTTTGGCTGATTCTGCAGATATTACAGATGTTATTCCTTGTTTTGTGTGAAGGGAAAGTGCTTGGATGGGATTCAAAGCCCAGGGCTGGGTCAAAAGGACAGACATGAGGCTGAGCCTCTGGAATATAGGAGGGATAAATCCATTCATGTCATCTCAAGGCCTTTGGAATCTCTTCCTGTGATGGATAAAGAGCAGGGATTGTCTTTGCCTTCAATAGCTCATAAATATCCTTGACTTTCCCATGACCCTGCCGGGACTGGGTTTGGGGTTTGTCCTTGGAGCCTGAGCTCTTGTTGGAAAGGGAGGATATTTTGGGCACAGAATGGCCCCCGGGTGGGTGTCTGGGGGCAGCTGCTCCTCTTCCTGCACTCCCAGGGTTTACAGGGATTGCTCCAACCCCGCTCCTGCCTGTGGACAGATGGACACAGGGACACACAGACAGGGAGCTCAGGAGACCCCCCCTGCTGTCCCAAACCAGGGACATTCTCAGTGCATTGTAAGGATGGGTCATTGGAATTTTTGTTTAAAATTTTTTAAACTATTTTATTGTTTTATTATATTATTTTAAATATTATTATATCTTTTTATACAGGACATATACTATATTTGATATAGTATATATTTTTACATGCACTCTATAATGTATATTATATATGATATAGTATATACCATATATTATATATTATATTTTATATACATTATATATTATTTATTCATTAATAATTTATTTATCGCATTACTTATTATTTATGTATTTATATTGTCATATATCATATATAATATATATTTTATATAATATAATATAATATATATTATTTTGTATACAACATATGAACTTATATTTTATATACAAAATATATATTATCTAGTAATAGTATATATTATATTATATATTACATGATGTTATTTATTATTTACTTATATTTTATTTATTATTTACTTATATTTTATTTATTATTTATTCTATTATTTATAAATTACCTGTTATTTATGTTATATATAATATAAACTATATATATTATATATTACTATATTACATTTTTATATATTATATATAATAATATATATTATATAATATGTTACATATTGTATATTGTATATTGCATATATTACTATATATATGTATATTATATATTATATATTATATATTATATATTATATATTATATATTATATATTATATATTATATATTACTATATATGTATATAATATATATGATATATTACTATATTACATTTTTATATATATATTGTATACATATATATATATATACTTTTTGAGAGCCTGGTTGGATCCCATGGGAGAAAGGGATTATATTCCCTGAGGAATGTGAGACAAACAGAATAACAGTGATGGGCTCAGGGGTTCTTTAGGAACAACCAAAGGCTGTTTGAAACAAAGACATAAAAATACCTTTCCTTTTGTGGATAAACCCAACCTGGACACTTCCTGGGAAAAGAGTCTTCTCCACTGCCCTCCTTCCTTGCAATCCATATTTGCAGCCTGATTTGCAAGTGATTTTGGGGATGGGAGGCACCAGTGATGACAGGGAATATTTTGGGGACTGGAGGACATTGCACAGCAGGAGGTCACAGAAGAAACCCACCCTCCAGAGGCTGCACCTGCCTCCTCCCTAGAATTCCCAAAATTTCTTCTCACGTTGCTCCTGATACTCCCCGAGGACCTGCCTGTCTCTGGACAGGCCCAGGATGGGCTCTCCCACATTCCAGGTGTTCAGAAAATCCAGGAAAATGGTCCCAACATCTCCAAGTCCAAGAAGGGGCCTCATTAATGTTTTGACAAAGAGGTTCTGGAGCTGCTTCCTTCCTTCAGGTCCATATTTCCAGGTGAGCCTTGTTAAGAGATGTGCTAATGCCAAATGCCTTGAATTCTTTCTGGAAACTGTTCCCAGTGTTTCTCTTCCAGTTGGCTCTGGAAGAGATGCTTCTCCTTGGTATCCTGAGGTTGTGTTGATCATCTCAGGGCGTGAGACATCAGTAAATGGGTCCAAAGTGGGAGAATTCCTGCCTTCCCACCATAGAATCATGGAATGGTTTGGGTTGGATGGGAACTTAAAGATCATCTCCTTCCAAACTCCCTGCCATGGGCAGGGACACCTCCCACTAGCCCAGGTTGATCCAAGCCCTGTCCAACCTGGCCTGGAACACTTCCAGGGATGGGGCAGCCACAGCTTCTCTGGGAATTCCATCCCAGCCCCTCACCACCCTCCCAGCCAAAAATTCTTTCCCAATATCCCATCTAACCCTGTCCTCTGGCAGTGGGAAGCCATTCCCTGTGTCCTGTCCCTCCATCCCTTGTCCCAAGTCCCTCTCCAGCTCTCCTGGAGCCGTTTTAGGCCCTGGAAGGGGCTCTAAGTTCTCCCTGGACCCTTCTCTTCTCCAGGCTGGACATTCCCATCTCTCCCAACCTGTCTCCAGACCAGAGGTGCTGCAGCCTTCTGATCATCTTCATGGCTTCCTCTGGCCCCATTCCAACATGTCCAGATCATTCCTGTGCTCAGGCATCCAGCCTGGATGCAGCAATCCTGGTGGGATCTCATGAGGGCAGAGTAGAGGGGTTAATTCCTGCCCTTTATTGTCCTTCTGGACATGCCTCCCCTCTAACCATGGCAAATACAGGTTTTGGAGGAAGAAATAGTGCTGGAGCTGGAGAAGAGTCTCCAGACAGGTGATTCATTGGGAAGTTTTTACGTGGAGGAGTCAGGAAAAGTGCGTGGGTGGAGAATTAGCAATTTAAAATCAGAGTGATGCTGAGGGAAGGCAAAAAATGACTGAACCAAGAGCTCCACCTTCCTGCCAGCGCTGACCCTCTCCTCCTTCTGTCCTCCTGCTTCCCCTGCTTCCCACTTCATGGCTTTTGAGGGCCACACGAGAGACCATGAAGGGGCAAAAGGGTGAAGATGGCATCTCCAGGTGCAATGGAGGAGGCTGGAAAAGTGGGAGGAGGCTGGAAAGGTGGGAAGTACTTTGCACGGCTGTGGAAGCTCGTTCCAACCTTCCCGCTTGTTGTCTCCCAAGGAAAAGAGATTTAAAATGTTGTACAACATACCTTGGCCTCCTTGGGTTTGGAGATCCATCCATTCCTGGGATACAGGGACACTTGGCCAGTTCTGATGTCACCGTGACTCCGGTACCTTTGTGTAGAAGGAATTAAAGTTGCAGGAATGAAATGTAACATTTACAGCATCGAACTCGTGGAGGAAGAGGTGTGAGGAGCATCAAATTCCTGGAGGAAGAGGCGTGAGGAGCATCAAATTCCTGGAGGAAGAGGAGTGAGTAGCATCCAACTCTTGGGGGAGAGATGCAAGTAGCACCTTGCTCTCCTTCTCCACTCCAATTAACACCACCACCAACTGGGTGAATCGTGTTTCACACACATTCCTGTGACATTCCTGTCACTCCTGAGTCTCCCAGAGCCAAGTCTGGTGTTTTTCTGTAGGTTCCAAGATCTCCTGGCTCACGTCGTGTCTCTCATTGCTCAAATTGCGGGGATGTGGTGACCCTTTCTCGCTCCAGAGTCTGAGTTTCAGCCCAAGGCTGGTTGCTGAGCTCAGACCTGTTAAACCTGCTGGGTCCAGCCCCCTTTTGGGATCGCATTTCAGAATATTAGAGGAGAAATGACCAAAAAAACAAGAGCTCTCAGCAGATGAGGGATGGTGGCACCTGTGTGATCACTTTGCAGTGTTCAGGGTCTTTGTCATGTTAGAATTCAACTCATGGGTTGTTCA
>NW_020897791.1:429778-436160 GCF_003984885.1 Neopelma chrysocephalum
GTGTTCAGGGTCTTTGTCATGTTAGAATTCAACTCATGGGTTGTTCAGGGCAATTTAGATAATTTTTAAGGTAATTTTTTTTCCTTATTTAGGAAAAAATTAGAGATTTTTTCTTCTTATTTAGGAAAAAAACAGATAATTTTTCTCTTAGGAAAATTTTAAAGAATTTTTCTCTTCATTTTATTGTCACACGGAGGTTTCTCACCCCAAAGCTGGTTGCAACCAAATGATTCCAAAACCCGAATTTGGGAAATAGTGAAAAATTAAAAACTACCGAAATAATCCTAAAAATTCCTCCTTTCCTTCCTCGGGAAACGTCCTGGGATGCGGGATTTGCATTCTCTCCTCTCGTCAGGAGGTGGCAGCGCCAGGCCCCAGTTTTACCAGTGCATCCCGGTAGGATGTACTGGGATGGGTGTGTTGGCATTTCGGGATCACAAGCCTCTTTTTCAAAGGGGCAGGATGCAGATAGAAGTTCACCAGGAGTCTGGAGATGAGAAGAATTCCAGCTCAACCTTCTCCTTGACTCTTTTTCACGGCAGGTGCTGTTTGGCCTCCTGAGCCCTCCCTTCTCATAATTTTTCCGGGCTGAATGAATCCATCTGTTTCATAATTCCCTGTATTTCCTGTGGTCAAATCCACGGCCAAACCACCTGGAATCTTGGGATCAGAGGGAAGTGGTGGGATAGGTCACAGAATTGAGGGCTGCCATGGCTGGGCTCTGAGCAACCTGGTCTGTTGGAAGGTCCCTGCTTACGTCAGGGGAGTTGGAACCAGATGGTCCTTAATTCCAAATTAGACCATTCTACGGCTGGATATGGAACAGTTAGGAAGGACAGGCCGGAAAAGTGAGGAAGAGGAGTTGCTTTTATGCAAGAAAGCAGCGAAAATCCCTCAAGCTTGGCCTGGGGATGGATGATGAGTCAGCTGAGAGCTTTTGGGCAGGTGGAGCAGCACAGGGGATGTTGTGGTGGGTGTCTGATGCAGAACACCTGGTCACAAAGTGGATAAAACAACTGGAAAAAGCCTCACATTCCCAAGTGTTGGGACTCAGGGAGGGCTTTCAGCATCCCAGTATCAGCAGGGCAATCTTGGAGGCTTCTGGAGTGCACTGGTCACAGATGCCTGAGGAAAGAGGGACTTTCATGGACCTCACAGTTGTGACAAAGGAAGGACTTGCTGCGGGTGTGAAGGCTGGGCTGAAGTGACCATGAGGTGATGGAGTTCAAGATCCTGAGGGTGGGGAACAAGACAAAAGGCAGCATCATGACCCTGGAGCCAGCATTGATTCCCAAAGGAGATATTGGGCCATGAAATCCTTCAGTCATGACGGACTTGTTTGGTGGATGAGGAAGGAGATGTGGATGTGGGTTTTCTCCGCCTCTTTAAGGTTTTCAACACTGTCCCACAACATCCTCCTGGGTGAGGTGACAAAGGAAGGGTTGGATAGAGTGGACAGGGAGGTGGATTGAAAAGTGGTGGAGCAACTGGTTCCAGAGGTTTGTGACCAGTGGCACCAAGTCCAGTTGGGGGCCAGTCACCAGTGGGGGCACCACAGGACTCGTTTTTGGGGTCAAATGTGTTCATGACCTTGAAGATGTGGCAGAGCCTCACCTTTGGCAGGTTTGCAGATAACACAAAACTAGGAGAAGTGGTGGACATGGGCATGCCACCCAGAGGGATTTGAACAGCTTGGAAAAATAAACAGCGGGAATAAAGAAGAATAAACTTTGGGAAATTCAGCAAGTGGAAATGTGGAGTCTTGGATATGGGGAGGAGCAACCCCAGGCAGCAGGAAAGGCTGTGAGACGGTGGGGACGGAAAACAGCTTTGCAGAGAAGGAGCTGAGGATGGTGGACATCAAGCTTCACGTGACTCAGGAATGTTCCTCGGTGATAAAGTCAGCCAAGGACCTTCTGGGCTGTGCCAGGAAGAGCAGGAGTTTCAGGGAGATGATCCTTCCTCTCCCACTCAGCACTTGTGAGGAATACTACGTCCAATCCTGGGCTCCTTAGCACAGGAGATCCGTGGACATTGGGGCAGAAGCATCTTCCTGAAATCTTCAGGCACCAGGAGGCCAAGCCTGGGATGTTTTTTGGTGCAAGACACACATGATATCTTCATTTAGGTTTTCTACTGGTTTGGGCAGAAATCCCGAGAACACATTCAAAGATGTGTTTATTTCCAGCTTCAATTCCAAGCTCTGCAGTCTCGAGGGAGATGAAAAGGGCCTGGAGGCAAAGCTGGTTCTTCTCAGTCTGGTCGTTGACTGTTCTACACGTGTTGTCCTTGTTCTTCCCTTCTGGGTCGGCAAGAAGTGACTCAGGTAGGAAAGTATCTCCTGGCCCTTGGATTGAAGAGGGCAGGGGATAATTAAAGCAGGTGACAGCTACACTGAGCAAGTGATTTACATTCCTGCATTGTTAACAATGCCTTGGAAAGCTGGATGGAGCAAATAATCTCCAAACAAGGGATCAGTGCCTCAGTCAGAGCTGACAGGAAGGGAAAAGGCACGAGCTTGGAAGCAGAAAGAACAAAAGGAAGCTGGAAGAAATTTGATAGGGAAGGAAGACAAATTCCCAGTAGTTATAAATATATGATCAATCCTTTCTGTGCACATCATAAACATAAAGAGAGAGAGAACACATTTGAGTTGTTATTAATTCCTATAAGATCCTCCCTCAGGACAACTCTATCCATGGCCACTGGCCAGGGAAGTGATGGATGTGAAGGTCTCCCCTAGAAGGAGTTCAGTGCTACACAGAGGTTAATCTAAATAATAACCTGGAGATAAGAGGTACCTGCATGGAATTCAAAGAGGGAGAAAAACAGGTTGGGGAAAAAAAAAAAGAAACAAGGAGGCAGGTGAATGTTTACCTGGAGGGAACAAGAGTCCTTAGGAAAATAAATCAGCTTGTTCCTGGTGAATATAGAAAACATCCCTGATTTTTAGGCACAGCTGACATGGCTGGGGCAGAGGGGGGATATAGGGAGGTCTGGTGGGAATGTGGGATGAGCAGCAGGGTTGGAGAAGCCCTTTGTGCTTGTGGTGTGGTCTGACCTTTGTGCCCCGGGGCCGGCACTGCCCAGGCTCCCTTGTGTCTCTGGTGCAGTCCCGGGAGCCAGCAGAGCCCTGGGATGCAGCAGAAGGATTGGGGGCACCAGGCTGAGGGAGGGGATTCTCCCCCTGTTCTCCACTCCCTTTAGATCCCACCTGGAGCACCATGTCCAGCTCTGGGGTCTCAGCACAAGGACATGGAACTGTTGGAGCGAGACCAGAGGAGGCCACGGAGATCATCCAAGGGCTGGAGCGCCTCTGGAGCCAGGCTGGGAATGCTGAGGGGGTTCATCTGGAGAAGAGAAGGCTCCAGGGAGACCTTGGAGCTCCTTCCAGGGCCTAAAGGGGCTCCAGGAGGTCTGGAGAGGGACTTGGGACAAAGGATGAAGGGACAGGACACAGCCAGAGGGAAGGGTTGGATGGGATATTGAGAAGGAATTCTTGTCTGGGAGGGTGGTGAGGGGCTGGAATGGAATTCCCAGAGAAGCTATGGCTGCCCCTGTATCCCTGGAAGTGTCCAGGGCCAGGTTGGATGGTTCTTGGATCAACCTGGGCTAGTGGAAGGTGTCCTGCCCATGGCGGGGGGGTTTGGAAGGAGATGATCTTTAATTTCCCTTCCAACCCAAACCATTCCATGATTCTATGTCCCAGTCCACTACCAAGATAGAAACCAGTGTGGAAAGAGCTGCCAAGTTTCCTGAGTCCATCTGCAGCTCCAATCCATGTCAGACCCACCCGTTACCTGCCCAGCCGGGTGCTTTGATCCTCCCGCTTGTCAGATCCAGGGAGGATCTGCCCTTTGCCCAAGGGCACCTTCCAAAGACTCACTTGTGGGAATCACCCGACCTTTACAAGCTCCATAGGTGAGAAAGAGAGAGAGAGAGAGGGAGGGATGAAATGTCTCACAGAGCTATGCCAATAAAAGGGTTTTAGAGCCAGGCAGGAACATGCTGGATCTTGGCCATGCATTGTAGGGAATGGTAGTAAAATCAATTAGTAGGAATAAGGCTGCTCTGACTAATGAGCTAATGAGTGGTGCCTCAGTGAAAATGGCTCTGAAAGAGCTGCAGGGTTGGATTCCTGCTGAATTATTCACAGGGATAGGCCAGAGTCAGGCTTGGGGCTGTTTATGTTTTACTTGGCTTTTCGAGGTTACTCTTGAACTTTTCAAGATGTTCCCCGTTAATGGAGGAGGGTGGAGATACCTGTTTAATTCCTCCCTCTTTGGTGCAAAGTGTCCCCTCTCTGGAGAGCTGGGGCTTCTGGAGGATGCAGGTGGGAGCTGGGATGTGTCAGAGAGGAAATTCCTGGTGGTTTAACCCCTGAACAACAGGTTTGCTGATCACACAAACCCATCCTCGCTGCTTCCATGAGTTCCTTTCATCAATGACCCTTGGAGCTGCTGGAACAAGTCCAGAGGAGGCCACGGAGATGCTCCAAGGGCTGGAGCTGCTCTGGAGCCAGGCTGAGAGAGCTGGGGGTGTTCACCTGGAGGAGAGAAGGCTCCAGGGAAACCATAGAGCTCCTTCCAGGGCCTAAAGGGGCTCCAGGAGAGCTGGAGAGGGACTTGGGACAAGGGATGAAGTGATGGGACAACGGGGAATGGCTTCCCAGTGCCAGAGGGAAGGGTTAGATGGGATATTGGGAAGGAATTCTTCCCTGTGAGTGTGGTGAGATGCTAGAATGGATTTTCTGGAGAAGCTGTGTCTGCCCCATCCCTGGAAGTGTTCAAAGCCAGGTTGGAGCAACCTGGGCTAGTAGAAGGTGTCCCTGCCCATGGCAGGGGTTGGAACTGGATGATCTTGGAGGTTCCTTCCAACCCAAACCATTCCACAATTCCACGATCCCATAATGTTTACTCCTCTTATTGGAATGTTTTCGGATTTAACCTTCCTGTAGGTGTGTGAGAAGAGCTTAGCCCTGGGATTGACACTATCCTGTCAGCATTCCTCCCTTAAATCCAATCATACTTTTTTGCTCCTACATCTCTCTGCTCTGGAAGAAATCTGGGATTCATGGGAGACATACAAGAACTTATCAGAGTAATGAGAATGCAGAGTTTAAAAGTACTGAAGTCAAGAAGGCTCTCAAACCCAACCAGTCCCTTAAACTCTGCCCTGGAGGTGGATGGGCAATTTTAGGACTTCCTAGTGGGATCTCTAGCCTGGTAAAGGGGCAGCATGAGCAGATCTATTGGGAGGGTTTGGGATTTGGAGGCTCTTTCCAGTGTGGATGCAACTGCTCCCATCAGAAGCCTCCACCCAGAGAGTGTCTCAGCTGGTGAGGTACGACAGGAAAGGGCTTTGGCAGAGGTTTCTCAGGCTGGAAGTAAACATTTGGCTGAACTTCTCCTTTTATTTATGACACAAACTCCTCTGAAATGCAGAGAGTTCTTGTATTAATTTACCTTTGAACACAGACACTAAAAATACCTATTTTTTCCCAACCATCCCGTGGGTCGTTGAGGCAGATTTATGCAGCTTCATAATTCTTTTCTCTGTGGTTAATGGGAACCCCCCAACACAATAGGTTATGGTTTCCCACAAAATAATAAAGGGAATTCAACAAAACCCTCGTTGGATGTTCCCATTAGTTCTTGTTGTTCCTCTGGGGAGTTGCCAGCCCTGCAAGGCAGCTGCCACACAAAAGAGGAGACATTTCAGGCCTTCAAGACTCAGATAAGATCAACTGAAACTATAAACAAGTCAGGTATGTTGACACCCCCCCAAAAAAACAACCCTCCAAACCCAAGGAGGGAGCAGCATTTAAGAGCAGGGTGTTGGCAACATGTTCTTCCCTCCAAGATTTGACAAGGCAGTGGAGATCACATTTCAGATGTGCATGTGAAACCAGTCATTTGGCACATTGTTGGAGGCCTCTTAATACCAGAAACCACACCCCAGCCATATTAAATTGTTTTCTTTTCTTCCCCCTCTAAGAACGAGGCAAACACCATCAGCAAATTTCTCTCTTCTTAATAGGATTATAACATTCCCCTGCTGAACAGGAGGAATGGCAAAGCCAGGATATACCAAAAAAGTCTTTCCCTGGGTGATTTTGGGGCTGCAAATAACTGCTTAACTTTCATAATCGACATAATTACTGTATTACAGAGGCAACCGTGAAAACAATCCGTCTGGATTCCTGAGGATTTAGGTCACCCAGGAGCGCTGCTTGTAAAAGAAACAGGGTTTGTAAAATGATGAGACCACGTTTAGTTGAGATAATAAGGAAAAATCCTTCCCAGTGAGGGTGGGGAGACCCTGGAACAGGGGATAGGGATAGAAAGGATGAGGGAGGATCTTGGAATCATAGAATAGAATC
>NW_020897791.1:451160-457750 GCF_003984885.1 Neopelma chrysocephalum
CTCTTCTCTTCTCTTCTCTTCTCTTCTCTTCTCTTCTCTTCTCTTCTCTTCTCTTCTCTTCTCTTCTCTTCTCTTCTCTTCTCTTCTCTTCTCTTCTTTCTTTGTTTATATTTTTTACTTTGTTTTCTTTGTTTTCTTTTTTTCTGTTCCCCGAAATGCCAAATCCTACTTTAGGATGAAACCAAGGAGTGAGTGTCTTGGCTTGGGGGTTCCTGGATACCTGGGTGATACAGCCCACATGTATATGACCAAAATTCCCAGCTACTCACTCACTTCATAGGGATAAAAAAAAAATATCCCACATTTGCCATTTGCTGTCTAGAAGTGTTTGTGTGTCAGCACTTCTACACATGAACCAACATTAATTTTATACTCACCAAGCTCAGTAAGAAATATGACCCTCCCAGATTTTCACAGCACTGCCCTTTCTCAGACACGAGTTACTGGGCTCAGCCTGGCCTGGCCTTGCTCTGTGGTGGTTGATCAGTAGGGCAGTCATGGCCCAAGACATCCCAAAATGTCCCTGTCAGAGAGGACTTAAAACCAAATACATCAGGAGCCAACTATGGTGTTGTATTGGCATCTCTGAGAATAGCACTAAAAATTCCACTAAAATTCCACTAAAAATTCCGCTGCAGCCATGAATGCTGGGAGCCCAAGTCATGAGCAGAGATACAGAAATCATGGAATCACAGGATCACAGAACAGGTCAGGTTGGAAGGGACCACAGTGTCTCATCTGGTGTCACCTCCCTGCTCCAGCAGGACTATTCCAGAGCACAAGGCACAGGATTGTGTCCAGATGGGTCTGGAATATCCCCAGTGAGGGAGACTCCACACCCTCTCTGGGCAACCTGTTCCAGTGCTGGGTCACTGCCCAGCAAAGAAGTTCTTCCTTGTGTCCAAGTGGAACTTCCTGGGCATCAGTTCCTGCCCGTTCCTCTTGTGCCATTGCTGGGCCCCCCCGAGCAGAGCCTGGTCCATCCTCTTCCCTCTCCCTGCACACACTGACAGCCATGGGGGAGGGCCCCTCTCAGTGTCTCTTCTAGAGGATAAACAGCCCCAGCTCCCTCATCCCAGAGATGCTCCATCCCTTCAGCTTCTCCACAGCCTCTGGACCTGCTCCAGGAGCTCCATGTCCCTGCTGTGCTGAGGAGTCAGAACCGGACACAACCCTCCAGATGTGCCTCCCCAGGGCAGAGTCACCTCCCTGACCTGCTGTCAGTGCTCTTCCTGATGCACCTTAGGATCCCTCGGCCTTCTTGGCCCCCCAGGACACGTGGACAGCTCCTTGTCCACCAGGACTTCCAGCTCCTTCTCCATGGAGCTGTTTTCCAGCAGGTGATTCCAGCAGGCTGTTTTCCAGCCTGTGCTGGTGCACAGGGTGATCCTTCCCCAGCTGCAGGACCAAGGCCAAGCCACTGCTGGGCCTGGGAAGGTGAGCAGAGCACATCTGGCTGATGGAACACCAACAGAAAGGTGAAGACAACTAAAACCAGCTTGCGAGAGATGCTGATACAGCTCTGCCTCAATAATAAGACACTTTTTTTTACTGAGTTTGCAGGTCCTCAGGGCTGGGGCTTGTTGGGTTTGCTTTGCCTGAACTTGTCCTGACCTGAAATGAGCTTTGTGTTTGCTTTGTTCATCTGCAACAGGAGCTTCCCTAATTGGCTGATTATGCCTGAATTTACTTCACTTTTGTTTACCTTCCTCTGGTGCAACTCTAAGTTTACACAGAGAGTTGTCACAAGGAGTCGTGTTGTAGGAGGAGATGTTTGTGACAGAAAGAAACACAGACCTGGTGCAGCAGCAGAGGCCTCAAGAGCTGGAAAAATTTCTTCAAGGAAAGAAAGGCGGAGTCACCAGCCCTGGAGGGATTTAGATGTGGCACTTGGGGATGTGGGTTTGGCAGTACTGGGTTAGTGGTTGGACTGGGTAACAGAGGTCTTTTCCGACCTAAAAGATGCTATGGATGTGCAGGATGTGACACAGGGAAGTGCTGGCAGGGGGTGATAGGACATGGGACACCACCTTGGTGTTAAACAAGTCCCCAACGGCCAAAGAAACAGAGACCTTGAGGTGGGAAAAATCACCTTTGGGAACAGCAAAGAGAACAAAGAGCAAAACAAATTTACCACATCATAAAATCCCTTGTGAGGTGGCCCTGAGCCTTCTGAGCCAGGGAAAGGGAGCGAGGAATGGAAATGGAAATGTTCTTCAGCCACAGGGTGGTCGGGCACAGGAATGGCTCCCCAGGGAAGTGCTCACGGCACCAACCCTGCCGGAGCTCAGGAAGTGTTTGGACAACTCTCTCAGGCATGTGGGGGGATTTTTTGGGGTTGTTCTGTGCTGGAGTTGGACTTGGATGATCCTTGTGGGTCCCTTCCAGCTCAGGATATTCTATGAATCCATGAATCATAAACCAAATGACTCCCAGCAGACCCTTCGTTGAGGGAGAAGAATCCATTTCCACCATCATATTCCTCCTAATGGAGGGCTCAGGATGCAGATGACTGACTGTCCCTCCCTGTAAGGTGGGAAGCAGGAACACTGTGGAAGGTCAGGATAACACCAGTAAAAAGGGTAGAAACTAATCAGTATGTGTAGAACTATTTTAACAATATTTATATTAAATTATTATTATTAATAGTAGTAATAATGACACCAACAATAATAATATTAACCTTTCTCTTTTTATGTCTAAATAAATAGATCTTCACTACTCATAATTATTTGATTAAACTGTTATGATTTCATACCTAGTGACAGATAATAGCGATAATAATTCATGCCAGTAATAATACAGGGGAATGAGAGAAATAATAAACCTTTAATTTTACGTAAAAGATGTGTTTCATTTTTTGCCCATAACAGGATTTTGAGTGTAAAAAAACCACGGAGATTCCACGAGGAAAGGAAATCTGGTAACACAAGACCCTTCTCTTCCCAGGAGCTCGGGTGGATCCTCTCTGAGGGGAAGGATTTTTTGGAGACCGAGAATGGGGCAGAATTGTGGTGTAAAGATCCACACTTGAGCTTCTCATGGCTCCCTTGGGAATCCTTGGAAAGACAGAGAAACACAATAAATTTGATGTTCAGAGGGGTTGTGGTTACTCCATCCCTGGAAGTGTCCAAGGCTGGGTTGGACGGGGCTTGGAGCAACCTGGGCTAGTGGAAGGTGTCCCATGGCAGGAACAAGATGGTTTTTAAGTCCCTTCCAACTTGAACAATTCTATGATTCCATGAAATATTCATCATCCATGAATAAGGGGGAGCTGCTGGCTTGGGCCAACTCAGTTCCCACCCCACCTCCATCCTCCTGTAGCCTAAGGAAAGTCTCTAAAACATTTAATTCCCCCGAAATGGGCTTTGGAGGATTCAATCCACATTTCCCAGCTGTTTGTGCAAAGGAATATTATTGTCCATGATCCAGCTTTGGGGATGGGGGAGGGCAGGACAGAGCTATGCTCCCATGGGCTCTGCTCATGTGTGGAAGAACAGGAACCAGGGAAGAGCAGCTGGATTGTCTCCCAAACCAGCCCAGGGGGTCGCACCACAGACCCCAGAGCTGCCTTCCAACCTCATGGGTGCTATAATTCCAGATTTTTGATCCACACCAGGAGGCAACTCCTTTTATTTCAACTTTCCCCCCAAAACACCTTTCACCAGACACCAATTGCTGTCACCTCCAGCTGGATATCTTTCCAAATATCAGGACCAAGCTCCGTTCTTCCCCTTCAGAGGAGCACAGAGCAGTTCCTGTGCTGTCCCCAAGCTCTTCCCAGCTTGTTTGTAGAGGGGACAGTGAAGTTGCCATAGGGAGCACAGATCTGTAAAGGAATAATTATTGCCTGGTGGCACAGCCCTGCCCTTGAGGACCTGACTCATGTTGCCACAGCCTTGAAGTAAAAGATAATCTTCTTATGTAACCACCTTCCCTGATCAAATTAAGTCATCGAGATTTGTTTTTAAAGTCAGTTTTGAAAAGCACTTCCTGGATTTTACAGGTGTTTCCTGGTCTGCGCACACACACACAGCTCTGCTTGCAAAATGTGATGCTCGCTCTGGGGACAAATATCCAGGTTTTTTTTTCCTAGCAGGGTAAGGTAGCACTGCCTGGACAGGCTGGGAGAGCTCAGGGTGTCCAGCCCAGAGAAGAGAAGGGTCCAGGGAGACCTGAGAGCACCTTCCAGTGCTTAAAGGGGCTCCAGGAGAGCTGGAGAGGGACTTAGGACAAGGGATGGAGGGACAGCACGCAGGGAATGGCTTCCCAGTGCCAGAGGGCAGGGTTAGGTGGGATATTGGGAAGGAATTTTTGGCTGGGAGGGTGGTGAGGGGTTGGGATGGAATTTCCTGGAGAAGCTGTGGCTGCCCCATCCCTGGAAATGTTCCAGGCCAGATTGGACAGGGCTTGGATCAACCTGGGCTAGTGGAAGGTGTCCCTGCCCATGGCAGGGGGTTGCGTGGAAAGGAATGGGAAAGCTGATCTTTCAGTCCCTTCCAACCTAAAGCATTCCTTAATTCCATGATTGCTGAAGGTGGGTTTCTCCAGGCTTGATCAGAAAGGAGTGTGAGAACCAGAACACAAATAAGAACAGCCAAGAGAAATAATAAATAAGCAGTAAATGAGATTAAGTCCTGCTGTGCAACTCCATGGACAGCAGGGAACTGGAGGGATGCACTTCCAGAGGGGGCAGCTCAGGCACTGCTGAACTTCAGGCTGCAGCTCAGGTTTTCAGCAGCAGCAAAGGGCTTGTTCATGCAGGGATATAAAAGAAAAAAATCCTCTGGATGTTCCTGAAGGGCTCTGCCATCCCAGCAGGGGGCCAGAAGTGCCTCCTGAAACACTTTCTCTAGAGAAGAATTAGCAACACAGTGGACTCCGATCATCCTGTGAGGATTGGAAGCAGACACAGGTCAGAGTTTCTCATTCAGAGGCAGCAGTGGAACATTCTGATTCCTGGTTTTCTTGGCTGGGACGTGTCAGGCAGTCAGGTAGGTGGATTTTTACCTAGAGGGTAAAAAAGCCCTAGAGGGCTTTCAAGAGGGCATTTCCCTGCCCAGCTACTGCTCCCTTTGCCACTGGGGAATGGGAGAAAACACAACACGTTCAGAGAAATGTTGTACAGTGATGTGTTTATCCAGACTCCTGCTGCTCCCAGGGGAAAACTACCTCCTGCTCCAAGGGAAAAACTGCTTGGGCAGCTCCAGGGCCCGTGGGAAGGACTCTCAGCTGGGAGCTGAAGCAACAAACCACAGCCAGATCGTTCTACAAAAATTCATCTCTGAGCTGAGACAGGAAGAGGACACAAATCAAACATCAGGTGGCAACTCATCCCAGCCCCAGCCAGTGTCAGGAAGGGGTAGGATGCAAACCAGCCTCTCTCCACTGACCAAGGAAAGTCCTGCCTGGTTTCCTCAGCTTTTGGGCACATCCAATTATTCACCTTTCCATGAAGTTCTCCTTGCCCTGGAACGTGGACCATTGATGCTCTCCCAGCATTTTAAAGAAGGTATAGGAAAGATTGAGCCAAACTCTTCCCGGAGGTCACAGGATAAAAGGCAAACCCAAAATGTTGGGAATGCTCAGCAGAAAGGGCAAAAGGGAGTAAAAGACTCGTTTATAAACAACAGGGGGCAAAAACTACAGGGAGATGCTCGAAGAGCCCCCAAGGGTGAGGAGGAGCAGAAAAAACATGTGGGCCTGGGGTTCAGCTGCATGAGGAGGGAATTACATTTCAGCAAAAAAAAAGAACAAAAAAATGATAAAAAATAAACAAAAATGCTAAAAAATGCTAAAAAAAAGATAAATACAAAAAAATAAAAAATACTCAAAAAATGATAAAAAATACACCCAAAAATGTTACTTTTTTGGGGGAGGGGGAAATAAATAGGCAGAGACATCATTTCCAGAAGTAGGAAAAGTGCAGACAGCTTTACTCCAGGTGAGTGGAACAGAGCTATTTATTAATTTTAATATCCCACTACCTGCTCCTAAGAGAGGCTCAGCTTTCTGCTGAAGCAGGAAGCATCTCCCTGTGTTTTGAGAGCTTTGTTTTGATCTGGGGGATGAAAATACGAACACAAAGCCTCACCCTCCACAGATTTTCTGCTTTTCAGCCTCAATCTCTCGCCGGAGCCGTGATCCCTCCTGTGAGAGCTGAAAGGAGGGAAATATGCTGCCAAACAGGCCAGAGATCAAAGAGGTGAAGCCTCCAAGGCTAGTGGAGGAGGAGAAGATTAAATTCCTCCACGTGGTTCTTGTCAAAGCCGTGCAGGCTCCAGGGATGCACCAGTGACACCATGGAGAGGTGGCTGCGACCGGCCCTGTCTGAGGCCTGTCAGGGGTGGGGATCTCCACAGATCCCCACAAATCCCCTTGGTCCAAGTGCCTCATAAACAGGAGGGATGAAGGACACGACTCAATCACAGAATCATAGAATCAGCAAAGTTGGAAAAGACCTCCGAGATCATCAAGTCCAACTCTGGATCCAACCCTGCTGTGGTTCCCAGCCCATGGCACTGATGCCACATCCAGTCTCACCTTAAAAACCTCAAAAAATGGAGAATCCACCCCCTCCCTGGGCAGCC
>NW_020897791.1:457850-467561 GCF_003984885.1 Neopelma chrysocephalum
CCCCCAGCTCCCTCAGCCTCTCCTCATGGGAATTGTGCTCCAGATCCTTCCCCAGCCTCATTGCTCGTCTCTGCACCTGCTCCAGCCCCTCCATGTCCTTCCTGAGCTGAGGGCCCAGAGCTGGACACAGCACTCAAGGTGAGGCCTCACCAGCGCTGAGTCGAGGGGTAGAATCCCTTCACTGCTCCTGCTGCCACACTGAATGGGCCATTTCACCTCTTATCCCAAAGATGGAGGGATGTGATCCCATATCACAGGATGATGTTGGCACTTTCTGATTTTCTCTACCGTCTCTGCTCAGCCCACTTGGCTCCCTGACTCTGTGGATTTGGGATGGCTGGAGAAATCCCCACCAAGGCCTGCTCAGAGTTTCCCAGAATAGAATCATGGAATGGTTTGGTTGGAGGGAACTTAAAGATCCTCCAGTTCCAACCCCCTGCCATGGGCAGGGACACCTTTCACTATCCCAGGTTGCTCCAAGCCCTGTCCAACCTGGCCTTGGACACTTCCAGGGATGGGGCAGCCACAGCTTCTCTGGGCAATGTGTGCCAGGGCCTCCCTACCCCCACAGGGAAAAATTTCTTCCTAAAATCTGATCTAAATCCACCCTTTGTTTCAAACAGAATTGTTTCTGTTTGCTGAGACATGTTTACAATCTCCTTCTGATTTTTAAGAGTAATTAATCATTTAAATCTGTTCTCAAACCACATAGAGCTTTTTCTTTTTAGTTCTTTTTAATTTATTTATTGCAAAGGGCTTTGGTTCAGTGTCACACACAAGGATGTGCAGGATTGTGACACAGCTTTTTGACTACAAAATGAGAGGAATATTTATCAGCCAGCTTTGATGCTGAAGTCCTTGTGTCTAAATTCAGACTCTGAGCTCAGAGGAGAAGTTGCTGTAGAGCTTCAAAGCCTTGTTGGGATGATTTGTTAACTTGGCAGTGAATCCTTCCAGTGCTCCCACTTGATTTATATCCGGGGAATGCAGGACACTTTCCAGGTGCAAAGGTGCTGGTTTTCCTGAGAAAGAGATCTCCCAGAAATCTTGGCTGGGAATGTTGTTGCAGTTTTCCTGCCCCAAAATCAAGGTCTGGATGTCCAGTGCATCCTTGTCCCAGTTATCAGCCTGAATCAGAATATGCAGCTATTTATAATGAGAACCTACATCTTGATACCAAAAATAGATTGGAGTAAAAACCTCGGGAGGAATTAAAATAACATGAGAAAAAACAGCTCTGCATTTCAACAGCTCAGGTGTGTTGGGGACCTGCTTTGCTTAAAAACAATATTTCATGGAGAATGGGGAATACTGGTGGTATTTGGAAAGAATTCTGGCTGGAAGTGACAGCCACTGGTGTCTGGTGAAAGGTGTTTTGGGGGGAAAGCTGAAATAAAAGGAGTTGCCTCCCAGCATGGATCAAAAATCTGGAATTATAACACCCATGAGGTTGGAAGGCAGCTCTGGGGTCTGTGGTGCAACCTCCTGGGCTGGTCTGGGAGACAATCCAGCTGCTCTTCCCTGGTTCCTGTTATTTCCCACGTGAGCACAGCTCTGTTCTCCCCTTCCCCATCCTTAAAAAGCTCTTTACTGCACCTGCATATTTCCAGACCTGCGCTCCCAGCAGAATTTATCCCAGGAATTGAGCAGACACTGAGTATCCAGGAGGGAAGTGATGCTATGAAACGTGGACCAGGAATGATTTCACCCCACTCCTCCTCCTGTGACCAGGAAAAACATGATCCCACTCCGTGCTGGACCCACCTGGGCTGCAGAGAGGGTCAGTGCAGCAACCTCCTGCCACTCGTCCCATGGGATACTCATTACCAGGCCACGGTTGAGACATTTCCTGGGACTATTTCTGAATGCTGGTGCTGGCAGGAGGTTACTGTATCATTCCTTCTCCCCAGAAATAAAGCAGGAGGATCTCAGAGCCAATCAAACGTCCAGGGGGTTGTCCTTATCTCCTCCAAGCTCTTAAAAGCCTCATTAATCTCAGATGCACCTGATCCTCCTTAATAAACCCATCATGTTGTCACATGTTGTTTCAGAGCCTGGGTGATTACAGGATTCCATAAATCCCATTAACTCTTCCTTGGCCTCCAGGGCTGTCGGGAGGTTGCCAAATAAACAAGGTTATTGAGCAACCAGGGAGAGAAAACAACACAGGGACATCCATCCATCCACCCACACACAGAGTCCCACCTGCACGTGCTCCTGCAGGCCTGGCCTTTCCCAAAAACACAGACACTCCCTATGGCTCCAAACCACTGGCACAGCTGGCACGGAGTCTGGGACAGGGTTGTGTCCTCTGTGGGGTGGATCCCACCACTCTGGCTCAGGGCTCTGTGAGTTATTGAGGGGCTGGAGCAGGTGCAGAGAAGAGCAATGAGGCTGGAGAAGGGTCTGGAGCACAATTCCCATGAGGAGAGGCTGAGGGAGCTGGGGGGGCTCAGCCTGGAGAGGAGGAGGCTCAGGGGAGACCTCCTCACTCTCTGCAACTCCTGGGATTCTGTGAATTCTCGGCTTGTAGAGGGTATCCTTGTCCTTCCCTGGCTGCTTTTGGATGGAAGATGGATGAGCTCTGCAGGTTGGAGACATCCTTGGCATCAGGGCAAGTGGAGAAATGAAGGAATTTGGAACAAAGAAGTAAGAGGAGCTGAACACTTCGGCTTGGGACAGATGTTAGGAAGCATTTCTTCCCAGGGGTAATGGTCACACACTGGGACAGGCTTCCTAGAGAGGTGGTTGATGCCCCAAGCCTATCACTGCTTGAGAAGTATTTGGACAATGTCCTTAATAACATGATTTAACTTCTGATCAGTCCTTAAGTGGTCAGGCAGCTCGACTAGAGGATCATTGTAGGCCCCTTCCCTTCCCTTCCCTTCCCTTCCCTTCCCTTCCCTTCCCTTCCCTTCCCTTCCCTTCCCTTCCCAGAATGCAGGACACTTTCCAGGTGCAAAGGCACTGGTTTTCCTGAAAGAGGGATCTCCCAGAAAGCTTGACTGGGAATATTGTCGGAGTTTTCCCACTCTAAAATCAAGGTCTTCCTTGATCAGTCTTCCCTCCCCTCACACCCCAGAGTCATTCCAGAAATGGATGGCTGGTTGAAGCAGCAGTTGGATTTTATCCCAAAAAAGAGGACACCAGTGGGACTCTCATCTGTGTTTTTATATTAAATGAGGTTTCATGAATTGCCTTTATAAAAGGGTAATATTATAGCTCAGAGACTGAATAAAACATCTCTCAGCTCCTTTGTCCAACTCACCTGTGCCCCGGGAGACTCTGAAACAACAGATCCTCTAAGGATCCTTCTTGTGATGCTCTTCTAACTCACAAGACCTTGGCCACAGCTTGGATTGCTCAAGGGGACAGTCACAATTAATAATAATAATAATAAATATTGTGCTTGGAGCAGCTCAAGAGCAGCTCAGTATTTCCACGCCCATGGAAATCTCATCCTGGAGCAGGGAGACGCAAGAGCAACAATTTATTATTTATGGATTTCTGCCCATCACAGTGAAGGTCTGGGACAGCCTCTCACCAGCAGAGCCACAAAGATGCACAGACTTCATGTGAAGTTTTTATCTTCCAATAAATGATAAGAAGAATTGAGGGTAAGAGTTGAATTTTCTAAGCTGAGGGGACACTTTGCACCTGCTCATTGAGTTTGGTAGTAAAAGCCCCTTGAGACACCTCAAGTGGCTCCCTGTGCTGGAGGAATCCTGGGACATCTTTGCAAAAAGAAGGTTTCAGAAAACCCCACTGTGATCTGTGGCCAGCAGCAGCCAAAAGAAATCTTCCAGTTATGTTCCCCAAAGGCAGAGATAAAGCAGACCCCGTTCCCAAGCTGGCCATGATGGCATTTTGTTTAAAAGCCCTTATTTTCTGGGTCAGAACTCAGACATTTTGCTGTCATCCCTCCCCTCCTCACCGGGATGATTTTCCTCCTCCGCCGCGAGCGTGTCAGAGTCTGTCACCACCCCCTGGGTGTTTGTTTTTCTTCCAGATTTGGATGTCACCCCCCCAACGCAGTGCCAGCTGTCTGTGCTATAAACACCTCCTCCCCCGTGGCCTTTCTCCCCGGAGCCAGGAGAGATTAGGAACAAAACCTGGCTTGTTTTCAGCTTTGTAAGGCCACGGCTCATCTGATTGTGGGTTTGCGCCTGAACAGGTGACAACACGGAGCTGCTGGTTTGGATTTGTTGCATGGCAGGAGCTTGTGGAAGTCCCTGTGGGCTTCAGGAAATGGATATCCAGGTGGAAAAGATATCCTACTGAAGATTGAAGCCCTTCTTTTTTAGGCTGAGGGACCGTGGTGAAGAACAACATCAAAGCACATGAATCAGCTCATGGTGTTCTGGTGCCACCAGGAACCTGCTGTGGGCTGATGTTCCTCACTGGGAGCAGTGTCAGTCCATCTCCCATCCCTGCTGCCTCACAGCCACCCTCTGGAATCCTGTCATTGCCTGGGGCAGAGTTTCGAGTGGCGAAATCCCTCCCGCCCCCGGGATTTCCAATGGGAAATCCTTGTGGCCCAGCCTGTGTTTGGGCCTCGTGGGGGAAACCGAGGGGTGTGTGGGGCAGAAGGGCTCAAAGAAGATGCAAAACTTCACCTCACAAGGCACTGAAGGGATTCTTGGAGGTGTCCTGTGCAGGGCCACGAGTTGGACTCAATGGTCCTTGTGGGTCCCTTCCAGCTCAGGACATTCCTTGATTCTATTCCATGATTTTAAGTCTGAAGGTACCGAAGAAGCAAATACACCTTGACATGACTCAACCTGTTTTTCCAGGAATCTTTTTCTATCTCATTCCCAGATTATTGGGTGAAAGCAATTTCTTTTACAAGGAGAGGAAGGGATGTACATCCCAGTCCCAACTCCAGCTGGGAAAAAGAGAGGAGGAATTCTTTGTTTCCGGACACTGAGGAGTCCAGGGAAACCTGGGCATGAAACCAGGGGCTGGACAATTCTCCAGTGCTGATGGCGCCTCTGCTGATGTGACTGAGGGCACATCAAACTGGCCTTGAAAAGGGGAGGAATCACCTGAAGACACGGAAAGCATTTCCAGCTCATGTATTCCAAGGGCCTGGAGTGATAGGAAAGGGGGGAATGGCTTTAAACTGAAAGAGAGCAGGTTTAGATTGGATATTAGGGAGAAATTCTTCCCTGGGAGGGTGGTGAGGGCCTGGAATGGAATTCCTAGAGAAGCTGTGGCTGCCCCATCCCTGAAAGTCTCCAAGGCCAGGTTGGACAGGGCCTGGAGCAACCTGGGAATAGTGGGAGGTGTCCCTGCCCATGGCAGGGGGTTGAAAATAGATAATCTTTAAGTTCCTTCCAACTCAAACAATTCCATGATTCTATGATTCCGTTAAGAGATCTGCTGTCCAAAGGCAGCCTGGAGTTTTTGGTCCTCTGACCCCTGGATTTCATATCCTATGGATTTTGGTTGTCTTTAACCTTGTTGGATTTGACCCTCATGGATTTCAAGGATATGCCCACCAAGGAACCAGAGCAAAATCCTTTCACCCCAAGGCACAACACCCTGACCCCCATTTAGGAAGCACATTCCAAACCTCCAAGCTCAGTCCACACTCAAATGGGTGACTGGGCTGTCCCTGGAGCCACCAAAGTGTCACAATTCCCATTTGTTCAACGGGGCCTGAGAGGAAAAAGTGGAATCAGGATCCAGAGCAGCCCCACAAGGCACAGAATGACCAACTGACACACCCTGTGCTTTTCCAAACCTCCGGGAAGCTTCGGAGTGGAGCCCCAGGCCTGTGACAGAAGTAAAGCCCAGACAGACCATCTGCCCCCTTTTAGGACGCTCTGAGCATCCCTTTTGTATTCAAATGACCCCAAATGACTTTTCTAAATTAAGAAACCGCGATGCTGTGCTTGCCTCCCTCCCCCCTCAACACATTCGCTCCTGACACCTTCTTTTCACCTCATTTTTAGGGCATTTGCCTCAGTTTTCAGGCAGGAATAAAGACGTAAAGAGGATTCAGGGATGTGAAACTCCTGCAGGAGAGAAATGAAGATATCTGAGAGAGGATGTGCTGTTGTGGCAGAGCCAGATGCTTCAAATCATCCAAACCCTAATATGGAAAAACACATCTATTTCAAGACCCCCCCAACCCCCCCCCCCCCACAAGATAGGTTTTAGATGAGAAATAATTTGGGAATGATATTGAAAATGATATCGCTGCTGCTGCTGCTGCACTTCAGTCCTGCCAAGAGCATTCCATAATTAATAACTCCTTCAGATGGAGCGACTTTGCCTTGGATTAAACATTTAAATCCCTGTCTGTGCAGGGGAGACAGGGGCAGATTTCTCCAGAAGCCTCGCAGCTACACACTGATGGATATTTATATTCCAGATAGGTATTTTTAGCAGGAACTACAAGTCCTCTCTGTGTTTGATGACATCAGAGCTCTGTTTTACATTAACTATCTGGACTGCAAAAAATATCCCGAGCTTTTTTTTCCTCCTCTTGGAGTTTTGCAACAGTTTCTGCCCTTGACTTGTCTCATCTCTGTTTCTTTTGTGTTCATCTGGATTAATGCACATTCCAAGAGGTTTTTGTTTGGTTTTTTTTTCCCTCTCTTACTCCAGAAGGAGATAAAATACATAAAGTTTTTTAAAAAAGTCAAGCAGCCAAAGAGCTCCTGGTGTTTCCCACCTGGGAGCTTGAGCCAGGCTGCAATCAGGGCCTGCTGAGATAAACGTGGCTGCACGTGGGGTGTCCGGTGTCCTGCTGTGGAAAACACCTGGAAATTATCCCTGCTGGAAAACCCAGCCCTCTAAATATCAATCCTGCTGTTTGTGCGTCTCCCACAGCCCCAGGGATGCTTCCATTGGAATCCTGCCCAAGTCAAAACAGCAGGATCGAACCTGACCCAGTTCCAGGGAAAACCGGGTGTTCCGCGATTCCAGAGGACGGAATTAACTTTTGGAATTGCCGCTCCACCTTCAAGGCTCGTGGAGCCCTCAAGGAAAGGCCACTCAAAGCAGGCACAGCTCCCTGATGGTTGGCTGGAGGTGGGATTTCCCACTTGGAATATCCTCACTGGTGTGGGTCTGCAAACACCTCGCTGGAAGTTTAGTCTCTGTTGTTCTTTGCTCTTTGATTTCCAGATGGACAAAAGCACTTGGAGATTTGCAACCAAGAGCAGGTGGTGAAGATCAGGAAGAAATTCTTCCCTGGGAGAGTGGTGGGGAGGGGCTGGAACAGAATTCCTAGAGAAGCTGTGGCTGTCCCATCCCTGGAAGGATCCAAGGCCAACTTGGAGCAACCTGGGATAATGGAAGCTGTCGCTGTCCGTGGCAGGGAACTGGACGATCTTTAAGCTCCCTTCCCACCCAAACCATTCCATGATTCCATGATCTGCAGGGCTGCACATCTGCAAGGCTGCCCCACGTCTGCAGAAGGGCTGGAAAAGGCAATTCCTTGGCCAAATAAAGCACAAACCCCCCAAGGAACGCCCTGAAATTTGGAGATAAAACCTGTGGATGTGCACAGAAAAGCTCCTGTTTAAACCAAGCCCTCCGAGGGACGAGTCAAATCCTTCAGCAGAGCACCATCTTCTACTGTGAAGCCTCTTCTTGCAGGGCCAGGAGGCTGCAGGTCTTTTTGTGGCCTTTTGGAGCCACATCTTTCCCTGTCCTATTTAATTCAGCCTAAATTTAAACTTCTCCCTCCGCGTGTCCACTCGACCCAGTGATGTAAAACTCGGCCGAGTCCTTTGATTCCCCCGGCATTGCCCTGGGTTTGTGGGGCAGTTTAAGTCCTAAGGACCAAACAGGAGGATAAATAATAGGAATAACCAAAAAAAAAAGAAGCAGCAAAATCACATTTTTCAAGAGCTCCCAGCCTGTGGTTTGTGGCTCCCACGGTGTGAGCAGGTGATTATTAAAAAGGACATTTTGTGCCCCCTGATGCTCCCTGGGAAGGGTTTTTTTCACCTCAGCTAATCAGGGAATGTATTAAGAGGGTTTTGAAGATAAGAAAAAAAAATCTGATTTTGAGGCTGTTTTGGCGGCAGTAGAAAAAAGAGGAGGAAAAAAGGAGGAAACAAAGGGGGAAAAAAGGAGGAAAGAAGGAGGAAAGAAGAGGGAAAAGGAGTAGAAAAAGGAGAGAAAAGGAGAAGAAAGGAGAAGGAAAAAAGGAAGAAGGAGGAAAAAGGGAGGAAAGGGGGGGAAAAAGGGGGAAAACGGGGAAAAAGAGGGGAAAAGGGGGAAAGAGGAGGAGAAAAAGGGGGGAAAAGGAGGAGAAAAAGGAGGAGGAAAAGGAGAAAAAAAGGAGGGAAAGGGGGAAGGAGAGGAAAAGGGGGAAGGGGGGAAAGGGGGAAAATGGGGGGAAAGGAGGGAAAAAGGGGGGGGAGGGGGGAAGAGGAAAAAAGGAGGAAAAAGGAAGAAAAAAGAAAGAAAAGGGAGAGAAAAAGGAGAGAAGAAGGAGAAAAAAAGGAGGGGAAAAGGGAAGAAAAGGGGGGAAAGGAAGGAAAAGGAGAAAAAAGGAGAAAAAAATGGAGAAAAAAGAGAAAAAAGGAGAGAAAAAGGAGAAAAGAAGGAGAAAAAAGGAGAAGGGGGAAAAGGGGGGGAAAGAAGGGAAAAAAGAGAAAAAAGGAGAAGAAAACAGAGAAAAAAGAGAAAAAAGGAGAAAAAAGGAGAAAAAAGAGAGAAAAGGGAGAAAAAAGGAGAAAAAAGGAGAAAAAAGGAGAAAAAAAAGTAGAAAAAAGTAGAAAAAATGAGAGAAAAAGGAGAAAAAAAGGAGAAAAACGAGAAAAAAGGAGAAAAAAGGAGAAAAAAAGAGAAAAAAGGAGAAAAAAAGGAGGAAATGGTCTCTTCCAACCTCCTGTTGCCTCGGTGCCGAGTCTTTTTCTCTTTGCCTCCTGCAGGAGAAGCTGCCCCATGAAACCCCCCAGTTCCCCCAGTGCTGTCCCAAATGACCCTCCTGTAGCCACTGGGTTGTTCTTCACCCTCTGCCACCCTTCTCCCACTCCTTTTCCAGCAGGAAGAGCCTTAAATCTGCCTCTTCCAAAGCACATTTTTGTGTTTCCGCCCTCTCCGGCACAGCGGGCCCCCAGATCCGCCCTTCCTAACCCGTCCTCCCTCGCTGGGGGAATCCGAGCACCCAAGAAAGATGTTACAGGCTGAAAAACCAGAGGATCCAACTTTATTTTCCAGATTCTCACCCAGGAGGGAAGTCACGCCCTCCCTGGATGCAGATCCTGCCCCATCCACGCGGGCTGGAGGGAAGCTCAGCCCGGTTTAGCACAGGAACGGCCACTGGGGACACCCCGAACACAAAAAAGATGTGATTTAAGGGTGGCAGTGACGGTGATTTGCTTCTGGCCTGGGATCAGGCTGGATTTAGAGCAGGGAAACCGGGAACAGACGAGTAGGAAGCAGAAACTGGTGCTCAGTGTCTGTGAGGGTGGGTGGAATATTGGCGTTGGAGTAACTCCCCATTATTCTCCTCTCCATGGCGTTTTTCCTCTTGGATCATCGCAGCATTCCAAGGGTGTTTTGGGGAAGCTGTCGGGGTTTTAGGGAGAACAAAGGGGCTCCTCAGCCCCCCTGAGCCCCTGAGGATTGTACAGGGACCCTCTACCAGGGAATGCAAAGGTTGGCAGTTTTCTTGCAGATGGTGCTGAGGCAGAGCTTGAGAAACGAGTTCCCTGTGCAAGGAGGAAAAAGAGTCCCCCCCCC
>NW_020897791.1:467571-467808 GCF_003984885.1 Neopelma chrysocephalum
GTTTCCTGCTGGTGTTGTATGGAAATGGGGGAAAATGGGGAAAAAGGAGAGGGAAACGAGGGGGAAGAGAGGGGAAGCGAGGGGGAAGCAAGGAAGGAGAAAAGGAAGGACAGAAAAGGAAGGAGAGAAAAGGAGAAGAGAGAAGGAAGGAGAAGGAAAGAAGGAGGAGAGAAAAGGAAGGAGAGAAAAGGAAGGAGAAGAAAAAAGGAAGGAGAGAAAAGGAAGGAGAAGAAAAAA
>NW_020897791.1:467818-473263 GCF_003984885.1 Neopelma chrysocephalum
GACAAAAGGAAAGAAGAAGAAAAAAGGAGGAGAGAAAAGGAAGGAGAGAAAGAAAGGAGAGATAAGGAAGGAGAGATAAGGAGGAGAGAAAAGGAATGAGAAGGAAAAAAGGAGGAGAGAAAAGGAAGGAGAGAAAGGGAAAGAGAAGGAAAAAAGAAGGAGAGAAAAGGAAGGAGAAGAAAAAAGGAAGGAGAGCAAAAAGGAAGGAGAGAAAAAGGAAGGAGAGAAAAGGAGGGAGAAGAAAAAAGGAAGGAGGAGGAAAAAGGAAGGAGGAAAAAAAAGGGAGGGGAAGGGAAAATGGCCTTTGGCCCAGAGGAGGTTGCAGGGGTGCCCTGAGCACACAGGGATGGTGCCCAGGCTGTGTCCATGGATGGTGCCCGGGCTGTGCCCATGCCCCACTCTGCCCTTGCTCTGCCAAGGGGTTCCTGCTGCCCTGGATGAGCCCTGGCTGCAGGAACAGAGCAAATGGCAAATTCCCTGGTTCTTCCACCCTGGAGAGGGCTGGGAGCTGGGAACACCTGGCTCAGCCTTATCTGCTTCCACTCCAGCTGCTTTTCCAGCAGACAGGACAGCAGAGTCAATCCCACAGGTGCTCCAAGCAAATCCCAGCTGATATCCAGGAGTGCTGGTAACTGGCTTTTCCCAGAGTTGAGGGTCTGGGATAATCATTCCTTTTCCTTTCCTGCTGTGGAGGGATGAGGGGAGGGCAGAGTGACAGAAGAATTTGCTTGGAATAGTGTGTAAAACATCTGGGAAGGGAAATCTGGGAGCTCTGGCTGCGACCTGAGCTCAGGCAGAGGATCCTGAGAGGTTTGTGTGGCCAAATTCCCAGATTTGGTTTTCCAGGTCTAACCCACCCTGGCCTGGTGAGTCTGGGGAATGTTCTGAGCTTTCCAGAAACACATCCCATCCCAACCTATGGAATCTGAGCCCTTCTGAACTCATTCCATAGCTTATTCCTGACCAAATGAAGTGCCAGCTCTCTGCCATTGCCATCCACGCTCTGATGGGCAGGCAGAAAACCAGGACCAGATCCATCTGCTCCTCTGACTCAGGAGGTGGCACCAGAGCTGCCTAGGGAAGTTGAAATTGTGGTTTCCCCATCCCTGGAATTGTTCCAGGCCAGGTTGGATGGGGCTTGGAGCAGCCTGGGTTAGTGGAAGGTGTCCTTGCCCTTGGCAGGGGATTGGGATGAGCTGATCTTGAAGGTCCCTTCCCAACCCATTCCATGATTCTACAGAACCAAGAAGTTCCAAAGTGGACCAAAAGCAGCTGAAGGTGAGGAAATATCTGGTTGGCACCCAGAAGCTGGAAATTCGAGGGCTTTAACTCCAGGTGCCCAAACTCTTGGCTTGAATCCACTTGAGTTCTCAGTGTTGGGAGATGAGTGAAGCCACGGAGCAGCAGAGGAGGTCATTCCCAAGGGATCGAAGAGTTCCCTTGGCAGAGAGAGGGGAGGGGGTGTTTTGGCTTGGGACACTACAGGGAGCACTGGAGGAGCTTCCCAAGCAGCAGGGCCACCAGAGGCAGGGCCGAGGAGCTGCTCCTGACCCCGCTGCTGGCCCTGGTGTCGCTGGTGCACAGGTCGGTGTAGCAGCAGGACTTGGGTTTGTTGTCCCCAATGCCGTTGTTGGGCAGACATTCCTCCTCACAGCTCCTGGTCACCGTGATGTTCCCAAAAAAGGGATAACCTGGAAGAGGCAGATTGGAGAGCGGGGAGAAGGTAAGAGAGGGGAAGAAGCGGTAAAGGAAGTGCAGGCGGCTGGCATCGAAAAGCACAGGAAAATTAGGTGTTGGATGTCTTTAATCCACGGATGCCTCTAATCCAGGCTATTTTTTGCGGGATTAGGGCCACAAATTCTTGATGCTGACTCTCTCTAACCCTCCTGCTCCTTGCTAAATTATTCCAGCGTGGTAAAGGGACACAAATCCCTGTCAAAGTTTGAATACAGCTATAAATTCAGGGCCTGTAAGGGCACAGGGGTGGGAAAGGCAAAAAAACCAGAGCAAAGTATACTTTTAAAAATATAGGTTAAAAAATAATAAAAAATGTTTTCTATCTTTATATTTATATTTTATATTTATATTTGTGTGTTTATAATTTCATATTTATATTTATATTATATATTTGTATTTTATACTTATATTTTATATTATAATTTTATATTTAGATTTATGTTTTATATATTTATATATGATACATTTCTATTGATATTTTATCAATAAATAAAAAATTATTGATAAATAAATATATAAATACATATTTATATATTTATATAAAATATATAACATATAAATACATATATTTTATATATTTTATATGTATATAATATATTTATATTTATATACATTTAGATCAATTTATTTAATGCCTTGATCCAAATGTAATATATAAATATACGTAAAATATATAAAAATATGAAAATTAAGAAATTATCTAATATATATAAATAAAAACAATATATATTTTTTAAAATCCCTAATATATACATAATGAGCATTGTGTACTTCACTACGAGGCTTCAAATCTGAGGGATTCCTCTCCTTCCCTCTTTACAGTGGGATAATTTCACCTGGATACCATAGAGGAGTTAAAGGGTAATCCAAGCTGGGAGTGGGATGGGAGAGGGAAGCGTGTCCAGCAGGTCGAGGGAGGTGATTTTGCCTCTCTACTCTGCTCTGGTGAGATCCCACCTGGATCACAGCATCAAGATCCGGAGCTCTGAGCAGAAGAATGACCTGGACCTGTTGGAACAGGTCCAGAGGATGCCATGGAGATGCTCCAAGGGCTGGAGCTCCTCTGCTCTGGAGCCAGGCTGGGAGAGCTGGGGGGGTTCACTTGGAGAAGAGAAGGCTCCAGGGAGACTTGAGAGCTCCTTCTAGGGCCTAAAGGGGCTCCAGGAGAGCTGGAGAGGGATTTGGGATAAGGGATGGAGTGGCAGAACAAAGGGGAATGGTTTTAAACTGACAGGATAGATTTAGATGGGATACTGGGAAGGAATTCTTGGCTGGGAGGGTGATGAGAGGCTGGAATGGAATTCCCAGAGAAGCTGTGGCTGCCCCATCCCTGGAAGTGTTCTAGGCCAAGCTGGGCAATCTGATCTAGTGGAAAGTGTCCCTGCCCATGGAATTGGATGATCCCTTCCGTCCCAACCCATGCTGTGAGTCTCTGCTCCCTCCCCAGGAGCATTCCCAGGAATCAGTGGGACTCACCCGAGTCCACGGAGTGCAGGGTTGTGGTGCACACGTTGGCCTTGAGGGGGCACGAGGTGACTGTTTTGCACTTGGAGATGTCCGTGGGCTCCTTGCACGTGTAGCATCGTAAGGACTGGGCTGCAGAGGGGACACAAAAGCTCTGAGGTGGCACGAGGTGACACAAAAGGTGACACAAAAGGTGACACAAGGCTGCGGCTTCCTGACCAGGAGCTGGTGGTGTCCAAAACTAAGCAGGTTTGGAGGCAACAGCAAAGCTTGGATATATCAGGGAGGAAAACACCAAACCCCAGCAGCAAAGACAAGGAGGGTGTGGCGGGAGTTGAGCCCAAACGCTGCCTGGGGGGCTCAGCAGCTCCCCCCCAAAAAAGAGCAGGGATTTAGAGGGACCGCAAGCAGCTTTGATGGATCTGTGAATTCCCTGTAAAAAAAATGTAGTAACAGAGCCAAATATTCCGGCTGGAGAAGATGAGACTGAGGGGACAGCTCGGAGTTTGGCTCCCACTTCCTGGTGAGGAGAAGCAGAGGGGTCAGGCACTGATCTCTTCTCTGTGATGACCCATTACAGGACATGAGGGAAAGGCTGGAGTTGCTCCAGGGGAGGTTTAGGTTGGATTTTGGGAAAAGGTTCTTCCCCCAGGGGGTGTCTGGGCACTGAACAGGCTCCCCAGGGAATTCCAAGGCTGTCAGAACTCAAGGAGCATTTGGACAATGCTCTCAGGGACAGGGTGGGATCATTGGGGTGTCCTGTGCAGGAGTTGGACTGGCTGATCCTGGTGGATCCTTTCCAACTTAGGAATTCTCTGATTGTATGGAAATATCTCCTCCTGCTGGGAGCAGCCTCCCCCAGCCGGGCAAGTTCCCCCATCCCTTCTCCCACAGCGGCAGCTCCTTCCCGCCCGTTCAGGGGGAATTCTGCAGGAGTTGGGAACTGAGAGCAGAGCTGGAATTCCAGAGTTGCCTCAGAGATCCCGAGGGCTGGAAAACCCCACTTCCATCAGGGGCTTTCTGCTGCTTTATAAAGAGATGATGCCCTAAAGTCTTGCTGGCCGATGGAGGGACACCACCAATCCTTGATCCCCGGCAATCCTGGATCCCGGGCAATCCTGGATCCCGGGCAATCCTGGATCCCGGCAGCTCCTCAAAATCCCTGTGTGAGCCCTTCCCATCCCAAACCGGCAGATCCCAAGAGTGTGGATATTCCAAAGTCGTGGTTCTACTATCCCAAACCAACCAGCCAGTGCCATCTACTGGTAACAATTCAAATAGATGATTTATGTTCTGATTCTGCTCCATCTGCTGCCGGAGAGGAACTTTTGGGGCTTTGGGAGAAGGAGAAATTGTTTGGATCCCTGATTTTAAATTTTTAATTAAAAAAAAAAAATTACATTTAAATTTAAGAAATCGGAAGAATTTTTAAGGCATCTGCTTCTCTCAGCTTTGGAAAATTCAGGTGTGTAGCAGAACCTGTCTTTGTCCTCTTTTTCAAAATTTAAAATTGAAATTTTTAAATGTAAGTTAAAATTAAATACTAAAAAAAACCCCTCTAAAAATTGAAGTTAGTTTTAAAATATAACTTAAAAATTTAAATTTTAAATTATAATTACATTTGAATTTAAGAAATTTGAAGAATTTTTAAGGCATCTACTTCTCTCAGCACCTGCTTTGGAAAATTTGGGTGTGTAGCAGGACCTGTCTTTGTCCTCTTTTTCAAAATTTGAAATTAAAGTTTTTAAATGTAAGTTAAAATTAAGTACTAACAAAAAATTAAACATTAAATATAGATTTAAGTTTTAAAATGTAAGTTAAAAATTTAAATTTTAAATTAAGAAAAATAATTACATTTAATTTTAAGAAATTTGAAGAATTTTTAAGGCATCCACTTCTCTCAGCACCTCCTTTGGAAAATTCTGTGTAGTAGAACCTACATGATGCAAAAACTGTCTTTGTCCTCTTTTTTTGAAATTGAAACTTGAAGTTTTTTAATTCGAGTTAAATTAAATTTTAAAAAAGTTAAAAAATACAGTTATATTTAAGTTTTAAAATTCAAGTTAAAATTAATTTTTTTAATTAAAAATTTAAATTAAATTTCAAATTTAAGATGGATGGATGGATGGATGGTGGATGGATGGGTGGATGGGTGGATGGGTGGATGGATAGATGGATAGATGGATGGATAGATGGGTGGGTGGATGGATAGATGGGTGGGTGGATGGATGGATGGATAGATGG